>NW_021131895.1:0-423612 GCF_004193835.3 Ostrinia furnacalis
AAAGACCACATATCGACAATTTTGTTGCAAAATCAGACATTTTGACAAGTATTTAAAAATTAATATGCAGCAATTTTTAGCTTGATGTGCTGTCATTTACAAGATAAAGAATATTTCAAACATCTTCTTCAATCATAACCATCTTTAGTATCTAGTATCACAGTAGATNATATATACTGTGCTAGTATCAAAGATTATTCTATTCTACATTTTTGAGAACTGATGAACACAAAATAAAGTAAACTATTAAAAGTATAAAAAAATGTTTACAATTTTGTTCCAGGTCATGTTGATGAACCGTGAATGGAGCGAATGGCGGGAGAGCCGCGTGGTACTGCAGGAGACACCAACCGCCGCTTCTGTGTTCCCGCATTTTTTGAAGTAATTCACTATTAAAAAAATTTCCACACTAAGGCGATTATCACACTACACCGCGCTCCGCCGCGGTACGCGGGACGACAGATTTAATTATTGTATGCAAGTACCTCAGTTTGTATAGAAAACACGCGCGGCACAACACACTGACAACGCGTCTGCGCGCGGGATTCGTTATTACATTTACATTTAGGCGACTTTAGCAGCGCGACAAACCCGCTACAGACGCGCTGCCGATAATTTCATACTTTAAGACAGCGAATTCTTGCCTTCACATTATTAAAACGCCGCTGCCGCGCTGCTGTCGCGCTTCTAACGCCTAAAGGTAGTCTTTCGAACTAAGCGTCACAGACGCAGCGTCTTTAGCTTTGATCTTCGAGGTAGTCTTTCGAACTAAGCGTCACAGACGCAGCGTCTTTAGCTTTGGTCTTAAAGGTAGCCTTTCGAAGCGAGTTAGTGACGCGGCGTTGGTGGCACAAGACCAAACCTAAAGACGGTGCGTCTGTGACGCTTAGTTCGAAAGGCTACCTTTAATGTGAAGGCGTCTAATGCTCGTTTTCACCATCAATCCCTAATTTTAAGTGACCCCTATGATATTGATAACACATACTTATAATAGGAATTTTGTTTTCATAGGGGTGACAAGATTACGGGTTCTAATCCCATCTGAGACAGTCAATTTCAAGTTCCAAATCATGGTTATGTTAAGAAATATGCCAATTTATATTTGGTCTTTTCAGGTACTTTTACACTGGACAAATTCGGATATCCCATCAGACTGTGCTTCCCGTATTATCGCTGGCTGATAAATACAATGTTAAGGTACATTTATTTAACCATTAAAATGCGTATTTTTAAAAACGTAGAGAAATTAAATCCAGTTTCGAGCGTCACTAGGCGTCACTTCATAATATCGGCCTTAGGCTAAGAACTCGTGGCGCGATTTTCACCCGCGCCCGCGGCGGTTGCGGGCCCGCAGCTTCGGTAGAATGCAGATACTTATGTAAAAACTAATGCACAACTCACGACGCGGTTTTCGCCCGCAGCGGGCGCGGTTGTAATCGGGTCCAGCTCGACGGTTTTCGCCCGCGCGAAAACCGCCCGATCGGCGGGCGACCATTTTGTTCCAGTGACTTAGCACGCGGCGCAATTTACGCTTTTAATTTCTTTGAATAACCGCGCAAATATCGGCTCCTGTGAGTTTTGAAATAAAACCGCAATTCCACAACCGCCGCGGGCGAAGGTGAAAATCGCGCCGTGAATTCTTAGAGTCCACATTGCATTTTCCCTTAATCTTATCATTCTCAGGACCTGGTGACGCTGTGCCTGACGTATATGTCGCAGCACATCGCGCAGGCTGCCAAGCGCGGCCAGCTCATCGCCTGGATGCAATATACCATGGCTTGTGGCCATAATGACGTCGCCAAGGTACGCGCTTATTTCTTCAGCTACATGGACAAAGTGTGTTAGGGACAAAGTAATCAAAATATGTGCTCATTATCCACTGCGGTATCAGTACTCAACGTTCGAATAATCTTTAGTACTACCCAAGCAATGTAAACTGTTTACATTATGACGTCGCTGCTGTCATCATTGTTGTTACGAGCAATGTGTTCTGTTTTTGGGCATATTGCTTGGCATAATATTATTTGTCAATTTTACATATTGAAATTGATGTTATTATAAATTATCTGTATTGTATAACTTGTTGGCGCGTTGGACTTTCTGTGAGCCTTCAAGCAGATTATAAATAAATAAATAAATAAATACCAAAAATTGCTGTGACACCGGCCCCGCCCCCTTGACACATCTCCCTTTAGTTTCTGTGATCTGTGGCGTGTCTATACGCAACAACTACAACTATGGCTCACTCTCTTTCGTCAGATAAAACAATAGGCTAGTTGCCTAAAAAAATTTTTTTAGTCCGTAATGTTTAATATCAAAAAATATTGGACACATATATTTTTATTTGTCAATCTAACAAATAATTACATAGTTATGGTGCGTTGAAGTTGCGCACGACGTCACAACGTGCGGCATTTTTAAGCAAGCGTTGACGTCACGGGCCTCTTCTTATAAACTTTGGGGCGCTTTATCTCTTTAAATTTTCATTAGTTTGAAAAAGTGAAAAATACGCGTAGAGTATTTTTTTATAAGTTAACTGACGGACTAATTAAAACTCTTGCTTTTTGACCCAGGCAACATCCCCATTGCACCTATGCTCATTGTATCAAAGTACATTAGCTTTTATTAGTATTACAGAAGGTTCAATTTCCAATGCCCGCAGGCGTGCCAGAACTTCGTTAAGTGGAACCTGGAGTGGGTGTGGTCGGACGCGGAGTTGGCCGAGCTGGACGGCGAGACGCTGCTGGCGCTGCTGCAGCAGAGCGACCTCGTGCTGCACAACGAGATGAGCCTCTACCAGTGAGTTGTGGACTTTATTGGCTAGGGCATAAGTCTGTAAATTGCTTGAGTTTGTGGAGAACATAGGGCACAAAGTCCTTTGACTGGCGGACCACTTTTTGAGATTTATAGTTCTACCAGCAGAGCGACCTCGTGCTGCACAACGAGATGAGCCTCTACCAGTGAGTTGTGGACTTTATTGTCTAGGGCATAGGGCTCTAAATTGCTTGAGTTTGTGGAGAACATAAGGCACAAAATCCCTTGACTCGCGGACAACTTTATAGATGAGCCTCTACCAGTGCGTGAGTTTTATTATCTAGGGCATAAGAATCTAAATTGCTTGACTTACTCTAGGTCAATAGGGCGCAAGATCCTTTGACTCGCGCACCACTTTTTCGAGATAAGCCTCTACCAATTAGTTGTAGTCTCTATTGGCTAGGACATAGGGCTCCAAACTGCTTGAAGACTCAAGCAGACGCTTAGGTCAATAGGTCACAAAGTCTGCTGCAGCAGAGCGACCTCGTGCTGCACAACGAGATGAGCCTTTACCAGTGAGTTGTAGTCTCTATTGACTAGGGCATAGGGCTCTAAATTGCTTGACTCATTCTAGGTCAATAGGGCGCAAGATCCTTTGATTCAGGAACAATTTTTTTAGTTGACTAGTGAGTGAGCTCTATTGTCTAGGGCATAGAGATCCAAACTGATTAAGTCTGTCAACCTGTCATTCACAAAGTCCTTTGACTTGCGGAAACCTTTAAGATGTGCTTCAAAGCGCTGCTGCAGCATAGCGACCGCGTGCTGCACAACGAGATGAGCCTTTACCAGTGAGTTGTGGACTTTATTGTCTAGGGCATAAGTCTGTAAATTGCTTGACTCACTCTAGGTCAATAGGGCACAAAATCCTTTGACTCGCGGTCCAATTTTTAAGATTTATGCTTCTACCAGCAAAGCGACCTCGTGCTGCACAACGAGGTGAGCCTCTACCAGTGAGTGAGCTTTATTGTCTAGGGCATAGGGCTCCAAATTGCTTGAGTTTGTGGAGAACATAGGGCACAAAGTCCTTTGTCTCGCGCACCACTTTTTGAGATAAGCCTGTACCAGTGAGTTATAGTCTCTATTGTTTGGGGTACAGGGCTCCAAATTGCTTGAGTCTGTCTAGGTCATTAGGTCAATAGGTCACAAAGTCTGCTGCAGCAGAGCGACCTAGTGCTCCACAACGAGATGAGCCTCTACCAGTGAGTGAGCTTTATTATCTAGGGTATAAGTCTGTAAATTCCTTGACTCATTTTATGTCAATAAGGCACAAAATCGCGGAAACCTTATAAGATGTGTATTAAAGCGCTGCTGCAGCATAGCGACCGCGTGCTGCACAACGAGATGAGCCTCTACCAGTGAGTTGTAGTCTCTATTGTCTAGGGCATAAGTCTGTAAATTGCTTGAATATCTCTGGGTCAATAGAGCGCAAAATCCTTTGACTCGCGGACAACTCTTTGAGATAAGCTTCTACCAGCAGAGCGACCTCGTGCTGCACAACGAGATGAGCCTCTACCAGTGCGTGAGCTTTATTATCTAGGGCATAAGAATCTAAATTGCTTGACTTACTCTAGGTCAATAGGGCACAAAATCCTTTGATTCATGGACCACTTTTTGAGATAAGCCTCTACCAATTAGTTGTGGACTTTATTGTCTGGGGTACAGGGCTCCAAACTGCTTGAGTTTGTCGAGGACATAAGGCACAAAATCCTTTTGAGATATTATGCTTCTACCAACAGAGCGACCTCGTGCTGCACAGCGAGATGAGCCTCTACCAGTGAGTTGTGGACTTAATTGTCTAGGGTATAAGAATCCAAATTGCTTGAATCTCTCTGGGTCGATAGGGCACAAAATCCTTTGATTTTTTAAGATAAGCTTCTAACAGTAAGTGAGCTCAACGTGCGCTACAACGAGATGAGCCTCTACCAGTGAGTTGTGGACTTTATTGTCTGGGGTACAGGGCTCCAAATTGCTTGAATCACTTTAGGTCAATAAGGCGCAAAATCCTTAGATTTTTGAGATAAGCTTCTACCAGTTAGTGAGCTCTACGTGCTGCACAACGAGATGAGCCTCTACCAGTGATTGAGCTTTATTATTTACAGTATAAGTCTCTAAATTCCTTAACTCACTTTAGGTCAATAAGGCACAAAATCGCGGAAACCTTTTAAGATGTGCTTCAAAGCACTGCTGCAGCAGCTCTATTATTTAGGATATAAGTCTCTAAATTGCTTGAGTCTGTCTAGGTCAATAGGTCACAAAGTCTGCTGCAGCAGAGCGACCTCGTGCTGCACAACGAGATGAGCCTCTACCAGTGAGTGAGCTTTATTATCTAGGGCATAAATCTCTAAATTGCTTGACTCATTCTAGGTCAATAGGGCGCAAAATCCTTTGACTCGCGGACAACTTTTAGATGAGCCTCTACCAGTGAGTGGGCTCTATTACATAGGGCATAAGTCTCTAAATTCCTTGAGTCACTCTAGGTCAATAGGGCGTAAGAACCTTTGACTCGCGCACCACTTTTTGAGATAAGCCTCTACCAATGAGTTGTAGTCTCTATTGGCTAGGACATAGGGCTCTAAACTGCTTGAAGACTCAAGCAGACGCATAGGTCAATAGGTCACAAAGTCAGCTGCAGCAGATCGACCTCGTGCTGCACAACGAGATGAGCCTCTACCAGTGAGTTGTAGACTTTATTGTCTAGGGTATAAGAATCCAAATTGATTGAATCTGTCTAGGTCAATGGGTCACAAAATCCTTTGTCTCGCGCACCACTTTTTGAGATATTATGCTTCTACCAACAGAGCGACCTCGTGCTGCACAGCGAGATGAGCCTCTACCAGTGAGTTGTAGTCTCTATTGTTTGGGGCATAAGTCTGTAAATTGCTTGAATCTCTCTGGGTCGATAGGGCACAAAATCGCGGAAACATTTTAAAATGCGCTTCAAAGCACTGCTGCAGCAGCTCTATTATTTAGGATATAAGTCTCTAAATTGCTTGAGTCTATCTAGGTCAATAGGTCACAAAGTCTGCTGCAGCAGAGCGACCTCGTGCTCCACAACGAGATGAGCCTCTACCAGTGAGTTGTAGTCTCTATTGTCTAGGGCATAAGGCTCCAAACTGTTTGAATCTCTCTGGGTCGATAGGTCACAAAATCCTTTGATTTTTGAGATAAGCTTCTACCAGCAGAGCGACCTCGTGCTACACAACGAGATGAGCCTCTACCAGTGAGTTGTGGACTTTATAGTCTGGGTCATAAGTCTCTAAATTACTTGAATCTCTCTGGGTCTGGGTCTCTAGGTCACAAAATGCTTTGATTTTTTAAGATAAGCTTCTACCAGTAAGTGAGCTCTGCGGGCTGCACAACGAGATGAGCCTCTACCAGTGAGTGAGCTCTATTACCTAGGGCATAAGTCTCTAAATTGCTTGACTCACTTTAGCTCATTAAGGCACAAAATCGCGGAAACATTTTAAGATGTGCTTCAAAGCGCTGCTGCAGCAAAGCGACCTCGTGCTGCACAACGAGATGAGCCTCTACCAGTGAGTTTTGGACTTTATTGTCTGGGGTACAGGGCTCCAAACTGCTTGACTTACTCTAGGTCAATAGGGCACAAAATCTGGAGCTGGTCTGGAGCATACGTCTCTAAACTGCTTGACACTATCTATCTAGGTCATAAGTCGCAAAGTCCCTTCTTTCTTGATTTAAAGTTTAAACCTATACTGGGGAGTTCAAGTACTATTGTCGGGGGCATAGGTCTTCAAAATCTTTGTCTCGCGGTCCACTTCTTGAATCTAGTCTAGATCAGTGAATTCTAGTTATATGTCGGTGATGATTGTGGTTGTTATTGTCTACAGTTTCGTGGTGCGGTGGCTAAGCAAGCAGCGGACGCGACTTGACGCGCAGGGGCTTGGTGAAGCGGAGGCCAAACTGCACTGGGACTCGTTGGTCGCTGCTGTCTTCTCGCACGTCAGGTCAGTGGATAGAATTTGAACTTTTATTATATTAATACTAGATACAAAGCTTAAAATTATGTAACCCGACTACGCGTTTTTGCAATATAGCATCTTTGACGCGAAGTAAATATAGATGACCCACGCTGAACTGTCCCACCAAACTCAATGACAGAGGGTCTCATATATACAAGTTACTCTATGGGCGCTACCATCGTTCAACTATATGGTTTCCAACATGGCAAAAATCGGAACCCGCGATCCGGTATTGACGGTGGCGCCCCGCTGTCAATGTCATGGATAGGACAGTTCAGTATATTGGAACTATACTTTGCGCACTGTCACCACTGCGGGGGGTGTTATGTGCGACTCCTGGTACTCTGAAAATGACGCTGCTCCGTCCTCAAAAGGACACCGAGAAAGTCTCTGTAGCGTTCTATCATCACCCGATGATGGTATCACGAGTATCTGGCTAAAGCTTTGGACTTCCGCGTCACGGCTGGTGAGCGCTCACCTACATGGTAGACCCTACCATTCCCATACAATGGACGTGCCAATAGTGCCTCCGTACCCCCAGCCTGCTGTCCACCATCTAAGAAAATAAAAGAACATTTGTACGTGTTTAGATTAAGATAAAATGTATTTGCGCTTTTCGTAGCGCCACCCCCGCGCGGAACTAAGTTCCAATTTTCGTTAATAGATGGCGTTGACCGTAATTGACTCGCGCTAACATTTGATTTTTTTTTTTACTTTATAGGGTGTTTTGCATAACTGGTTTAAATGTTTAATAAAGTTTTTATCAGCCTACGGAAGTTGTGTTATTTAATCGTGTGATGTGAAGTGTGTGAACAGTACGACCGCTTTTTGCGGAGTGTGAGAATAATTCATTTCATTAATTCCCGCGCGCATTCCGCTGCCTTCTTCTGTGAGATGACTTTCTCGCAGGAGTGCAATATAGCGCCTATTACAATAGCGTTAAGGTTGACATTCACGTGTGCGCAGGTTCCCGATGATGTGCCCGAACCAGCTGGCCAAGCTGCTGCTGTGCCCGCTGACGCAGGAGCACAAGGAGTTCTTCATGGAGCGCATGGCCATCGCCATGAGCTACCAGTCAGGTACGCATCAACACCCTGTATAATAGCCATGAGCTGCCAGTCAGGTACGCATCAACACCCTGTATAATAGCCATGAGCTGCCAGTCAGGTACGCATCAACACCCTGTATAATAAACCTGAGTTACCAGTCAGGTATGCATCAACACCCTGTATAATACCCATGAGCTACTAGTTAAATACGCGCCGTAAACCTGTAATATTGCAGTAAGATACTCAAGTACGCACTATTTCCTTGTATGATCGCCATGAACTATCAGTGAATTACTGTATTTGTGTACCATTGTAAAACCACCAAGTATGTCTTCGTGGGGCACTGGGAAAAGCTATGACATGGCTGCCGTATTTATATTTTGGATATCATCCGCTGATTTAATTAAATTGTTATTTTGAGATGACAATGTATTCGCGTACTTCATGTAGGTAGATATATCAAAAGTAATAAGGGCATATTATGCTAAAGCTTGTGCGGACGCATTTTACATTGAAATGCACTCTAGCAGCGTACTTCCACCTCTTGCCGCACGTGCTGAAATACGTATCTACTGCTCCTACTATTATTCGATACAGGCCCGCGCGAGTTTTAGCGGAGACCCTAAATATTAGTGATGTCAGATAGTCACCATACACCGTTATAGCTGTGCAACTGCGATTTTCAAATTCCTTCCACCCAGGTCAATACGAGCGCGTAGCAGAAGTGCAGCAATCGGAAGCGGGTCGCATGCTGTTCACACCGCGCCTCTACACCGAGGACACGTGGGGCTCCGTGCTTGGGGTTGATAACTTCCACTCGCTGGCCTGCTACCACACGAGGACCTTCATCTTCAGCACCAGGTAGAGTTGTATTTCAGGTAACACAGAAGACGAGAAGAGCCTTCGTTAAAATAAGCGCTGGCGGCCCCCGAAAGTGAAAAATATGTAGTATAAGCAGCGGATGCGTGTGATGTATTTCTTCACGCGCGGCGAAAAGCGGGCGCACGCCACGGGCGTGAATTTCCATGTAATATTGCAATGTGGTAAGAATGCGTAGTGGGAATAGTTTTGTTTGACATTCTGCCACATTAATGCTGAATAAAGGAATGAGGGCTATCGTTTTTATACTTAACAGTTGGCACCTCTGGCGATTGACAGGACCTTACTCTACAGTGGCGCCATCTTGATAAGTGCAAATGCGATAGTCCTCCTACCACTTTAGCGCTCACCAGTTGGTGCCACTGTCTTCGCTACTAGCAAGTGACAGGACCTTACTCTACAGTGGCGCTAACTGGTAAGCGCTAAAACGATAGCCCTCATTGAGGAATGAAAATGCGGGATCAAAATTTTGAAATTCTTGCAAACTGCGGGAATTTGTAAAATTAATATAAATAGATTACGTTATTACAACCCGATCGAGTAAACTGCGCACCTATCTGGAATAATGCGGCTCTCCGTTGCACTCACTTGCATACCTTCCCGCGTCCGCCCGCCCGTCCGTACCAGAGCGTCGATGTGACGTCACGATTGCCTGGTGCGCAGTTAACTTAATCCGGTTGCATGTATCTTTTTACACTGGTAGCTGGGTGGCGTGCGATGTTTTTCTAATACAAACTAAGGCATCCACAGGGCTTTTCTGGATTCGTACGGCCCGCACACACCCCACATTTTTTATAATAAAATATTAGTAATTTGTAAATACAAATTACTAATAATCCCGTTAACCTCATGATAAGCAAAATATGCTCATGTTACGAGAACCCGCGTGCCACGGATCACGAGTCGGCCAGTCCGAGCCCTTGTTGTGGCTTCAATACATTTGTTAACCCGTTCGCCGCCGCAGGTCGTCGATGGCGGAGGTGTGCTCGGATCGGCCGGCGGAGTGGTCGGTGGACCTGTACCCTAAGGGCGTGTGGTTCCGCAAGAGCCTGCTCATCGTCTGGGCCGGCACTTTTGACGTGAGTCCACTTATACTAACATTCCATCATTCAAAGTCCAAAGTCAAAGCTTAGGCCCTTTCCAGAACGCTTATAAACATCATAAACTTATAATACATTAGCGGCCGCCCGCGACTTCGTACGCTTGGATCCCGTTTTATCCCCTAAGGGGTGGAGTTTCAAATCCTTTCTTAGCGGATGCCTACGTCATTACATCTACCTGCATGCCTTTCAGCCCGATCCGTCTAGTGGTTTGGGCTGTGCGCTGATAGATCACTATGTCAGTCAGTTACCTTTGAGTTAGATAAATTTAGATATCACCACTTGATTCCGTCATTGACGTGTGATTGATACGGTACAGTCAGCGTCAAATAGTTCGTGACACCCAGTGGCCAAAAAGTTGACAACACTACCTTATTCCAATGGTAACAAAAACGTTTTGGGAACTTTGTGTGTCATAAAATAATTGACGCTGACTATACTGGCGCCATTAATTTCGTCTGTGCTAGAGCTGAAACAGGATAGACCCTGCCCTGGTACTTTGCAGTGAATACTAAATAGGCGCCCAATCAATGAGGTTTTTTTTGTGCTCATATCACAGCCACATGAAAAGAATGAATCAGCCTGTCAATCTCAATACCAGTGTGAGATCACAAGTCTAATATAAGGTTGTGGGTATGCCCATCGTACACACGTCTGTAACTTGTGACCTAAATGGTGTCAAGTGTACTTAGCTGCATGTAATTCTCTGCAGGTGCCAGAGGTGGTACTGCGGACGGTGCGCATCGCGATCACGTGCCAGAACTGTCCCGAGCGCGCGCCCGACGACTGGGCCGGGCCCGAGCCCGACGTCAGGGTCAAGGTACAGTGCCCAGAATCATCATCATCGTCATTTCAGCCACAGGACGTCCACTGCTAAACATCCTTCCTAGGCTTGTGTAGTACATGTACTATGTACTAATAGGAAGCAATTCCTTTAAGTGAACGAGAACGAACTATTCCTTTTAGGTCGTTCAAATCGGTCTTTTAGTTCACTTTAGTACAGCTGATCACGAATGAATAGGTGTGAACGAGACGTGAAATTGGTGACAAGCGCGCGCGAGCGAGATGGATTCGGCTCTGTGAGTGTGTTGCGAGTATTTTGCGACATTGTACTTTAAGGTGATAGTAATAAAGACGTTTTTCGTCCGATCTGATTAAAAATCGATGTACTAAAATGAACTAATAGTGCTAGAATGAGACGTGAGATTAGTGACATGTGAGCGCGAGTGAGATGGGTACGGCTCTGTAACTCTGTTGCGAGTATATTTGATATTGGGCCATAAATACATAGGAATAAAGACTTTTTTCGTTCGATCTACCTAATAGAATCAGTGTACTAAAATGAACTAATAGTACTTGAAGACCGAACTAGTTCATTTGACCGATTGTACTAGTTTAGAGCGATTCGTTCAGTGTCCGAGTAAAAACAAGCCTAATCCTTCCCCAATGACTTCCAAATCGCACGGTTGGTAGCGGCCTGCATCCAGTGCCTTTATGCTACCTTTATCAGGTCGTCGGTCTACCTTGTGGGTGGATGTCCCACGCTGCTTTTTCCGGTACGTCCCAGAATGTTACTGTATTTATTATTATATTAGGTGTCCAAAAAATAGTTCATGTTGAAGCCCAGAGGTAGATCATCTCAAGGGCTACTCGAATCCCATGTACGTTTCGCAGTTTTTGACAGTTTTCGAGTTATGATTTTTTTAAAGATGTTTAGAGAGAAGAGAAATAAATTGTACCACTGACTCAAGTTATTTTTATGAACTTTTTCAGATTGGAATCTTAGTATGGGGAGTGCAGAAAGGTGTAGAACACGTTTCTTCTGTCGTAGAGAGGGTGCATCGGTTCTCATCGCAAAACAGGTGAGTTTAGTTATCTACAATGTCAAGTTAGGGTTTTTTTTTATAATTTATTTAACAACTTAAAGACAGTTACATTGAGACAATTACATTTAGATAGCTTTAAAAACCACTAGGGTTTGATGTAAAGCTAACGAGTTTGCAGTGGGTACATTCACAATTTCACATACAATTACATAATACAGCATAAAAATATTTTAATATTGTTACATTAGCTTTAGGAAATAGTCCTTCAGCTTATATTTAATATTTTTAACAGTGATTTCCTTGTGGTGTAGGTGGGCCATCGTGCGTGTTTTGTTTTCGATGTAAACTCGCGGAGATGAACAGGCCTGGTTATACGCAGGTCTACCAAAGTTCTATATTTTTTTAATGCTTCATTAAAAATTTTCATTAAACCTACTGATAGACATTACGTTATCACATGACTGATTCGCAGAGTGCTCAACATAGACGGAGCGTTGGACTTCGACGAGTTGAATACTCCTCTCTACACGCCGTCCGCTAGCGAAGCCACCACCACCATCGAGCCGTCCGTGACCCACAAGGGACCCACGTGAGTCACGCCCTTTTATACATTACTGGCAGTTCGAAGCGATGGGAGGCCGATAACCTAATTAGGGCTATCGTTTTAGCGCTCACCAGTTAGCGCCACTGTAGAGTAAGGTCCTGTCACTTGCTAGTAGCGAAGACAGTGGCACCAACTGGTGAGCGCTAAAGTGATAGGAGGACTATCGCATTTGCACTCATCAAGATGGCGCCACTGTAGAGTGAGGTCCTGTCAATCGCCAGGGGTGCCAACTGTTAAGTATAAAACCTTACCCGAACACAGAATATTGTAAGTACAGTGACTGAAATCGCCGACGAAGAGATTCCATTACGAACAATTACGAAACTCCCCGCACCCCGCGCTTTTTTCAACCGAAAAGTGGGGGGCGTCTTCGTGGATGAAATGGTCTACTTAGGTTTCTTTCTACCTAGCATAGGCATCAGTCTCATCCCGTGGCGGCGGAGCGCGTATGTGTTTACGCGCACCGTTAGCGAAGAACATGGGAGGTACTACTCCCCTGAAGCCAGTCGTCGCTTGCTCCAATAGAGCAAGCCACAGTCTGGGGCGGAGCCGCGAAAGAATGTCTAGGCCGTCCAGCTCTGACAATAACTCGCAGTTCCGTCCCAAAGACTTTAGGAGGACACCGTCAGGTTTTAGTGAGTAGGCCCTGCCCATCTGGCAGGGAGAGCCTCATGTAACCAACTGGTTCCCCCGGGTCAGTGGGTATGCAATTTCATGCATTTCCAGATGAAAAAAAAAAGGCATCAGTCTCATACAATATTTTATCATTATATCAGCCACAGGACGTCTACTGCTACCATACCCTCAATGATTTCCACATTGCCCGGTTTGTAGCGGCCTGCTTCCAGCGCCTTCGTGTTACATTTATGAGATCATCGGTCGACCACAATATTATTATAACTATTTACATTTTTGCAAGACCTGGAGCGAGATCAAGCGAGAAGCTCAAGACCGAACGAGATGGAGGACTGTTGTGGACGCCCTCTGCCCCATCTAGGGGACATAGGACCATAAGTCAAAGTATTTACATTTTTGTGTCACATTTCAGTCGGTGTCCAAAATGTACAGACACTAGCGACGATCCAGAACCGAGGCATCTATTGGGACCCAACAGGGATCAATTACGGGTAAGTTTTATGAAATCATTATAACGCAGCCGTCTATAAATCGATTTAAAAAATGAATCAACCCATTATTATCCCTTCGCTAGCTCTGAGTACTCGTATATGAAAGCCCATTAAGCCCCGCAAATTATAATAAATATTTTTGTTAATAATGATACAAACAAACTCTTCCGAATTGAATGTATTTCCCCAGACTTCAGATGATCTATGTGACACACGAAAATCACCCCTATGCCCCTTAACTTCAACGACAACAAAACATTGAGTTACGATCCTATCGTGTAATCTTTCTAACAAAATGATCCGTGTCAATACGCATTTAGAACTGTTTTTCAATGGGACGACTTCTGAACGTCAGCGAGATCTTGACTGTCAAAATACGTGAATTAGGCCTCAGGACAATAAACCATTCTGTCACTGCCATTAGGTCTATTTTAAAAGTATTTTTGTCCTCAGATACAAGTAGTAATCGTCCCGCTAACGGACTACTGTCACGTGGGCGAAGCGGCGTGACGCTCCCCGCCCCCGTGACGTCACTCGGACGCTCAGTGCTCGCTGTGAGACGCCAATGGCAATGCAGCGGTCAAGTGCGAACTATTCTGACTAGACGAGCCGTTCAGAATGAAGAAATAATCGGCTGTTTAAAATAAAGATATAATATTATCATGCAATGTAAACTCCATTATAACGACACACAAGGGACTGAGCTTTTTCGATGTCATTGAGAGTGGTCGTTAAATAGAGTAGAACGGTAATGCGGATAGAAAGCAAGGTAAACCAATAAAGTCAAGAAATTTCGACGTTATAAGGGGTTTGTCGTCAAATCGAGTAACGTTGTAAAGAGTTTAATATTGTATTTCTTGTGTGCGCGTGCGCCGGTTATCAATAACATCTGTTCCTCAATGAGTTGTTGATAAGTATCAATTGTGAGCATTCTTTTAGTTCAGAACAGCCTGTCTAGTACTTATGATAGTTGAAAGGACGTCAAAGTACTCATTTTCGATGTAGCTACGTAATGTGCCTATTTGATGTGCCGTCGCCCGCACAATTGGCCAAGTGCGTTTTAACCGACTGCCTCGGGTGAGATCCGAAAATACGTTTCGTGATTCGACTTCATTTACTTTATGCGCGTAACAAAATGTATACATCAATGTGTTGAATAGGTAAACTTCTCAAAGCTGTGCTAGCTGCCATTGTAAATTAAATTCGATATTGTTACATAATGTAAGACAAAATCTTAGAGCGGCGATAAGGTGTGTTCACATTTCAACACGTTCACATTTCAATCTATTCATTCAATTTCAAGAGAGCTTGCATATACAGCCCGGCTATGCTAAGCTAACTTGAAAATTTCTAGCGGACTACAATGTGAACGAACTAGCTCGTAGACGATGGCCGCTGGGGCAGAAAAGTTCTCGAGTGGCGACCACGGGCTGGAAGACGTAGCGTGGGCAGGCCTCCTACTAGGTGGACCGACGATCTCGTAAAGGTCGCGGGAAGAGCCTGGATGCGGGCAGCGCAGGACCGTGCATTGTGGAAAACCTTGGAGGAGGCCTTTGTCCAGCAAGCAGTGGACGTCATTTGGCTGAAACAATGTGAACACAGCTTTAGCGGTTAGCGGGGGTTTAATCTGCACATGGTTGCAATGCAACTTATCGGAGTTTTCTGTTTCTTTTAAATAAGTAATACTTGTTATTGGATAGATCTACTGAAATTGTAATCGTTTTGCAGATTAAAGCCTCTTGTATCGAGTTTGTTTTTAACAAGCTGGTTCTAATTGAACGAAAGATCTCATATTTGGTATCATATCGCTCATATTGAAGCTAGCTTGTTGGAAACTACTTGTATCATACTAGATACAGCCGATTCTTGAAGACTGCTAATTCAATGTCAATTTTCATCTTTACATTGAGTCTTTTAGGATTTATTTTCAATCTTTTTCAAAGAGGTGATGTCGAACCTATTCTGAATTTGGGCCTTATTTTAAAATAATGTCGCAATCAATTTTGATGTATGTAACAGTTTTCATGCGAGTACTTAATAATCTTTTGTTTTAGCTAATTTGTTGTTTTATCTAAAGCTAGTTTAGTGGCAATTTGTTTACTATATTAATGTTAAGGGCACTATATTCGATTGACAAATAAAATAGCTATTTATACTGTATGTTTGTAGACAAAACACATAATGTTATTTACTATAGCCTGACCAGGAACATAAAAACCCTGGCATAGAGGCGCATCAATTGCATTTGATAGTGCAACACTGAGTACAGTCGTACCTGTGTTAAATTAATAGGCTAACTTTATGTATCAGGATTCAAGATTACGGGCTAATTTGATATTTTCATAAATTAATAAAAAAAATATTATTGTAGATAACCTGGTTTAAATAAATTAAATGAAACCATCAATTGAGCTAGTAGGATTTATTTTATTATTCATCAATAATCAAATCAGAACTTAAATATTCAACTGCAATGTCTGCTCATGAACGCTTCAAACTCTGTACTTATTTCCCAATTCCATAAAAATCAACACTTAGAAAGTGATAAAAAAAATTAAAATAGATAGTTGAAACAAACCACAGCTAATTTTCATAGTGGACTGTACTATACGATAAACATGTCAGTCAATTTGACAACCTTTGTCGGAAACATTATTCAATGAAAATATTGCCCGAACCCTTAGTATTTCTCTTCGACAAATACTTTAACACATTGTGAACCACATTTCTTTCACGACTATAAAAAGATTTTAGTAATTTAATTCACAAAATCAATTGCGCACATTTAAAATAAAGTTTGTTTACACTTTGACAGCAATAGACTGACATGCAAGGTGACATGTCAATGAAGTTTTCAGTTACTGTTGCCATTAAAAGAAATTAGTACCATTAGTTTTCCGCAACATGGCGAGGGTTTTTATGTTCCTGGTCAGGCTATAGATTAGATTTCTTTATAATAATATTTCAATTTATTAATATTTTATTTGTCGACCGGATTCGACTAAATGCATGCTATGCTGTGTTGTGACTGACTTTGTATATAAGTGCGTTGCTCCGATTCTATAAGGGTAGCTATAGGTCTTGCAATTAACTGAGTGTCTAAGGTATGGGAGCAACATGGGAGGGCTGGTGGCATTGACATATTAAGACGTGACGGAGCATTCAAATCTGAAGTCTTGCTGACGTTAGACGTCAACCAAAAGGCTTATTCCACTATTCCCCGTTGACAATCCCCGTCAACGGGGATTAGTAAACTTTTTGTTTACTATTCCCCGTTAACGTTAAATTGGAACTTATAACGGGGGATAATGAACTAAGAAGTTCATTAATCCCCATTACATTCAAAATAAAATCCTAATATAAGCTCCAATTGGCGTTAACAGGGATTAGTGAACAAAAAGTTCACTAATCCCCGTTGACGGGGATTGTCAACGGGGAATAGTGGAATAAGGAGGACTGAAGGGTGTTTTATTATAGCTAGTTTTGCACTTCATTTTAGGGTTTTCCCTAAGTGCAGACTGGACCCGTTTATTAGATTCAGAGCAACGCAAATTCTTGATGTTAAAGTGCAATAATTGTTAATTACTGTTCGCTCAGTATTCTTTGATGTGGATCAAGTTATACTGATTTTGTGGAATAAAATGTAAGTTTTAAATAATGACTTATGTTATTACTACAAATTAATGTGTTTCACTGCAAAATAGCTTTTATTTCGTATGAGATAAGAGCGGTCTTTGGGTTGATAGATTCTACACTATCTCCAGTACTAACATTATTATAACAGAGAAACCTTATCTGATGATTAATTTGTTACTCTTTTACGCAAACACTACTTAATGGATTTTGATGAAAACTGAAAACTTACAGAGATTCATAAAGGGTAAACGGAAAATAAAAGGCTAGTTTTTGCAATAGAAGTATTTATTACACGTATAATGCATATCGCCATTGAAAATATACAGGGCGTACAAAATATCTCCATTTTGGGATAAATAAGCTCTCACCAGTCCGTTGCGTTGAATTCGGGTCCACTGGAGAACTTTTATTATATTCTAGGGCTTTTAGAAACCCTTAGGTATTGTCAAATAATAATATAGAGCCTGCATAAGGCATATGACATTGAAACATCGCTCACACACAATTTTATTGTCACACATGTTTAAATACTGTTCTTTTAAAATACCTAGTTTTATACAAATTTCGTGTGAAAATCAGACAAAATGATATAGAACCGCTAGTAACTCATCATATAAGAAAATTATGAAATGAAGCTGAATCCTAGACACACAAACTTACATAACATTTATAATATTATTAAGTTAATCGTTTTACAAACTGTGTGATTATATTAATATGTTTAAAACAGTGGACCCTTTATCTACTTACAGACCTCAGATTAAGGAACAACTGAAGGAAGGTTTTCGTCAAAATCAAACAATATCAAATATTTAGACCGTTGAAATACATCACAAGTTGTAGGTATTGACATTGTCCAAATCCAAATGTTTTATAAACGTTCTAAGGTGTAATTGACCCTAAATAGATTATAACTTAAAAGGGTTTTGCCTGTCATCTAGGAAAACATTGGCATATTATATCTCTAGGCCATATTAGAAAAAACAATATTGCTAAAAGCACTGTGTGCAGATGTTTTTTTATGCTCATAGCTAATTTAAATGGGCTAAAATTGAATTCTGACGATTCCTAATTTTATTGGTCATAGATTTTAGATTATAAAATCTTTAGGCACTTAACTTTCAGCACCATTATCCAAAAATCAGATGTAACCTGTTGACATTGATGTGACCCGTATTTTCCCAGAAATAAAAGCGACAAATACGGTGTAACTGTTAATTTGATACACCATTGGTTTTCAAGAACTGTATGATAATAATTTGTATCTTTAATATTGTTTTTTCTTTTATGGCCTTACATATTTTTGCCTCTTTTCAATGAGCACGCATATTACGAGAAATAATAGGTATACTTATATGGAATAACATGTTTTCTAATACCAATGATTTACGATTAAGATCGAATACAATACATTTCTCAAAATACTATAATATTAACCTCTTACCTACGGGGGAGGCACCTATAGTTGCCAAGTCAAAAGTCACTTCTCAATACGGGTGGCATCTATTGTTATTTTGGCAAAGCCAATACTAAATCACGGTTTTCGACAAAAAAACAATAAAATTGCAAATTAAGTGTAAAATGCGCTTGTAATTATGAAACTACATTAGTTGCAGAATATAATAATCCAAATTTCAATACCGTAAGTCTCATACTTTTTAAAATATCTTGATGTAAAGTGGAGCAAACAATTTTATAGGTTAAAATACCCCGTATTGAGAGGCGACTTTGGGTTTCCAAGGGCCCGTAGGTAAAGGGTTAAAGGATTGCAGCACTAAAATATAAATGCACTTCGAAAGGTATTTTAAATACTGTAATTTAGAAACAAAGATAGGAATCTTTGGGAAGCCCTAACCCTACATATACTAAATTTAAAACATATAATAACATTTAAATCTCCATTGACACTTAATGACTAAATGAGATATATAATATCATTAATACATACTTTATTATGCAAGCGACACCGTGTGATGCTTATTTATGTATTTATTTTGGAAGTTTATTATTACAAGCTAAAAAAAAATGAGCGATACATCTACGAAAGCGTAAAACAACTGCAGATGAAGTTATTTCTAAAATTAAATCACATATTTTCAATTTGAAGATCTTCATCTTAAAAAAAATTTTTTTTTAAATGTTTAGTCTTAAATTAATGACAATTAAGTACTACGTATAGAAACTTTATGTTCATATAAAATCTCAGTTTACATATTCCCGTTAAACAAGTAAATGCAGTTTTAGAAAGTATTAGAAAAAGCGAATCTCGATAATTGCTTTTTGGTATTCGCAGTCTTCAATTCTACTTCTTTAGTTTTCTTACAATAACGTGGGTTTATTCGCCAAAATGTTCGTTTACATTATTGTCCGTTCACATATAAAATACTACAGCGAAAAGTTACGGGACGCAATAGTTTAGTACAGTTGAAATCACCGAATTAGAAAATATTTAGTGAGTACTTTCGTAAAAAATACGATTATTGTTGGGCAGTGAAAGCTTAATATTTTATAGAAATTTGACTGGTTTCTAAAAACTGTTTTAGATACAATGCTATTTAAAGGGAACCAGAATACTGTCTTGAGCAATTTTGAATGTTCATACAGTCTTTTAACAAATGTTTAGACAGTTCTAAAACTACTTTAAATTTTACGAAACTGTGTAGACAATTTACCAGAAAATTATTCAAACTATACGCCATTCAATTCCTTATTGTATTTCGTCCATTTCAAAATGTATCCACAGTATTTTTATCACAGTATTACGTTAGGAATACAAAGTCAACATATAAAAAACTGAGCTAATTTAAAATCAAGTTATACATGATTTGCAACTTAAGAAATTACATTTTAAATGGTTAACATCCATACCTTAAGCTCCACGGGTAGATTGTGAACTACGGTTATAATATTTTCGACTTAAGCAGACTGGTGTAAGGTATCAATCGATTTACGTATCTGGTCATAGCAGGAGCTCCCTCGGGAAGAGATTCATTGATGCGTAGTCCTCTAGTACCTGGAAAGTTCACAAGATATTTATATGTGACCCAAAACTCAACGTCAAGCGGTTAGCTCAAGACAGCTCTGAGAAAACTGTTCCCATCTGCAAGTTACTTAGCGGTGGGCAAGTGGGCATAACATTGTCTAACTGCATTTAGATCCACAGCTGAGAGTCAAACGGCGTGTGCACGAGTAGACAATTTCTCTAATCACCATCTGATTGAAGGCAATTTCTATAATCGTTATCTATTTGAAGGCGATTGCTGTAATCTCCATGTGTTTGTAGACCTCATTTTATATACAATTCATCCCTTATCGCGCGTCCCTATATTCTGACTTTTTTCTCAGGTGACATTGACGTTACTTACTTAGATTTTTCACAATTGTGTAGACACTAATACCAACCTGCAAAAGCTTCTCAACAGTGCACAGTCTTTTATTTTGCCTTAGAAGCGGACATCCCTGTTTTATTAATTCAATCGTTAGATATTACTATTATGTATACAATTGATGAAGGAACTAGTAGTTGTATTTGTTTAGTTTCGAAGAAATATTAGATTTTGTGATTTTATAAAAAAAACTGTTTTAGAAGCATATTTTCTAAAAAAATTACATTAAGTCAGAATTTTGTAANCTAAAAAAAATTTTTTAGGCAACTAGCCTATACAATACATGTCTCAAAATACTATAATATTAAAGGATTGCAGCACTAAAATATAAATGCACTTCGAAAGGTATTTTAAATACTGTAATTTAGAAACAAAGATAGGAATCTTTGGGAAGCCCTAACCCTACATATACTAAATTTAAAACATATAATAACATTTAAATCTCCATTGACACTTAATGACTAAATGAGATATATAATATCATTAATACATACTTTATTATGCAAGCGACACCGTGTGATGCTTATTTATGTATTTATTTTGGAAGTTTATTATTACAAGCTAAAAAAAATGAGCGATACATCTACGAAAGCGTAAAACAACTGCAGATGAAGTTATTTCTAAAATTAAATCACATATTTTCAATTTGAAGATTTAAAAAAAATTTTTTTTTTAAATGTTTAGTCTTAAATTAATGACAATTAAGTACTACGTATAGAAACTTTATGTTCATATAAAATCTCAGTTTACATATTCCCGTTAAACAAGTAAATGCAGTTTTAGAAAGTATTAGAAAAAGCGAATCTCGATAATTGCTTTTTGGTATTCGCAGTCTTCAATTCTACTTCTTTAGTTTTCTTACAATACGTGGTTTTATTCGCCAAAATGTTCGTTTACATTATTGTCCGTTCACATATAAAATACTACAGCGAAAAGTTACGGGACGCAATAGTTTAGTTTAGTACATTTGAAATCGCCGAATTAGAAATATTTCCTGAGTACTTTGGTAAAAAAAATAACGATTAATATTGTTGGGCAGTGAAAGCTTAATATTTTATAGAAATAGGCTATTTGACTGGTTTCTAAAAACTGTTTTAGACACAATGCTGTTTAAAGGGAACCAGAATACTGTCTTGAGCAATTTTGAATGTTCACAGTCTTTTAACAAAATAAATGTTTAGACAGTTCCAAAACTACTTTAAATTTCATTTTACGAATCTGTGGAGACAGAAAATTATTGAAACTATACGCCATTCAATTCCTTATTGTATTTCGTCCATTTCAAAATGTATCCACAGTATTTTTATCACAGTGTTACGTTAGGAATACAAAGTCAACATATAAAAAACTGAGCTAGTTTAAAATCAAGATATACAAGATTTGCAACTTAAGAAATAACGTTTTAAATGGTTAACATCCATACCTTAAGCTCCACGGGTAGATTGAGAACTACGGCTATAATATTTTCGACTTAAGCAGACTGGTGTAAGGTGTCAATCGATTTACGTATCTGGTCATAGCAGGAGCTCCTTCGGGAAGAGATTCATTGATGCGTAGTCCTCTAGTACCTGGAAAGTTCACAAGATATTTATATGTGACCCAAAACTCAACGTCAAGCGGTTAGCTCAAGACAGCTCTGAGAAAACTGTTCCCATCTGCAAGTTACTTAGCGGTGGGCAAGTGGGCATAACATTGTCTAACTGCATTTAGATCCACAGCTGAGAGTCAAACGGCGTGTGCACGAGTAGACAATTTCTCTAATCGCCATCTGATTGAAGGCAATTTCTATAATCGTTATCTATTTGAAGGCGATTTCTGTAATCTCCATGTGTTTGTAGACCTCATTTTATGTACAATTCATCCCTTATCGCGCGCCCCTCTATTCTGACGTTTCTCAGGTGACATTGACGTTACTTACGTCATCGTCACCATGACAGGAGCTTGGCTATAGGGATACCGGTATTTTAACGTTTAGATTTTTCACAAATTACTACTAAATAAGTAGACACTAATACCAACCTGCAAGAGCTTCTCTGTAGTAGGTTTAGACACGTCTAGCTGTAGAATCGCCTTCAGTTTCTCCCCGCTGAGACACAATCGCTTGTTCAACAGCAGTTCTGCGCCGGCGTTTGGTTCCTGCGGCGTGTGGCAAGCTGAAGATATTATTATCTCTAATCGCTATCTATTTTTGAAGGCGATTTCTCCAATCGCCATCTGTTTGAAAGGGATTAGCCCAAATGAGTAGGTACCAACCTGCAAAAGCTTCTCCACAGTGGGTTTAGGCACGTCCAGTTGCAGGATTGCCTTAAGTTTCTCCCCGCTGAGGCACAATCGCTTGTTCAACAGCAGTTCTGCGCAGGCGCTGGGTTCTAGCGGCGTGTGCGCGTAACTAATCGCGATCAGTCTGAAGGCAATTGCTCTAATCGCCATCTGTTTGAAAGCGATTAGCCCAAATGAGTAGGTACCAACCTGCAAAAGCTTCTCCACAGTGGGTTTAGGCACGTCTAGCTGTAGAATCGCCTTGAGTTTCTCCCCGCTGAGACAATCGCTTGTTCAACAAAAATTCTGCGCCGACGGTGGGTTCTAGCGGCATGTACGCGTAAGTAATCGCTATCTGTTTGAAGGCGATTGCTCTAATCGCCATCTATTTGAAAGCGTTTAACCTTAAATGAGTAGGTACCAACCTGCAAAAACTTTTCAGCTGTGGGTTTAGGCACGTCTAGCCTTCAGTTTCTCCCCACTGAGACACAATCTCTTGTTTAACAGCAATCGCTATCAGTTTGAAGGCGATTGCTCCAATCGCCATCTGTTTGGAAGCGATTACCTTCAAATTAGAAGGTGTTAAGTAATATTCTTACCTGCAAAAGCTTCTCAGTAGTGGGTTTAGGCACGTCCAGTTGCAGGATCGCCTTCAGTTTCTCCCCGCTGAGACACAATCGCTTGTTTAACAGCAGTTCTGCGCCGGCGCTTGGTTCCAGTGGTATGTGCGCGAGCGAGTAGCGGCGGCAGACGTCATCGAAAGCAATCGCTTTATCTAAATGCTATCTATTTGAAGGCGATTTGCTCTGATCGTCATCCGTTTGAAGGCGATTAGATCGTATTAAGTACTATTCTTACCAGCAAAAGCTTCTCAGGAGTAGGTTTAGGCACGTCTAGCTGTAGAATCGCCTTGAGTTTCTCCCCGCTGAGCACAATCGCTTGTTTAACAGCAGATCTGCGCCGGCGCTTGGTTCCAGCGGCGTGTGCGCGTAACTCTAATCGCTATCAGTTTGAAGGCGATTGCTCCAATCGCCATCTATTTGAAAGTGTTTAACCTTAAATGAGTAGGTACCAACCTGCAAAAACTTTTCAGCTGTGGGTTTAGGCACGTCTAGCCTTCAGTTTCTCCCCACTGAGACACAATCTCTTGTTTAACAGCAGTTCTGCGCCGGCGTTTGGTACCAGCGGCGTGTGCGCGTAACTCTAATCGCTATCAGTTTGAAGGCGATTGCTCCAATCGCCATCTGTTTGAAAGCGATTACCTTCAAATTAGAAGGTGTTAAGTAATATTCTTACCTGCAAAAGCTTCTCAGTAGTGGGTTTAGGCACGTCCAGTTGCAGGATCGCCTTCAGTTTCTCCCCGCTGAGGCACAATCGCTTGTTCAACAGCAGTTCTGCGCCGGCGCTTGGTTCCAGCGGCGTGTGCGCAAGCGAGTAGCGGCGGCAGATATCGGCCCACGCGGTTAAATGCTTGTCGTTCGCTTCCTCCGCTACCGACGCTATGTCGTTCTGGATAAAGAAAATACACCAACAATCAGCTGATATAAATAAATTGTGACGTGTCAATAAGGGCATCATTTCACTTTTTAAATAGATGATCTACAACGAACTGTCCTGCCCGTGACATTGAAAGGGGGGCGCCACCGTCAATACCAGATCGCTGGTTCCGATTTTTGCCACGTTGGAAACTGTAAAGTTGAACTATGGTGGCGCCCCCCTGTCAATGTGTTTGATGGGACAGTTCAGTTTAGTGGGTCTATACTTAACAGTTGGCACCACTGGCGAGTGATAGGACAGTAGCGCCATCTTGGTGAGTGCAAATATGATCCCACCAAAAACATTCTGTAAAAATCTAGCCAAGTCTCGATGGACTGCTGCTTGTTTATCTCTAAAAAGTAATGAAATCTAGACAAAGTCGTGCCAAGTCTATGGTTCCTTACTGCAATTTCTTTATTATTATAGTTAATGTTGTGTGACTTGGCCGTTGAAGGGTACAAAACCAGGTGCTCCATGACACTATTGCACCAATCTGTCGCCAGAACCGCTACCCATTGACGATGGAAAATTGCTACTNATAGTAATATCTAACGATTGAATTAATAAAACAGGGATGTCCGCTTCTAAGCCAAAATAAAACACTGTGCAGTGGGTTTAGGCACGTCCAGTTGCAGAATCGCCTTGAGCTTCTCCCCGCTGAGGCACAATCGCTTGTTCAACAGCAGTTCTGCGCCGGTGATAGGTTCCAGAGGCGTGTGCGCGTAACTCTAGTCGCTATCTGTTTGAAGGCGATTGCTCTAATCGCCATCTGTTTGAAAGCGTTTAACCTTAAATGAGTAGGTACCAACCTGCAAAAGCTTCTCAACAGTGGGTTTAGGCGCGTCCAGTTGCAGGATCGCTTTCAGCTTCTCCCCGCTGAGGCACAATCGCTTGTTTAACAGCAGTTCTGCGCCGGCGCTTGGTTCCAGCGGCGTGTGCGCGAGCGGGTAACGGCGGTAGATATCATCGAAAGCAATCGCTTTCTTTAATCGCCATCTGTTTCAAGGCGATTGCCCTGATCGCCATCTGTTTGAAAGCGATTACCTTCAAATTAGAAGGTGTTAAGTAATATTCTTACCTGCAAAAGCTTCTCAGTAGTGGGTTTAGGCACGTCCAGTTGCAGGATCGCCTTAAGTTTCTCCCCGCTGAGGCACAATCGCTTGTTCAACAGCAATTCTGCGCAGGCGCTGGGTTCTAGCGGCGTGTGCGCGTAACTAATCGCGATCAGTCTGAAGGCAATTGCTCTAATCGCCATCTGTTTGAAAGCGATTAGCCCAAATGAGTAGGTACCAACCTGCAAAAGCTTCTCAACAGTGGGTTTAGGCACGTCTAGCTGTAGAATCGCCTTGAGTTTCTCCCCGCTGAGACAATCGCTTGTTCAACAAAAATTCTGCGCCGACGGTGGGTTCTAGCGGCATGTACGCGTAAGTAATCGCTATCTGTTTGAAGGCGATTGCTCTAATCGCCATCTATTTGAAAGCGTTTAACCTTAAATGAGTAGGTAACAACCTGCAAGAGCTTCTCAGTAGTGGGTTTAGGCACGTCTAGCCTTCAGTTTCTCCCCACTGAGACACAATCTCTTGTTTAACAGCAGTTCTGCGCCGGCGTTTGGTACCAGCGGCGTGTGCGCGTAACTCTAATCGCTATCAGTTTGAAGGCGATTGCTCCAATCGCCATCTGTTTGAAAGCGATTACCTTCAAATTAGAAGGTGTTAAGTAATATTCTTACCTGCAAAAGCTTCTCAGTAGTGGGTTTAGGTACGTCCAGTTGCAGGATCGCCTTCAGTTTCTCCCCGCTAAGACACAGTCGCTTGTTCAACAGCAGTTCTGCGCCGGCGCTTGGTTCAAGCGGCGTGTGCGCAAGCGAATAGCGGCGGCAAATATCGGCCCACGCGGTTAAATGCTTGTCGTTCGCTTCCTCCGCTACTGATGCTATGTCGTTCTAAGGAAAGAAAATACACCACCAATCAGCTGATATAAATTGTGACGTGTCAAAGGCATCGTTTTACTTTTTATACAACGTTTCATTCAAGAAGACGCGCCCTACCAATTTTTGGTCGAGGAAGCGCGGGGTGCGGGGAGTTTGATCCGAACAATCCCAGCGTCATTATTGTAGTGTGCGTGTGCACTCATGGATAATTTAGCGTGTACCGATAACACTCGAACATTAGCGGAAGAATGGTGGGGCGCGTCTTCGTGGACGAAACGATCTATAAACTTAACAGTTGGCACCACTGACGAGTGATAGGATCTTACTCTACAGTAGCGCGATCGTGGTGAGTGCAAATACGATCCTCCTATCGCTTCAGCGCTCACCAGTTGTTGTCACTGTTGTCTTAGGACCTTACTTTACTACTTTTTAGGCGCTAAAACGAGAGCTCTCATTGGATGTTTCTAAATAAGCATGGCAGCAGAGTTCTGGAATGGAGGCTGTGTACCGGAAAATGCAGCGTGGGACATCCATCCAAAAGGTGGACCAACATCATAAAGGTAGCTGGAAGGCGCTGGACGCAGGCCGCTACCAACCGGGCTACATGGAAAGTATTGGGGTGGCCTATGTTCAGCAGTGGACGTCCTATGGCTGAGATGATGATGAAATAAGCGCATAACTGAGTAGATAGTGCCATGTGACGTAAAATAACTGTAACAGTTTACAGGTCTGAAAACTTGCTGACTTTTGACATAAGCAAGCGTGTGAGGGCGTGTTGACGAGCCGGTTTCTGTCCGGTCCGTCACACGTCCTAATACAACAACATCTAACCTTAGCCAAAGTAGAAATCGCTGTCTCATAGTAATCATGATTGATCTTGAAGATATCCGACACCAGCTCAGCCAGGCTTCCCTGCGTGGTGTTGGCGTCAGGCAGACGTCCGTCACGTGGACCGTGTTCATCTTGAGGTCGGCCGTCCAGAGAAGCTTTCATTATTACAACCACGTCGAGTTAACTACGTATCTGGCGGCCGTGGCGTCACATCGACGCTCTGGTACGGACGGACCGAACGCGCGGTGTACGGGCAAGTGGGAGGGAGTCGCATTCCAGCGAGATGCGCAGTTAAAGCCCGGTCCGTGAGCACGTAGAATTCTGTCCAATGACCCCAAGCTACCCATCCTTATCGCTCGCGCGCAATTATATTGCTGTCGCGACTGTGCGACGGGCGCCCGCAGTGAGTGTGCGAGCGCGATAGCAACATAATTACGCGCGAGCGATAAGGATGGGTAGCTTGGGGTCATTGGACAGAATTCTACGTGCTCACGGACCAGACTTTAGCTCGATCGGGTAGTATATTAATTTATCTTGACACTAGATTCTCACCTTAGCCAAAGTAGAAATCGCCGTCCCATAGTAATCTTGGTTGATCTTGAAGATATCCGACACCAGCTCAGCCAGGCTTCCCTGCGTGGTGTTGGCGTCATCCACCACGTTGTACGCCTGCCGGTTGGCGTCAGGATGACGGCCGAGCGTCAGACGTCCGTCACGTGGACCGTGTTCATCTTGAGGTCGGCCGTCCAGAGAAACTTTCATTATTACAACCACGGAGTTAACTACGTATCTGGCGGCTGTGACGTCACATCGACGCTCTGGTACGGACGGGGCGAATGCGCGGTGTACGGGCAAGTGGGGAGGGAGTCGCATTCCAGCGAGATGCGCAGTTAAAGCCCGGTCCGTGAGCACGTAGAATTCTGTCCAATGACCCCAAGCTACCCATCCTTATCGCTCGCGCGTAATTAAATTGCTGTCGCGACTGTGCGACGGGCGCCCGCAGTGAGTGTGCGAGCGCGATAGCAACATAATTACGCGCGAGCGATAAGGATGGGTAGCTTGGGGTCATTGGACAGAATTCTACGTGCTCACGGACCAGACTTTAGCTCGATCGGGTAGTATATTAATTTATCTTGACACTAGATTCTCACCNAAGTACTAGTTCTATTTTGATGATTATCAGTGAGTGAGTGAGTGTCATAAATGCGAAACTTTGCTTTCGCTTAACTTCGGAACTAAATGACCTACAGACTTGAAATTTTGGATTTTAAGTATGTGATTATAGCTTATTAGATGACGAAAGTTTCTGCGTTCTGGTCTTATCCAGAGGTTCTCAAATAGAGGCCTGTAAATGCGGCGAAATGGTTCCAGTAAAGGATGGTACGGCAGTGTTTGCTTCGCGCTCGACTTGGCGGGGGCACTGCCGTGCCCCCAGATCCTCCGCTTCAGCGCCCTAAGACAGTCTTATGACCTTACTCTATAGTGGCGCCAACTGGTGGGCGCTAAAACGAGAGCTTCTAAATAAGCATGGCAGCAGATTTCTGGAGTGATGCAGCGTGGGACGTCCATCCAAAAGGTGGACCAACATCATAAAGGTAGCAGGAAGGCGCTGGACGCAGGCCGCTACCAACCAGGCAACATGGAAAGCATTTGGGAGGTCTATGTTCAGCAGTGTACGTCCTATGGCTAAGATGATGATGAAATAAGCATAGGCGCATAAATAATAAATAAATAAATAAATATCCTTGGACATTTTACACTGCGCTTCTAGTTCCAAACTAAGCAAAGCTTGTACTATGGGTACTAGACAACGGATATAAACATACTTAAATAACTTAGTACATAGTGCCATGTGACGTAACAGAACTGTAAAAGTTTAGTCTGAAAACTTGCTGACGTTTGACATAAGCAAGCGTGCGAAGGCATGTGCTGAGGAGTCGATTTCTATCAGTTTCGTCACACATCACACAACATCATCTCACCTT
Source organism: Ostrinia furnacalis (assembly GCF_004193835.3). Lineage (NCBI taxonomy): Eukaryota > Metazoa > Arthropoda > Insecta > Lepidoptera > Crambidae > Ostrinia > Ostrinia furnacalis. The sequence goes on from NW_021131895.1 coordinate 28,943, forward strand.
AGCCAAAGTAGAAATCGCCGTCCCATAATAGTCATGATTGATCCTGAAGATATCCGACACCAGCTCAGCCAGGCTTCCCTGCGTGGTGTTGGCGTCATCCACCACGTTGTACACCTGCCGGTTGGCGTCAGAATGACGGCCGAGCGTCCAGGCCGCGCGGCAGACGTCTGTCACGTGGACCGTATTCATCTTGAGGTCCGCCGTCCAGAGAAGCTTCATGGTTTCGTTGAGGTGCTTGTATATGCCTCCGTATAGAAGCCGAGGCGCTGTAAGTTAGATAGATTTTTTAATGAGGGCTATCGTTTTAGCGCTCACCAGTTAGCGCCACTGTAGAGTAAGGTCCTGTCACTTGCTAGTAACGAAGACAGTGGCGCCAACTTGTGAGCGCTAAAGTGGTAGGAGGACTATCGCATTTGCACTCATCAAGATGGCGCCACTGTAGAGTAAGGTACTGTCAATCGCCAGGGGTGCCAACTGTTAAGTATAAAAACGATAGCCCTCATTGCAAATAGTGGGACACATAAATAGCAGAACTTTATAATAGTGAACAAACCGGAAGAACAAAATACTAAGAATTAAACATGTCACGCTGCTGCCAGTACAAGAGGTGAAATGTGACAGATGCGCGGCGGACCTGTGCCTCAGACCAACTGCCAAAAAGCAGTAATTTAAACTGTCACACCTACACTATCCATGTGCACTCAAACAAATGCAAAACTCGGCTTAGACATAGCAAACTGTACTTAAAACTATATCTGTTTAACCATAAACACGTCCTTCATTCGACAGACCGAAGATCTGGTGAAGGTCACGGAAAGGAGGATACAGGCAGTGCAGGAATAGTCATTATGGAAATCCCTGGGACAGACCTTTATCCAGCAGTAGATAGAAGTCTTTGGTTGAAAAGGAAGGAATATAGACTTAGCAGACTCACTCAAGCTCCTCCTGTCAGCGACACCATAGACAATAGCGGGGCGAAGCACCGTGTAGTTGAGCTCGGGCTCCAGTTTCTTCAGCTCCTGCTCCACTTTATACTTCATACGGCCCTCCACGGTCCACGGTTCTACGGGGTCACTTTCTTTGTGAGGCTGGAACGAGATAAAAGTTGAAGAGTGACGACAATTTATTTGGTTTACAGCATTTATTTATTTACTGACTAGCTTTTGCCCGCGGTTTTACCCGCGTGAAATTTAGTTTGTCACAGATCGTCATAAATTATAGCCTATAATGTTATTCTGGGTTATAATAATATATAACAGTAATACTGAATCCGTTCAGTAGTTTTTGCGTGAAAGAGTAACAAACATCCAGACATCCAAACTTTCACATTTATAATATTAGTAGGATAAAGGTACACTAACATAAGACATTCACAGTATACATTAATAGGGTTTAATTCAAAGAATTGGGTATTTTTAAAGGTAGGGCCATTGTGGTGTTATTACAATGGTGGGTGCGAATCGCGGGAAAAACGACATACATATCGAATGTTTCACTGATTCTTATTGTAAAAAAGCCCAACTTTGTACTTCTTGTAATAGTGCGAACGAAGCAATGTGGTCCCACAGTATATTACAAGTGGTCCTAATCTACTCCTCGAGGACCACATAGCTTTGGAAGGACAATTATTTGTGACATCCACGAGTGTGACCACTCACACCCAACCTGTCTGGCTTTTGCCTCGATACCAAAATAAATCTGCCTCATTACTAGAGTGAATTAGAGAGATTCATGCTTCTGAGACCATATGACCTGATGATGGTGATTACTGACCTTGTCACTGCTATACATGTGCCCGCTAGATATCTCCACAAGCCGAGGTACGTTTTGCTTAGCACACTGCTTAGCCACATTAGTGCTGAGCGTCACGATGCCTTCTGTATATACCGCCTCCGTCTGGCCTACTAAAACAAATCTATAGACTGTGTCGACAAAATGACCAACCTTGTCGCTGCTATACATGTGCCCGCTAGATATCTCCACAAGCCGAGGCACGTTCTGCTTGGCACACTGCTTAGCGACATTAGTGCTGAGCGTCACGATGCCTTCTGCATACACTGCCTCTGTCTGGCCTACTAAAACAAATCTATAGACTATCTGTCGCGAGTGACTAACCTTGTCGCTGCTATACATGTGCCCGCTAGATATCTCCACAAGCCGAGGCACGTTTTGCTTAGCGCACTGCTTGGCGACATTAGTGCTGAGCGTAACAATGCCTTCTGCATACACTGCCTCTGTCTGGCCGACTCGTGTCTCTCCCGCGCAGTTGATGACGAGGGACCAGGATGCGCCGTCGGCAGGGTCGAGAGCTGATGCGCATGATGCTGGAAAATGGAGCTTGTAAGTCAAGGGGTAAGGAACATTTTTCAACAAAGCCCTAAATACGTGATGTAACAGAAAATTAAGTGGAAAGTGGTGTAAAAGAAAAGTAAGGTAACAGTAAACTCTTCTCTTTTGTATGATACTGTAGTGTCCGACCGAATGTTCGGTTTCGGTTTCGTTTTCGGTTGAGTTTCGGTAAAAACACGAGTTTCGGTTTAGTTTCGTTTTCGGCGGCAAACTTGCCGAAACTACGACCGAAATCGAATGTGCATTCGGGAGTTTCCGCGCTGTTATCGGTCATGTTCGGCGCGTTGAATTAGTGAATGAATCCGATCAGAGCCAAGCCAATAATAATTTAATTTAATAATTNCCGGAAGAACAAAATACTAAGAATTAAACATGTCACGCTGCTGCCAGTACAAGAGGTGAAATGTGACAGATGCGCGGGGGACCTGCGCTTCAGACCAACTGCCAAAAAGCAGTAATTTAAACTGTCACACCTACACTATCCATGTGCACTCAAACAAATGCAAAACTCGGCTTAGACATCGCAAATTGTACTTAACACTATATCTGTTTAACCATAAACACGTCCTTCATTCGACAGACCGAAGATCTGAAGAAGTGAAGGTCACGGAAAGGTGGATACAGGCAGTGCAGGAATAGTCATTATGGAAATCCCTGGGACAGGCCTTTATCCAGCAGTAGATAGAAGTCTTTGGTTGAAAAGGAAGGAATATAGACTTAGTAGACTCACTCAAGCTCCTCCTGTCAGCGACACCATAGACAATAGCGGGGCGAAGCACCGTGTAGTTGAGCTCGGGCTCCAGTTTCTTCAGCTCCTGCTCCACTTTATACTTCATACGTCCCTCCACGGTCCACGGCTCTACGGGGTCGCTTTCTTTGTGAGGCTGGAACAAGAGAAACGTTGAAGAATGACGATAATTTATTTGGTTTTCAGCATTTATTTATTAACTGATAAAGGTAAACTAACCATAAGACATTCTCAGTATACATGAATAGGGTTTAATTCAAAGAATTGTGTATTTTTAAAGGTGGCCATTATGGTGTTATTACAATGGTGGGTGCGAATCGCGGGAAAAACGGCATACATATCGAATGTTTCACAGATTCTTATTGTAAAAAAGCCCAACTTTGTACTTCTTGTAATAGTGCAAACGAAGCAATGTCGTCCCAGAGTATATTACAAGTGGTCCTAATCTACTCCTCGAGGACCACATTGCTTTGGAAGGACAATTATTTGTGACATCCATGAGTGTGACCACTCACACCCAACCAGTCTGGCTTTTGCCTCGATACCAAAGTAAATCTGCCTCATTACTAGAGTGAATTAGAGAGATTCATGCTTCTGAAACCAAATGACCTGATGATGGTGATTACTGACCTTGTCACTGCTATACATGTGCCCGCTAGATATCTCCACAAGTCGTGGCACGTTCTGCTTAGCGACATTAGTGCTGAGCGTCACGATGCCTTCTGCATACACCGCCTCCGTCTGGCCGACTAAAACAAATCTATAGACTGTGTCGACAAAATGACCAACTTTATCGCTGCTATACATGTGCCCGCTAGATATCTCCACAAGCCGAGGCACGTTTTGCTTAGCGCACTGTTTAGCCACATTAGTGCTGAGCGTAACAATGCCTTCTGCATACACCGCCTCCGTCTGGCCTACTAAAACAAATCTATAGACTGTGTCGACAAAATGACCAACCTTGTCACTGCTATACATGTGCCCGCTAGATATTTCCACAAGCCGAGGCACGTTTTGCTTAGCGCATTGCTTAGCCACATTAGTGCTGAGCGTCACGATGCCTTCTGCATACACCGCCTCGGTCTGGCCGACGCGTGTCTCTCCCGCGCAGTTGATGACGAGGGACCAGGATGCGCCGTCGGCAGGGTCGAGAGCTGATGCGCATGATGCTGGAAAATGGAGCTTGTAAGTCAAGGGGTAAGGAACATTTTTCAACAAAGGTCGAAAGTGGTGTAAAGAAAAGTGAGGTAACAGTAAATTCTTCGCTTTTGCATGATGCTCTGTAAAGAGGGAAAACGGGACTTGCAAGTAAAGAAGTAAAGGTCATATTTCCATAAAAGCCAAGAGCTTTTAGAAATATTAATAACTAGCTTTCCGCCCGCGGCTTTGCCCGAGTGGAATTTTGTCTCTCACAGAAAAACTTTATCGCGCTCGTCCTTGTTTCAAAAACCGGGATAAAAACTTTCCTATGTCCTTTCTCGGGACTCTATCTCTATGCCAAATTTCATCAAAATCGGTTCAGTGGTTTAGGCGTTTATAATATTTATAATAATATTAGTATAGATTTATAATGAATATCGGATATCGGAAGTCATCTTGTATGTAACTGTGCCAAACTGCGATTATTTTTTCTTAACGAATAAATGACGAGGTGTTGATATTTGATCTAATCGACATAACTATCTTTAAAAATAACTTCGCGAACCTGGGTGTTAACTTAAAAAAAGTCGTTAAATACTCGAACGGTTCGACCGTTGATGACTTAGCACGCACGTCACGTAAGACAATGGTCGATGTACCGACGACATCAAGGTAATCAATGTGACATCTAAAGCACTTACAATAGGTGCGATTTTAAAACAAAAATTAGTGTAATTTGTTGTCGACTGTATTATTTTAGTTTTCACAAGCCATTATTTAACAATGCGGCCGGCCTATTCACGATATGCAACGTGTATAATAATCGTTATGTCTGTCGCTAATGATTTATTATGTTTAGGTATGCTAAGTAGAGTTTTGAGGAAAATAATGTCTAACATTTCAATCAGGTAAAATAATAGTCATACTCATAATATAGTTTCATTCGTAAACACTATAGTGGGATATTTATAATATCTATTATATAAAAAATAAGCAAGTACCTACTGTTAATTATGAAAAATCTAAAACGTTAAAATAGCGGTATCGTTATAGCCAATGAGCTGCTGTCATAGTGACATTGACGTATTGTCAATGTCACACGAGAACCAAACGTCAGAATAGCGGGACGCGCGGAGACGGCTCCGCGCGCTTTTGTGCTAAGTGATGAATTGTATCTAAAATAAGGCAATATAATGTGAAAGATGAGTATCCAGTGTTTTATTTATGAGAATAGATCGACCGGCCTTTAATACTACGGTATATACCACAACAAGTTTGTACTATACAATTTTGTTGCAATATAGCCCCTAACACATAAAATGCTACAGTATAAATAGCTTGATGTAGTTTCGTATGTACATGAATATTGTAACTCCGTAAAAGTAGGAAGTTGTAATAGCTAGTTACAATAACTTAATAGGAGCAAGATAAAAATGTACAATGACTATTACGTTTGCTTGTATCGCTGTTGCTCTCTAATTAGAACAAGACTCAATGTCTTGTCTATGTAAATGAGTGTGGATACTGTTATTAGTTTCGCCTATACTGCGTATATCTGTATTTCTATTTTACATGCATGGCTATGTATTATTTATTATTATGCTAAAGAGAGCAGTCAGTCCTTGTGGTACTATAATTTGCGTTGTTTGTCTCACTTAAATATTATCCCATTAATATTGTAGCCTCCGTGGCTTAAATTTTTTCCATACTTCGTCCTAGTTTGTCATACAAGCAGTTGTTATAAATAGCATTTAAGGCAGGGTCCTGTGTCGTTAATCTATCTGAACCGTATAGCAATTAAATAACGCAATTACTTTGGTAATGCAATACATAACTGCTTTCACACCAGTCAATAATAAACGATGAGCAACTCTGTTAAAAATACTACTGTGGCAATGTGTTGTTGCATAAATTATGCACATACTAGCTTTTGCCCGTGGCTTCATTCGCGTTAGATTTAGTTAGTCACAGACTCATAGATCATCATAAATTATAGCCTATAAAATATGTTAATCTGGGTTATAAACAATAAAATGTAAAGTTTCATCAAAATCCGTTCAGCAGTTTTTGCTTGAAAGAGTAACAAACATGTTAACAGACATCTAAACATCCATACAAACTTTCGCATATAAAATATTAGTAGGATCATTAAGTGTTACTACAGCAATTTCAAAATTTCATCAGCAGAATGAATAATTTTTATTCTGAGACAGGTGAATATCAATAGTTTTATCACTTATCTTACATCTATAAAATAAATAAAAAGAGCTGTCAGTTTTATTACATTTTGATTAAGATCTATTAAAATTTATCATAATAGGTATGAAAGGCTATTTTATTTATCATGCAATACCTATGGCACTGTATTACTACAATTCGTCGCTTGCCTCTCTAACTCACTATATGTCATTTTTTTCGAAACTGAGTTATCTACACCATCTTAATCAATTTCGCAAGACAAATCGATCTGTCTAATCGCCTGAAAATTTTGCTAAATGTCAGTTACGTCAGTTAGAGAGGTAAGCGACAAATTGAGTGGTAAACTTATTTTGCATGAAAATGAATTTAGTTCATTTTAAGCAAGTTAAGCCGCTGCATACTGGAGGTAACAGTGGAAGTGACTCATCCTGAGTTGATAGCTTATCTCTCACTAGAGAAGTCATTGACAGGATTGTTTATAGCTTATTGTGCCTTTCGGTGTATTTTTTCCTCAATATGATGTCAGTTTATTGAAATCAGAGACATTTACTCTGAACCAAAATAATTTTACTGGTTCAGAGTAATTGTCTCTGATTATCTGACATCTGACAATATTTAATAATTTTTTTTCAATTTTTTGATCCTCATCAACTACTGGACTTTGGAGTGGGTTCCTAACACAAGCATATTTTAGCTAGAGGGGTTAACTAATTCTTTAAAAAATATGGTGGAAACATTGCTGGTTAATGTGAGTTTGGCAAGTCAGCATCAACATGAATTATTTATTAATAATTAAATTTAAATAAATCAACATTTGTGATGAAAGAAGGACAGAAAAGATATTATGTGCAATTCATTTCATAATTCATAAAATTCAAATACATAGTTCTAAGTTGGGCTTATAATGCAAGAAGTTGATAAAGCCCTGCAGTCTGCAAAATCCAATTAACTACATGTAGCATTGCTATTTAATATATAAATCAACATTTGTGATGAAAGAAGGACAGAAAAGATATTATGTGCAATTCATTTCATAATTCATAAAATTCAAATACATAGTTCTAAGTTGGGCTTATAATGCAAGAAGTTGATAAAGCCCTGCAGTCTGCAAAATCCAATTAACTACATGTAGCATTGCTATTTAATATATAAATCAACATTTGTGATGAAAGAAGGACAGAAAAGATATTATGTGCAATTCATTTCATAATTCATAAAATTCAAATACATAGTTCTAAGTTGGGCTTATAATGCAAGAAGTTGATAAAGCCCTGCAGTCTGCAAAATCCAATTAACTACATGTAGCATTGCTATTTAATATATAAATCAACATTTGTGATGAAAGAAGGACAGAAAAGATATTATGTGCAATTCATTTCATAATTCATAAAATTCAAATACATAGTTCTAAGTTGGGCTTATAATGCAAGAAGTTGATAAAGCCCTGCAGTCTGCAAAATCCAATTAACTACATGTAGCATTGCTATTTAATATATAAATCAACATTTGTGATGAAAGAAGGACAGAAAAGATATTATGTGCAATTCATTTCATAATTCATAAAATTCAAATACATAGTTCTAAGTTGGGCTTATAATGCAAGAAGTTGATAAAGCCTTGCAGTCTGCCAAATCCAATTAACTACATGTAGCATTGCTATTTATAAGTTATTCTTGTGTGAGTGTACTTAAGGATTACCTATGATTGAATAGAAAATTGATGAAAGAAAACCATGTAAAAAGAATGAGCAACTTCTGGAAATATTGCTTGGTAAATCACATTTTGACAGCTGTTTTCTAGAAAGATTTCCAATAAGATTGAGTTTAATATAAATAAGACCATATAGAAAACAAGTATAACAACTCTTAATAAGTTAGCTGTTGGGTGTTAACAGGAAAACTGTTATTATTGGATTAAACAATAAAGGTATTAAACTATTATCATGTAGTCAAGGTGTGTTACCTTGGCAGTAAATTTTACAGCATATTAAAGGCTTCTTTATTTGAAGCTAAAGGAGGATAAAAAATCAAACAGATTGAAATGTAATCTATTCAGAAATAGTAATAGTAGAAGGCTTATTTGTTTTCACACACAATGGAAGTTGTTAGGTACCTAGTGAAGGGTGGATTAATAAGGACCTGTTTGAAAAATTCATATTAGTATTTTATCAACTCAACAGACAATATTTAATCAATATCGTTTAGAGATGAAAAGGTACCCAGAAACAAAATATATGCTATTGATATATTATATTAACATCACATTATGTACTGACCTGGATTAATGAGGTTTGCGCTCTTATATTCAACGCGGGGGTCTTCAAAAACTTTGGTGTGCGCGGGGTTTAGAAAGGCCAGCTGCGGCGGGGTCTTGTCGACCACTCGCACGCCGCTCACCAGGTCATTGGCAACCAGGTACTCGACCAGGTTGCGGCCGATAAAGCCGCACCCTGAAATATCCACGAAAAAACATAGGTCACCGACGATGACTAACACTGCGACCGTTACAGGAACACCAAAAAAACCGCACTGTGTTACATCATGAAACTTTTACTATAACACCGAACACATTGTATAGTGTGAATGATGATGATTTATTAAACAATTACCTCCTAAAACCACAACTCGTGGTTTTGAATTATCACCGGCAGAACCAGACATTTCGCTAGCGGTTCCACAAAAGTGAATGACAGTTTGACAGATCACGGATGACGGATGAGCAGGTGAAAGTGTTGCCAAATACAAAAAAAAACGTCATAGATTAAACGTCTCTTCCGGTTTATTAGCTCTTCTTAGCTCAATCAAATAGCTCAGTGACTTGATGGCGCTAGATGGCGCTTCTCCAAGAGAGCCTATGGTATGGCCTGTGAAGAGAGCCCTTTAAAATCAAGAGAGGGATTTTTGAAGTAAATTTGGATTACGGATTTGTTTAACCTTGAGGAGCCATGGTATTTTTTGATAAAATTAAACACATTAAATTATTGTTTTGTATGTTTATATTTTATTCATTCAATTTAAAGTGGTCTGCTTAATCCGGAGGTAGCAATGTGGATACAGCCAAGCCACCTGAAAAATCATTGCAATTCTTAGGGTGTGTGATTTGCGCTTAAAATTTAATTCAAACTTAAGCTAAACATAGTGAAATAATTAACGGAAATACTAACTAATGATCAGCACCACGTAGCCGCTAATCATAGGCGTGCAGTGATCAGCCAGGAGGCCCGCGATCAACTGCACGCTGAAGAACCCGAAGCCCCGAGCCACCACCACCGACAGGCAGGTCGCCATACCTCTAAAGTAAAAATACAAAAGTACAGTTTAACTTCTGCTTTATTTATAACTACTGAACTGTAGATTTACCTACTGAGTGAAGTTATACTTCTATGTACTATGGGCATAGCTGGGCACCGTTAATCAAATAGTTAACTTCGTTAATCGTTAAACCGTTAATAAAAAAATTAACTTCGTTAAACGTTAAAGCGTTATAGCATGACCAGGAACATAAAAACCCTGGCATAGAGGCGCGTCAATTGCATTTGATAGTGCAACACTGAGTACAGTCGTACCTGTGTTAAATTAATAGGCTAACTTTATGTATCAGGATTCAGGATTACGGGCTAATTTGATATTTTCATAAATTAACGAAAAAATATTATTATAGGTAACCTGGTTTAAATAAATTAAATGAAACCGTCAATCGAGCTAGTAGGATTTATTTTATTATTCATCAATAATCAAATTCAGAACTTGAATATTCAACTGCAATGACTGCTCATGAACGCTTCAAACTCGGTACTTCTTTCCCAATTCCATAAAATTCAACACTTAGAAAGTGACAAAAAACTTTAAAATAGGTAGTTGAAACAAACCACAGCTAATTTTCATAGTGGACTGTACTATACGATAAACATGTCAGTCAATTTGACAACCTTTGTTGGAAACATTATTCAATGAAAATATTGTCCGAACCCTTGGTATTTCTCTTCGACAAATACTTTAACACATTGTGAACCACTTTTCTTTCACGACTATAAAAAGATTTTAGCAATTTAATTCACAAAATCAATTGCGCACATTTCAAATAATGTTTGTTTACACTTTGACAGCAATAGACTGACATGCAAGGTGACATGACAATGAAGTTTTCAGTTACTGTTGCCATTAAAAGAAAGTAGTACCATTAGTTTTCCGCAACATGGCGAGGGTTTTTATGTTCCTGGTCAGGCTATACATTTCGCAAGATTTAACGCAAGTTAACGTTAATCGTTAATCCGTTAACACATGATAATAAAACGAAAAAAAGTAATTGTATGCAAGGTTTAAATAATTTCGAAAGCTTGTATCGCGCATGGAATTTATTCCTCTTTTATGTTTGCGCTACAAGCTTTCGAAATTATTTGAACCTTGCATAAGTACAATTATTTTTTTCGTTTTAGTACAACTGCATTTCAGAATAAAAGCTTGTTTTTAAAAAAGTTTTTTAATTATTATAATTTTATTTTACACTATAATAGTATCTCAGAGCCTTGGTTCAATTACAATACAATTTAGCACCAAAGTGCATTTAACAAGTGTCATTTTTATAGTACTTTTGTGAAGCCTCAATGTAACCATGTTGGTGATCAAATAAATAAATAAAAGACAAATCCAGCAAACCCAAACTCGATAAGTTTCCACAGTTTCGTTTAGGAATTCCTATGGCCACCTCCTCCTGACTCCATCATCAGAACCCTGGACATCATCTAGTACTAAAGTGCTCGAAAAGACAAATCTAACGAACCCAAATTCGATGCGATGCCGCCGTTTCATTTAGGAGTTCCTATGGCAACCTCATGACTCCATCATCAGACCAGCTCAATGGTATCATAACATTGCATTGTCATCGTATACATAAGTATACCAAATTTCAGCTCAATCAGTTGAGGAAAACTAGTCTTAAATTCAGTCGCAAGAGTTGTCCCACACACTAACAAGTGTCGTTAGTGATTTGGTTACAAAAACTGTTGTTTTGGGTTCTGGAAGTTCTGGAAGCCCGAACGCGTTTTTCTAGCGTTTTTCAACATGCCTGCTGTATCTTTTTGGTAAAAAGTAGGTACTGGATTAACGATTAACGGACTTAAGATAATTTAACGGAAGTTAACGAGTCCGTTAACATGTTTTAAAGTTAACTTAAAAGTTAATCCGTTAATAGAAATGTTAACTTCGTTAATTAACGATTAACGGATTAACGAGTTAATGCCCAGCTATGACTATGGGCTAAAGTTCCAGCTACTCATTTCCGGTTATGTCGTCTCGTTCTCACCATTCATCACCGTTTGATGAAAGCTAGACAAAAAACGGAAATGGGTAGCTGAAACTGTGGCCTACTACTTCACAAGCTGGATACTTTTGACCTTACCTAAGATGAGTTGGATTCAGCTCCACCAAATACGTGTTAATATTCCCCAAGATCAAAGCCACGTATAAAAACACGAAGAAGAGCCCAATGCTCAGCAGTGGGATCGTCACAAAAAGCAGCAGGATCCCGCTTAGAGCTGCTATGATGAAGACTGACAAGGTGCTCCGCTTCTTGCCGAGTAAGCCGACAACAAAGGAGAGGAGAATAGAGAATAACGTGCTGACTCCCGAGTAGACCATGACAGCGTAGAGTGTTAGTGGCTGGATGGCTTTATTACAGTCAGGTTCGCTTTTAGGATCAGGATCATCCTGGGGGTAAAAAATTGTAACTAACTAACGTGAGACCGAGTGATGTTATTCCTATGAAAAAAATTCTGATTTCAGTACATACAATTTCATGGGAACTGGCAGCTCTACTAGCAACCTGGCAGAAGCTCTGGCCTGACATGTCTTCACGGTCAAAGTAGGCATTGATCATGGTCGGCACCCACATTGTGTAGCCTGTTGATCTGGAAAACAATGGCAAATGCTGCTGCAAATGCGAGATTCTAAACCTTATAGTTATAATAGTGGTTATGAATATTACCAGCTAGAATAGTATGGCAAACAGTAGACCCCGTATGTTCAATAGAAATAATGACTGTTTGGTTGCAAGGTCATACTTACGTCATGTATGCGCATAAAAGTATGTAGTAGAGCTTCAAGGAGTTGCAGAGCAAAGGGGGTTTAAAAAGCGGGGCGGTTTGGTTCCACATCCTTCTTAGGAAACCAATTTTGACGGTTTTGGTATCATCTGCCGTTGCGATCTCTTCAAGGTAAACGGTTTCTATCTAGTTAGAAAAGCAAGTAATAAATTAAATATTTTTTTTAAAGAGAAGGCATTTAAGTTGCACATCTTGCACAGACTTACGGGAAATTCTGCTTTATTGCTGACTCCATTCCACCTATACATAGCTCTCAAGACGTCCATCGCTTCAACTTCTCTGCCTTGGCTGAGCAGGAACTTGGGACTCTCATACACAGCTAGTACACCTATAGAACCAATGACGCCCGGCAAACTGATGACTTGGAGAAGAAGGCGCCAAGGACGGTAGATCAGGGAGAGACAGGAGATTGGGACTGCGAAGTTCAATTGGAATATTGGGAGGGCGAATGCTGTAAAAGAAAATTAGTGGAAGTTAGCCAAGTTGATGATCATCATCTTCAAATAGATATAAATAAATAAATAAATAAATAAATATCTTTTGACATTTTACACTGCGCCTCTAGCCCCAAACTAAGCAAAGCTTGTACTATGGGTACTAGACGACGGGATAAACATACTTATATACTTTTTTTTTTGTAAATACATACATATTATACATAGAAAACACCCAGACCCGTCACAGAAATTAAAATTCATCATTTCAATTTCTGCCCGGCCGGGAATCGAACCCGGGACCTCTCGGCATAGTAGTCCGTTCTGAACCACTACACCAAACGGCCGACTATATAGACCGTGGACATTAGTCCACAGTTAAAAGCTTGCTGTATCTAACTTTTATTAATAACAATATTAAGTAGTTTCTGCTCTGAGCTTTTTAGGGAGACATGATCTTCATTAAAATACATTAAATGTGCTGACCGCATATGACGAGCTGCACGACCATGGTAGCGCTGGCCATCAGGAACATGAACTGGCTGCGCACGCGCCGCGGAGCGCTCTCTCCGACCAGCACAAACGCCGCGGCGTTCGCTGATGATGTACTGGACAATGTAATGAAAAAGGTTTTTTAATCAATAAATAAAATATTTAAAGATCAAGCAACCGGAAGACGTAGTAGTGTGGGCAGGCCTACAAGGTAGACTGACGATCTGTGAAGGTCGCAACCACCTGAATGCAGGCAGCGCAGAACCAGACGTTGAGGAAATCCTTGAGGGAGGCCTTTATCCAGCAGTGGACGTCGTGCGACGGGCGAATATACAAAACTACTTACAAGCAGGCTGACATGAACTTCAAAATGGCGAGCGTCAAGTAAGTTGGCGCCATACTTGCTGCCAAATTCAAGATGGCGCCGACCGGCATGGCGATGAGCAGGCTCCTGCGCCGGCCCACTGTGTCTGCACACAGCCCCCAGGCGTACGACGATATCATTACACCTGTGAAATTGCAGCTACTCATGACCCTAACAGGTGTAGCAAGTAAAAAATGGGACCTTAAAAAAATAAGGTTAGGTAACTAAATAACTTTATTAGCAGGTGTGCTAACTGTATATTGCCACTGCCGTAAGGATGAAATTTTGTTACTTTACTGCCGAATATGTTGGTGCACATACTTAAATGTTAAAAAAGTTTAGACGTCATAGAAGTAGGTAAATTCTACAAGAAGCGGCGTCGTCATGGCTTGCGCTGAAATTCCCGTTGATTTTGAGTTGGAACAAGAAGAATTTTTCGAACAGGACTGCTATATACTACGGAAAAATCTATGCCATTCACCGCGTTATGATTATATCATTTCAATCAGTTGCTTGATCAAATATCTACCAATAAGTGGCACAGCCGACAGCAGCCCCTGCTGCGCCGTGCTGAGCTTCATGTCGCAGGCCACCGCCGGCAGCGCCACGGAGAAGCCGAAGATGTCCAGGTACATCGCCAGGATGAGCAGGCAGCACGCCGTCAGGACGCTGATGTTGTATTTGCCGAAACCTTCAGGGGTAGAAGAAAAGAAACTTAGTCAGTGATCATAATTTTTAGGTAAATGACCTAGTAGTCTTTCCTGCAGGAATTTCAGCACTTCGTTCATTCATGAAAAGCTTCTGTGAAAAGCTTTTTGGCTGGAAATCGAGGTTTGTCAGTTGGAGTTGATGTTAATTTGTTTTACTGCGCAACTTATCCGCCAAGAATACGGATGGTCCTATTCTTCATCATCATCTTCGTCATCATTTCAGCCATAGGACGTCCACAGATAAACATAGGCCTTCTCCAATGATTTCTAATGACTTCCTGCCACATTAAATGATGTCGTCGGTCCACCTACTGAAACTACATGGCTAGGTTCTCAATTTAGCTTAAACATTATTTATAGGTAAGTAATTTCATCATACTTAGATGTAATATTATTCTTACCTGTCACATCAATAGCTTCATCAAACTCCAGTCTTTTGCAATCCTTTGCGTGTAAGTTTGTCATTTTCCAACTTCTTTATATTGCACTCTTTCATAAAAATATTTATTTACATTTATCGTGTTCCATAAGTTTAATTAAATAGAAATACGAGTATTTTTGATTTTGTTTGATTCTTGTTTTTTCTCATAAACTACCTGTTCACGTAAAAGAGAAGCAAGATTTGTTCTGCTGACAATTTATTCTGCATACTAACAACAATTGAGATGAATAAATTAAAGTAGATCCTACGTATCTTATTAAAATAAATAACGCATGTTTGTATGTTCGCTTGATTTAAACTGCCTATACGTAAGAGAGAAGTACATTTAAAGACAATGGAATTAGTTGTCTTGATTCAGAATAAGATTAAACTTTATTTCAGTTTTTATTGACTCCTTTTACCATCTAAGACTTTTTAGATGGCCGTTTGTACCTTACCGTTTGTACAAGGAGACAGTGTCACTTTAATCTATATATATAAAAATGAAACCCGTTTCGCGTTGTCACGGCATCACGTGTGAACGGCTGAACCGATTTCGATAATTCTTTTTTTTAAATGTTTGTGGAAGTCCAAGGATGGTTCTTACGGAAAAAAATATTAAGAAAATCTCTACGCTAAGGCGGTACGAAGTTCGCCGGGTCAGCTAGTTATTTATAAATTCTTCTAACAAATTCAAATAACCAGTCAAATAACAAGCCTAGCCCTATTGCATATTTTATCTAATTCAAGCAATGTCAAAGAAATAAACTAGTTTCACTTGCTTTTTGTTTTCATGAATAACTTATACCACTAAAGTGACTTTACCATTGTTGTCCTTGCACGGTCCACGTATTGCTTATTGAATTGCATTTATGCTAAACATCATTATTTAAATAGTAATTACCATCTCTTCCTATCTGTAATTTCTAGTTCATTTTATTTCACATGCAAAAAAAGTATTATTGTCAATGTCTCATATATCGATTAGAGTTGGGAAAAGAAAATATTTTAAATGCTTGGAAGTTTACCCAATATTTATCATTTACCACGCTAATCTTTCCACATTCGTAAGTTTCGTTAAAACCATGTTTTCCAATGGAAATGTTGGCGCCACTGGCGCACGTATGTATAATATTGATTGATTCGTATCGTGCCTCTAAAAGTCATGTTTATATTTTTTTATTTTATTCTCCTTCAGTTTGGATAAACCCGAATGTTTTAATCGTGTTTTACTATTAATAAACTACTTAGGTACTTACATATTTATAATGAATACTTAGTATATTTTTTGTTAGTGCGATAGATCGTATGAGGCACTAAATCTGTGATTTTTTTATGTGATGGTAGGTATGTGATTTGAGTAATATTTTAACAGAAAATCCTTTATTAGCTGCCAGCCTTTTTTTACTAAAATTATTTCTATTAAGGGCTGATTTTTCAATCGTCGGATAACTTTTAACTGAAGAATAAGTTTGGCACATTGACAGATTCCGTATGGGAAATATGTCAGATGACAAGTTTATTCTTCAGTTAAAAGATATCTGACGATTGAAAAATCAGCCCTTAAACTAAAATAGGCCCATTTAATAAAATAAATAATTTGGGGACTTTTACTCGCTCCCCCAATGCGATTGGGGCGCCAGCACTGAGCACTAAAACGTGCAGCTACCAGGGCCTCATAAGCTGAAGATAGTGCTCTACTTGTTGCTGTTTTTCCTCGGGGGATGGGGTATGGAATGGGGTGAAATCGTAGTAATCATAGCAGAGCTCAGCACGCTATCGTCGTCCCGCTCCCACGCACTGCGGAAAAATCAATAACCTCCTTGCGAGTTTTGCGCTCCTGGTACTTTTGCCTAAAATGGCGGATCCGTCAACCATTTGATGGCGCTAGGTGGACTTTGAAGTCCTCATTGTTTTGACAGTTGGGAACACGCTTTTCCCGTTTCCTATTTTCCTTGCTGGAATTTCCGATCTGCATTTATCAGGGCGGTCTTTTGAACGGTGCAAGCTCGAACTAGCATAAAGTGTGGTGCAGGAAGTGTATAAAATGCGAAAAGTGAACTCATGAAGTGGGAATTTCTTTATCAATAAGATTTTCCGAGTGAGAAAGCGCTTGAGATCTTCGTAGACAAATTTCCGCGACATCTGAGGTACCAGGCGCGCATGAACGCGAGGGGATGGAAACACGCGAAACAATGCGAAAGGAATGCGACAAGGAGATGTGAAACTAAATAACTTTGGACTAGGTCTCATTCCAAATCTGTGTACATTTACCGTGCCTGACCAACTGTTAACTGTATTCTTTTTAGAGAGCAAATGAGTGTGACCGAGAATAGTGAGCAACAAAGAAAAAGTTCTACTTATTTTCCATTAATGTTTTATTTTTATTCATTAAGTAAATAAACAGCAACATTCATGGTAAATTAAATAAATTCAAATAATAATGGTGAACTATTTCTGGATTTTTCGTACTTTGTATGTTTTTGCTGAAAGAACCGTATTGTACGGGGTAAAATAGGCAGAATGTTTTAATTAATGAATGTTATTAAGTTTAATTTCTTCATAACTGCAACGTTGTTGAATATCTGAGGTATAATACGAATTTAAAATTAATACCACCTAGTATTCCTCGAAAAAGGATTTTTTAAACGAAGTAATATTATAAGAGTTGCTTATTCCCTTTTGAATACTATTTGCAACCAAATAATTGTTTGCCACATCTATTCTTTCGTAGCTACCGCTCCCCACGAATGTTCTATCTAAAAATCGATAGGTCAACGCATGCGCGCCCTACAATCGCCGTGGAAACGCGCGGACTCTTCCTACTTGCTGTGAGCCTGGTACTGCCGCCCACAAAACTGAAATTTCCCTGCCCTCGATCAGCTTTCCCGGAAGTAGAAAACCTTCACATCCGCTTTCTAGGGCGGGCGGAAGTCATTTCCCGTTTCAGCATTTCGTTCATGAAAAGCTTCTGTGAATAGCTTGGTAACTTGGTGGCTGAAAATCGGGGTTTCTTGGCTGAAGTTGACATAAGATAATTTGTTTTACTGCGCAAGTTTCTGCGCATGCACGGATTGACTTTTGGCGCCACTTTTTCATTGATGAAAGTGACTGTCTTTTGAAGCACCACACTTTTGTCACCTTTTGTTCTTTTATGTTAAACTGTGTGTGTAATGTTTATCAAAAGCAAATGAAAGGGCTGTGAAAACATAAAAATAATATAATATTATAATTTATTTTACTTATCAATAACTTAAAGCTAACGCTATTATAGGTACTTACATACATTTTTGGTTATTTTTTACATACACTTGAATACATAATTATAACAATTAGCATTATTACACACAACAGTCTTTCTTTGGTCTAGCACAAATAGTACTTTTGGGCTTTGTAACATTACACAAGTTACATTTTACTTCGAAATCTTACACATTTTCTAATATTGATGAACCAGTGGTTTACGAGTTCGACTTTCGTGATCCGGTGGTCCGGTGGTTTAATACGAGGCACTCATTGAAAAGTTTTTTGAATAAAACTTATTGTGTGAAAAGAAAATATTCGATCATGAGCAAGTTAAGCCGTCGTTTTGATATTCCACACATGGTTAAGGCTGGTTTTAGAGTCGCGCTGACATTTGGGCTGTCAGCGCTGACGGTCAGCGTGCGTCAGCGTGATTCTAAAACCAGCCTAACCTCAGTTGGTATAATAACCTTCAGAAAAATATTGAAATGTAGAAGATCTTTTTCTTTTATGCCTTTGATGCATCCTCGTCAAATTTTGAAGCTTCGTCCCATTTAAGCATCTGTAGTAGAAAAGACGAAATAAACATGTTTGTTTTTATAATAAGTTTGTACTGCCAAAATTAGGACTGAATCACAAAGGCATAACAAAGAACATTGCAAAAAATTATGCGTACTTACTTTAAAGTATAACCTTGTAGCATTTTCAAGCAGGCACCATACACATACACATAGCTTTATTATGATTTTTAATTCAGCGTGGAAGTTTTCGTTACAAAATTATAAAATACAGTGTGTCAAAAAAATACAAGTGAAAGGGGTTGAAACTATATTACCTTCCGGGGTTGCACTAATTTATCCAGAGCCACTTTATCAGGAATTTAACACCAAATACCTAATTATCCTTTATAATGACAGGGGCGGACGAGGATTAGATACTGTTATAGCTAGATAGAGCTGAACCTTCCACGCGTCGCTCTAAGCTGCTGCTGCACACCACAGCATCCAAATTCACTTTCCTCAGCACGTCATCAAGTGACCGCAGCCATTTGCAACATACAAAAGCGCTGTAATGCTTTTTACAATAATCACAATGTCAGCCCAGCTCGGTGTCTTTCAGCGACTTGGCCCAATTTTAGCTTGGTCCACGGGCCAAGTCACTGGTTTGATTGGGCCAAGTGGCTGGATGACTCCTCAAAATAAGCGCTTTACAATAACATCGGAAGCTTTTATTTAAACCACTGGGGTATTTATTTATACCACTAATTAATAACGTATATAAATTATATAATCTCATTGTTTAGAATTAAACTATAGAGGAATTTACACGGGGCGACTGAGATCATGAACTCACAAAACAGCCTAAAAAGCGTAAATTTTGTTCTTGAGACTGCCCACCCTTATTCTACTCAATTTGTAGTACAAACTGTTCCATCTTATCGTATTTCAGGTTCCTATTTTCGCAATGATTCTCCCCATTCAAGATTCTCTAATCTGACTGATACTCAAGTTCTCATCTCAATCGTCCCGTCTGAACCCTGGACTCAAGCTCAAACCCGAGCGTTCTTCTATGTTCTTCTAATACTGATTATGTTCCGAGCGTTCATACCGGCTCGTGGGTCTCGTTTTCAGCCGGTTCGACGACGGTATCTCTGATGGGTATGTCCTTTCTCCCGGGGAGAGTGAGGCAGAAGACTGCGTTCACTGGGAAGAGAAAAGAGTTTATTGCCAGTTTTAAAGAAATCACTTCAAAGAAAAGAAGAAGAAGAACTTCATGTAACATGCCTCCAGTAGGTAATTATGTAGATCCAGGACTCCAGAATCCTAAGAGTTTTAGTGGTGGGAACAAGATGGTGATGCTTATAAATGCAATTAATAGGTATGGTTCATGTAATAGCAAATTATCTCCAGCATTAGGATTATTAGGCCGCTTGTTGCAGATTTTGATTTTGATTTTTACAATTATTTACGAAAAGTAAACTCACATTATAATCTTACTCTCTATAATCTCAAGAGATTGAAGTTGTATCATTTGCGTTTGATACGTAAACATTTTTTATTAAATTGCCTTTACTAGAAACTAATAAGACTTTAGAAACTCAATTGAATGATGATCATATTTACCAATGATAATTCCTCCGAAGAGGTAGAAGCTGATGCCGCAGTTGGTCTGTAGGAACACCCCAATGAGGTTGGAGCCCGCCATGGAGCCCACGCGCCCCATCATCATGGACAGGCACACTGCCATCGCTCTGGAAAGAACATGGTTTTATGACGAAATACTCTAAATTGACCTCTATTTTTAGACCTCTCTTCTACCTTTTCGATATGTTAATGACCTCTGTTTTTAGTTAGCTCATCATTATGTTGGTGTTTTAATCATGTTACTTAAAGATGCGTGAAATACCTATATTTGGTGGGAAACAGCTCAACGGCTACGGCAGTCATCAAGCCAATGCATGCTCCCGACATTTGAAAGATCGCAAACAGCACCACCCCCACTTGGGAGTTGTGCACCAAATGGGCTCCAATTCCACACATCCCGGTGACGGAGAGGATCGCCACCAGGATCGGCTTCTTGCCAACAAAGTCCACCAGGAACCCCACGAGGATGTACATGGAGGAGAAGACGAGGCCGATGTAGATGGAGCGCTCGAACGTCTCCGTGTTCATAGTGTCGTTGCATTCGACCTGGAAAGTTTGGGATATGATTAAAATCTCCTGAGGATACCCGTTCTGAAGTAAGCCCATTCAATTAAAAATGAGAACATTGGGGTTGGGATGGATAAAAGGATAGTTTTACGAGAATATAATGAGAAAGCATCCTTGGAATTTGCTAAAATCACATGACACTAATTTTATTCTAAGACTAACACAAGCATGAATACATCAACTCTTAACTTACTATAGTGCCATTGTCAGCTGTTGTACGGGCTGCATCAAGGATGTCACATATCCTCGCCTCTCCACCGTCGTGATTTGCCAAAGAGTTAAGGATTGAAGGGAACCATACATAGAATCCGTTAGTCCTGAAAATATTCGTTTTATATAAAAGCTAAAAGAAAAGAGATGTCTCGGCAATTTCTATGACTAACTAGCTGACCCGGCGAACTCTGTTCCGCCTTAAAGGCAATAAATAAGCCATCGCAATTTTTCCTTATTTGCTCACCGTTTAGACCTAGCCTGGACTACGACAAACATTTTAAAACCAAAATCAGCTCAATCGGCCCAGTCGTTCTCGAGTTTTAATCAGACTAATGAACAGCAATTCATTTTTATTTATATAGATAAGATAGATAATTAATATCATAGGTCTGTATTGAAAGAATTTTCAAAACCAAAACGTGTCGTTTGGAGAATTCGAGAAGGATAGAAATACTAACGTAGCAAATATCCCAAATTGTACGAAGCACGTCAAGCAAGTCCATGGGAGCAGCGGTCTCTTGAACAGTGGGACCGTCTGGTCTCGCATGGATCTCAAGACTGCTCCGATCCCATGACTTTCTACGTCTTTGTCGCTGTGGTTCTCCACGATCAGAGTTTGTACCTGGAGGAGAAAGAAATAATTTATTGCAAAAATATTGTAGAAAGACACATTTGAACATAATATTTCATTAAGTGCCCTCCTGGTTTAAAATTTTGTTTTATTGCATTTTTGCTTTTACATTGGAAAAAAATGCCGTAGTGAACATATGAGGTAAGGCAAATAGATGTCGTAGAACACTAAAGTCAATAATAACACTAAAACCTCGTAAAAAAGAAGTATGAAAAATAGTTCTTACCGGAAAGCTGTCTCTAGGTTGCTTTTGATTAGCGGAATAAATGGTCTTCACGACCTCCAGGCACTCTTCATACTGGCCAACAGCATTGAGGAACTTGGGACTCTCAGGGGCGAACATTAAGAAAATGGTACTGAGGGCGTAGGGCATAGCACAAGCAACCACGAGCAGCCTCCAGGGTCGGTATGCGATGTCCAGGAACGGCATAGGATAGTAGAACTCCAGTGGGAGAATCAACCAGCTTATACCTCAAAATAATATAAATCTAGTTAGAAAATTGGTGATATTCTTCACATTTTTAGGGGAACTAACATTTATTTACCTGGTAAAACAACAGTGCCGATTCCAACGAACGAAGACCCGAAGGCCACCATTTTGTCTCTGTGCCGTAAGCTGTTGAATTCTCCGAGGTATGTGTACACGACTGCTGAAGGTCCAGACATGCTGAGAAGTGAGAAAATACTCTATGTAATAGAAATAGCTTGAGATAAACATCGCATAATATACAGGGTTACAGGGATACTCGACCTATTCCTTGAAAAGGAGAGATACCTGTAGATTTGGTTAATAGAGTGTTTTTTATCTTCGACAATAGTGTGCGAAATCAACCACACACGTGCTGCCAGCCAGATTAAAGGCAGATGGATACCTTATAGGCTAGTCTGTTTCATATTCATGTCATTTTCTCTTAGTAAAAAGGCGTTCTGAAAATGGGCTACAGACAGTTGAACGTCACTTACAAAACTGAAGAAATAAACTGCAGTATAGCAAAGCTGATGAGGTTGGGTGCGAAACTGGTCAGCACGGAGAAGACTGCCGAAACCGCCATGGAAGACAGCATGACCGGCCGCCGGCCCTGCGTGTCTGCCAGCCAGCCCCAGAAGTACGAGGTCAGGATTATAGCTGGAATGGCAGAAGAAAGTTATTTTATTATAATGGGACATAATAACCAAGCAAATGCTATGCCTAAACTAACACACATAGACAGGGAATCAATTCAAATCAATTCTATTACTCCCTCTCTACATTACATATTTTTTTGTTGTGTGAAAGTGAAAGTTCGCTTCCTTCTTCGGCCTGATCATCACTTCTAATCACGTGCGATACCTACATACAGGCTAAGAGTTTCCCTATTGTGGTTAAGACAATTTCTAAGAAAATTTGTAATGTCNGTGAGATTAATGATTTTCTCGTATCAGGTAAATGATGTGATGTCATTGGGAGTTTCATAACAAGTTAATAACATGTAACTACTACTACATAATATTAACGAGTTAGATGCAAAGTAAGTGATAACCAACATGAACTAGATGACTCAATATTCATCGTTATTGCAACCAACAGAATATTAAAAAAAGAATTGCGCGATTGGCATGACGTATCCCAGCGCCAGGCTCCACATGATCACACCATCATCAGCATGTGCAAAATTGTGTGTGTCCCTCACCTATAGCGGCCAGTCAGCCCCGCTGGCTAATCTAATCTAATTCAGCCGTCATGACGTAGGCCAGAGTCTTGCTCTGCATGACAATACCCATAAGGATTAGGCTTCACACCAGCATAATATTATGCATGATGTTCCTCCCTTGACGTAGTTCTACTTGGTAATGTTTCCAGCATACCTGCGAAGAGTGTAGTGGCCAGAAAGTCCCGAGCCAGAGGTCGCACTGAGCGGCCGGCATGACGTAGCGTTAGGCTCTGCATGATCACGCCCATGAGGATCCCTCGCCTAGATAGGTAGTTCTATTTGGCCAAGCTTCCAACCTACCTGCGAAGGGTATAGCGGCCAGCCAGCCGCGCTGCTGCAGCGTGAGCTCGAGGTCGCACTGCGCGGCCGGCATGACGTAGCCCAGTGCCAGGCTCTGCATGATCACGCCCGTAAGGATCAGGGATCTTGTGCAGTCCCTCGCCTAGATAGGTAGTTCTATTTGACCAAACTTTCAACCTACCTGCGAAGGGTATAGCGGCCAGCCAGCCGCGCTGCTGCAGCGTAAGCTCCAGGTCGCACTGTGCGGCCGGCATGACGTATCCCAGTGCCAGGCTCTGCATGATCACGCCCGTAAGGATCAGGGATCTTGTGCAGTCCCTCGCCTAGATAGGTAGTTCTATTTGACCAAGCTTCCAACCTACCTGCGAAGGGTATAGCGGCCAGCCAGCCGCGCTGCTGCAGCGTGAGCTCGAGGTCGCACTGTGCGGCCGGCATGACGTATCCCAGTGCCAGGCTCTGCATGATCACGCCCGTAAGGATCAGGGATGTTGTGCAGTCCTTTGCCTGGATCTGTAGTTCTCTTGACCAAGCCTCAAGCCTACCTGCGAAGGGTATAGCGGCCAGCCAGCCGCGCTGCTGCNGTAATGTCATTACGAGTAGGAGTTTCATAATAAGTTAATAACATGTAACTACTACTACATAATAATAACGAATTAGATGCAAAGTGCAGTCAGTGGCTTGATAACCAACATGTAGGAAATTACCAGCAGAATATTAAAAAAAGAATTGCGCGGCTGGCATAACGTATCCCAGCGCCAGGCTCCACATGATCACACCATCATCAGCATATGCAGAATTTTGTGTGTCCCTCACCTGATCTAGTTCTATTTGACAAAGTGTCCAGCCTACCTGCGAAAGGTATATCGGCTAGCCAGCCCCGCTGGCTAATCTAATCTAATTCAGTCGCCATGACGTAGCCCAGAACCAGGCTCTGCATGATCACGCCAGCATATCAGCATACTCAGGATGTTCCTCCCTTGACGTAGTTCTACTTGGCAATGTTTCCAGCATACCTGCGAAGAGTGTAGTGGCCAGAAAGTCCCGAGCCAGAGGTCGCACTGAGCGGCCTGCATGACGTAGCGTTAGGCTCTGCATGATCACGCCCATGAGGATCAGGGATCTTGTGCAGTCCCTCGCCTAGATAGGTAGTTCTATTTGACCAAGCTTCCAACCTACCTGCGAAGGGTATAGCGGCCAGCCAGCCGCGCTGTTGCAGCGTGAGCTCGAGGTCGCACTGCGCTGCCGGCATGACGTAACCTAACGTCAGGCTCTGCATGATCACGCCCGTAAGGATCAGGGATCTTGTGCAGTCCCTCGCCTAGATAGGTAGTTCTATTTGACCAAGCTTCCAACCTACCTGCGAAGGGTATAGCGGCCAGCCAGCCGCGCTGCTGCAGCGTGAGCTCGAGGTCGCACTGTGCGGCCGGCATGACGTAGCCCAATGACAGGCTCTGCATGATCACGCCCGTAAGGATCAGGGATGTTGTGCAGTCCTTTGCCTGGATCTGTAGTTCTCTTGACCAAGCCTCAAGCCTACCTGCGAAGGGTATAGCGGCCAGCCAGCCGCGCTGCTGCAGCGTGAGCTCGAGGTCGCACTGTGCGGCCGGCATGACGTAGCCCAGTGCCAGGCTCTGCATGATCACGCCCGTAAGGATCAGGGATCTTGTGTAGTCCCTCGCCTAGATAGGTAGTTCTATTTGACCAAGCTTTCAACCTACCTGCGAAGGGTATAGCGGCCAGCCAGCCGCGCTGCTGCAGCGTGAGCTCCAGGTCGCACTGTGCGGCCGGCATGACGTATCCCAGTGCCAGGCTCTGCATGATCACGCCCATGAGGATCAGGGATGTTGTGCAGTCCTTCGCCTGGATCTGTAGTTCTCTTGACCAAGCCTCAAGCATACCTGCGAAGGGTATGGCAGCCAGCCAGCCGCGCTGCTGCAGCGTGAGCTCGAGGTCACACTGCGCTGCCGGCATGACGTAGCCCAGTGCCAGGCTCTGCATGATCACGCCCATGAGAATCAGGCCGCACATCAGCATGTGCAGGACGTTGTACATGCCGAATCCTGCGAAAATTTTACATATCTTGTAGTCTATTAGCTCTTAAACTCGTTCAAAATACGCTAAACGAAAATTAGCCGTTCAGAAACTGAACCAAGTTCAACTTGATCGAGGTTAAGTTTAAATGCTGGTGAGAGATGGGTAGGTACTTTAGATTTGTGGTTTTATCTAAGGTTGCTTTCAATGACTTGGCTAATTATTATGAACGGCCTATTCGTATAATTAGACAGAGCAGTCGTCCGTAATATGATGTCTCCTCCGCATTTTGGAGATGTACGGTTCGTACGAAGTTTTGTAAAATAACAAAATTTGCTTTCTCACTCTTAAAATACTCAGGATGGAAACTTTGTAAAATATACGAGCATCTGTAAATTCTTCATGCCAAATATGATATGGATATATGACCCTTAAGCAATCTTCATGAATCGATGGGGTTTCCCACGTCTCTCGCTTCCATTAAATCATCAGTCTCGTTTATTTGCTCACTTATCTTAGGGAATTCTGTTATTAATACTGTGTGCATAAGGCTCAAGTGTATTGTTAGTGGGTTGTTAATTTACAGCATTGTCAACGACGATGCGTGAATGAAAACATTGTAAATGAAGATTAGTGTGTTTGCGACTTTTCATTTTACACGGATGCTATAATGTATCACGCGATGGGGGTTACATTGATGAAAAAGTTTTTGCAGTAAAATTAATGTTGTAAGGTACAGAGGCAGGAAAACTGAAAATTTGAGAATTCCCCCACAAAGATTGACCCTCTACTCAAGGAATGTTTATTGTATGGCAATAAAAATATTTAATAAATTACCCGAAGATATTAAAACATTGACATTTACTAAATTTAGAAATAATTTATTAGAATTCTTAAAACAAAAGATGTATTACACAGTCAATGAATTCCTGACAGAAAAATCTTTTTGACATTTTGTACTTGACATCTAAAAATTTCTTAAAATATGACATTATGTATCATNAGCCCAATGACAGGCTCTGCATGATCACGCCCGTAAGGATCAGGGATGTTGTGCAGTCCTTTGCCTGGATCTGTAGTTCTCTTGACCAAGCCTCAAGCCTACCTGCGAAGGGTATAGCGGCCAGCCAGCCGCGCTGCTGCAGCGTGAGCTCGAGGTCGCACTGTGCGGCCGGCATGACGTATCCCAGTGCCAGGCTCTGCATGATCACGCCCATGAGGATCAGGCCGCACATCAGCATGTGCAGGACGTTGTACATGCCGAATCCTGCGAAAATGTAACATACCTTGAAGTCTGATTAAGTTACATATGTTTTTATATAGGGTTGCCCCAATGACTTGGCTAATTATCCTCCAGCCTTTTTGATTGGATGCCGGCGTTTAATGAACGGCCTATTCGTATAATTAGACAGAGTAGTTGTCGATAATATGATGTCCCGTTAGGATACGGTTCGTACGAAGTTTTGTAAAATAACAAAATTCGCTTTCTCACTCTAAAAATACCCATTAACACAGGATGGCATCTGCAAATTCGTCATGGAGAATATGATATGACCCATAATCCTATATCAAACAATCTTCATGAATCGATGGGGTTTCCCACGTCTCTCGCTTCCATTAAATCATCAGTCTCGTTTATTTGCTCGCTTATCTTAGGGAATTCTGTTATTAATACTGTGTGCATAAGGCTCAAGTGTTTTGTTAGTGGGTTGTTAATTTACAGCATTGTCAACGACGATGTGTGAATGAAAACATTGTAAATGAAGATTAGTGTGTTTGCAACTTTTCATTTGGCACGGATGCTATCACGCAATGGGGGTTACATTGATGAAAATTTTTGCAGTAAAATGAATGTTGTAAACTTCAAAGAGGTGACTCTACAAAAGGTTTCGTTACGGGAAAATACGACGCATTGAAGCAACTCGCCGTATTGCAAAAGCTGCAATGTATATCCCATTGGAGCTTTTTGCAAATCCTACTACGAACACAATACGATCAGATTGCTTTGGGACAATGTGCTCCAGTGCACCCAGTACTGTGAAGAAATTCAAGAGCAGCACAAGAAACTCAGTCACCAAACAAAAGTTCGTATAATAGTTAGTTAGTTGTGTGAATGATACTTAACTATTTATGTAATTCTATTTACTACTTTAAGCCTCTATTTTTCTCTATGATAAGTTAATTGTGTCAAACGTTTATCTTGAAACAGTTAAAAAATTCCACAGTTTCCCAGTAGGTTTCAGTATGTTAGTAAACACAGCGTATGTATGTTTACATCGTAGAACCGCATTTGAAATAGCGGCTATCATTGCGTAGGCCCAATAATTAATATGACTAATGTGTGTCAATAGACGAAGAGGGCATCTAAACTAGTTAGTGATTAAGATTATGTTTATGTTTTGGTGAATCTTGTTTAGTGTTTTTATACAAAGTACACATGTGTCTCTTGACCATAATCTCACTCAAAGGGTGTACTGCAGATGCGGTCTATGAAGGTCTTGGGCTTGGGTTTATGTGGTTCGGTAACTCATAAAAAAACTCATTTAAAACACATTTATTTTTGCAAATAGACTTTTAAAAAGCACTTTTACACGTCCCAGTATTAACCCTATCACACTGCTTCGGAACAATAAATAGGCCAGTGCTCAGAAGAAGAAGCGCAAGAAACTCAGTCACTATTGACTGATGATGGAAAAGAATGGATTTCCAGGCTGCACAGGAGTTGCAGCGTGCAGTAGTGGGAACGAAAGGTGAGAATAGTCCCGTAGCTGACAATATCACTTCTTAGTATGGATTTGTAGGATGTAGATAGTATTTAGAAAACAACTAAGTAGTTACCTACTTAGCCGAGTTAAAAATCTCAACCTCCACCTAAAAACGAATACTTTAGTAAGCACTCTGTATAGTATTCTTAACTATTGATTTATCAATAATATCAGCTGAACTTCGCCTCCTAAATAAATTAGCGTGTCGCTTTAAATTAGATTCCCAATCTCCTACAATGGAATAATTCCTAATTCCAGTCGCCCTAGTTATTAATATCTATCAGATAGGGTCGCGTATCAAGATATCCAAGGGTCATGTTTTGATAATAACTGCATAATTTTATGCGTAATTTATACGCTAATACGCGTGTTTTATTGCTAGGGCCGGTTTTGTAATAATAGATTTATTTTGATAAACCATTGATCGAGGAGGGAAGGGTGCATGGGTGCTCTACATGATAGTTCCCCTTTGACTGTCACGGTCTTTAAATACAGTGTTTATTTATTTAGTTTAAAGTTTGGTAGATATCGCAACAGAGGAACATATCTCGATCCGAGCAAATGAAAATGGAACTGCAAAACTTTTAGTACATCTGAAATTCAATGAAAAGATCAAGAAAATGAAAGAAAAAGAGAAAGAGAAGAAAACTATAAATAAGAGAACCCCATTGTTTGTCCTTGTGTCTGTCTTGTTGGTTGTCCTAAATAAAATAAAATACAAATAATGAACAGAGAAAATGAAATTCAAGCAATAGTTTCAGCATTGTTTTTGAAATATAAAACTAGACCGAACTGAAACTGTAACGGAGGGCAGAGAGATTGCCATAATTATGACGATGACATCTGCCCGCATTGCCATTAGCTATATAATCATGGCGTACTTCATCATTGATATTATGTCAATGTACCCCCATCTATTTACTTGTTTTCTTCAATAACCTGTGTAGGTAATGTAAATATTTGCTATCGATTCGAGCCAGTAGTTTCTTGACCAAACTGGCGACATTATACAGAATTTAATTATACACAAGTTTCCGACCTGGGCTGGGAATCGAATTTAGTCTATCCGTCTAAACTCTCCACTGGACTATACCTGTGACTATACTGAGGCGTTAAGTAATATTAAAATTAAAATTGAATCAACGATAAAACCATTTTTCAGAAGTTTCAGATTGTTAAACACATAGCTGCTTATTACCATGCGATGTTGACTTTTCCTCTTTATATCGTGTTATATCAATAGAAAAGCAATAAAAATCACTGGATTCATCGATTATTGTAGGATTAGTCGCAAACACAATGAGTGATAAGTATTATTTCAAAGGTATAATTAGGATATTATACTCGTAAATGTTGCCTTAAAAACATCAGATTGTAATATAGTAATCAGATGTTTTTAATCTAGAGGCTTTGGAATATTTTCATGAAAAATATCGTTATACTTACCTGTATTTCCGTATTAGGTAGGTATATTATTTACACGTGGTTTTTTACTAATTTCTTTGTTTTGTGTTTAATTTGCTTCCCCATGTGGCATTGCTATCTTATGATGGATTAATTATGATAAGGTTGATGTGATGGAATGATAGTTAGATTATCTAATTGTACGTGCGTCTAAAATAAAGTTCTAGATAAAAAATTAATAAAAGAACATGATAGGTTCTTAGAGAAAGAGAAACTGCCCCCCTAGACAAAGTGACAAACGTGATCATTCTGAAATCACATCTTGAAGCGAACGAAGCGTATTTCGAAATTAAAGCTGTCGTGAGCAAATCTAGGGTCCCAACCCTCCTAGATAAGTGGCAAAATGACAGTTGTAAATTCGAAATTCCTTCGATCCAATGCTTCGCTCCGGTGTTTTTAGGTAAGTCCTCCTTCACGGAGAATCAGTCAATCAGTAACTGACTGACCGACTCTCTGCTCCATGAAGGAAATAGCGAAATTACAACTGTCATGTTTTACCACTAGTCTTGGACGCTGTTGTTTTTAGGTATCGATGACACAATTTATTAAAGAAACCTGAATCAAATCAAATCAAATCAAATATATTTATTTTTCGAACATGGGTAAACGTAGGTATTACAAGTATTTTAGTATCTCCATCTTCCACCTTTTGGCATGCAAAATTATAAATCAAACTTATCAAATTTCATTTACATAAAAAAGAATTTTCACTTAAATAATGTCAGATCAATCGCAGTCATATTAAAATTGAATAAACATTCTACATTACATTTAAACATAATCTGATGATTTAATCCTTACCACTGAGAAACATGGCTTCATCCAATGTCGTGGCGGAAAGCTTTTCGTTTCTACTGGACATCGCCACACCGTTCACCGCCATCTTGATTGGAGAATCTCTCAATCTGGAGAAAATAAATCAGAAGTTAAATTTTTAATTGAAAAACTTGCCAAGTGTGAGTCCGTACGTAGGTATGGACGTAGGGTTCAGTATCATCACCCAAGCAGGAATAACAGTTTAGATAATTCAGTATGTAACACCATCGACGCTTTTTAACTAGTAAGTAGGGTTAATTGATGCTGATTACTTATATCGGTGACTTTCTCTGGCAGATAACTTAGAGCATAGTCAAAAGCTGTAGTTTATCTGAATATTCCATGAGGGCTTTATTAAGCCTCTATCTCACTCATTTTCATAACAAAAGTTTACCAAAAAGATATTTAAAAAAAGACGTATATTAATGCTAACGTTAAACTGCAAAGAAAAAGTGTGAGACACATTTCAGCTTCAGGATTCAGCTTTATCTGTGTTCAGAATTATCTGTTACCTAATTCTGACAGTTATAAAACATAAAAATACTATCATAACACTATGAATGTGAAGTTCCTTTATCAGTATTTGGTTTTTGTAAGCCCAAAAAAGATCCTTACAAAAATATTCCACTGATTCGTGATAAAGTATTCAGCTTGGAAAGTCGAATGTCATTTAACCAATGTTTTGTTATTAACTAGGTACCTAATAGGGCAATGCGATTACCTAAATACGAGACAAAACTTAATTGTAATGCAATTTTAAAAGCACGAAAATAAACCAGTGAAAGTTTCGTCTAATCGATAGTCGTTTTGAAGTTTAGCCGCAATGTCAATAAACAATAAACACCTTTGCGCTTCAATAAACACCTTTGCGTTTCAAGAAACATTGTAATCTTTTACGCAATCCATAATTTACTAAATGTTAAAAAAACTAGATTATTATTATTGTTATTTATTATCTTCCTCATACTAGAAATCTTCTAATCGACCCTATTGTAAAAACACAAGAGCTGCAATAAAATAGCGCAAATTATAAGTAATTAATTGATTGGAAATTAAATTGCAACATTACGTAAGAAACCGATACAAAGTAGCAAACAGGTAAAAATTGTCACAAACAGTTTTGCGAGTCAAGGAGGACATGCGCTACTAATAGCTTAGGGCTATTGTATCAATTATAAGTTCAATGATACCACCTGTTTACTTTAACGAAGGTCTAAACTTAGACTTAACTACTGGAACTTCTAGAACTTTTCTGAGGTCTCTTCGTTTTTCTGTGTATTTTATGAAAAATAGGTCAATAAAGCTCATAGCAGACTTATCAATTCGGAATGGGATCGACACCATATCTTCTTTCGCGAGCTGTCATCGCCGTTCGCGCGCTGTCCATTACAAGGCGAGGCGTTTACGTTACAGTGCGATAAGTGTGCGTTGCAGTACTTGCAGTGTGGAATTTCATACAAAGATTACAGACCGCCTCGAGTTGATACGATTACGATTCCTTTCCGGGCTCAAGCGGTAACGTAATGCTCATATGTACGGAACCAAAAATTATCGAACAATTTGTTTGATGATGGACTAAACTGGATGCAGAGCGATTTTATAAAATGGTTGTCCACAAGCGAATCCAACCCAGAACCTCCATTGAGAGAGTGTCATTATTTCACCACTGGACCTTATCTGATGATAGGAATCCGTCTAAAGAGGATTGTCATCACTTTAAAGTCAGTGAGGGGCATTAACACTAATTAATTATCTGCAAAATATTTACTTTAGAAAGCTGATTAAATATTATTTTGCTCTATTACCTACATACAGCTAAGTATCGTGGCGCATCTGACGTAAGTGTTTTAGTAGTAAAAAGAAAATAATAAACACCCTAGGGGCCTAGATGCTTTCGATTACGACGTAATATAATGGCTTTCAGTCTCTCTCTGTAACTCTAGGATATTACAGGCAAGTTTTTTATTTTATTTATTAAGGTATACCGACAACATAACATACAAAATGCATGTATGCCAGCCCATAACAAGTTTGATAGAGACAGATGCAGTAGAAATAATGTAATATTAGCAGATTCAGCAGGTAGGTAGAATGAATCCTGCAAAATGCATGTGTACTTGCCCTAAGAGCTTTTTGAGATAAAGTGAATAAATTCCATTTCCGAATATTTCATTTAAATATTTAAAAGGCTTGATACCCAAAAAACCAATCGAATTGAGAACCTTCCGTTTTGAAGGTTAAAAAAAGTCTACAATAAAGTGCATGCTAATTGCTTTAGTGATACTTACTGATAAGACTGTTTTATAATTTATTTATTTATTCATTTAGACATGAAAACAAGTACCTGAACATAATTATGTATACTATCTGATACTACGACAACAGAACCTTAAAGAAGTATCATGTGTACTTAACCTATTTTTTTATTTAAAGATATTTAAACAAGTTCAAATGGTAACCTTGGTGTTTACTCTACATACTCGACACTCGTGTATCTCTTGTATTGTTTAACGTATGTTCACATTGCTTCTGATAAGACCAGTTTTTATGTTTACACTCAATTATCTGTGAACGTAGCAGGTGACCGTGGGAAAATGCATAATATTAGGAGCAATGCACTCTTATACAGAGTGAAAAAGAATTTGCGAATTATAAAAAAACACAGACTATCTATACGAAAATTTTTTTTATTGCTAGGCCTTTTTCAGGGCACTTATACACGTTCCAATACTTCGAAATTAGCTTTTTTAAGCGATTTTGCCCAGAAGCTATGCTCTTACATTGAATGCTTTAGGTTGTTCTCATTCGGATACCTACAATATAGTGTTCCAAATTGCCCCAACATTGTAACATCAATTCTACTATCACCCTGTATGCGCCCTGTATCTAAAACTTGTTTTAGGAATTATATTAAAACGAGTTTTAGAAATATATTAATTGCATTTAAGTTATAATATACTCGTATTACTGGTTTATGTAAAGGTAATTACCTGACCTACTTACCCCAATCTCATGGCTTGAAATATTTCAGGACTAAAGTGGCTAATTATATTTTTGTCTTTATTAATCAGCTGAAATTGCTTTTAATTACATTCAAATTATAGTCAGTTCTGTATTCGAGTGCCGGTAAGATCAATAGGGAAAAGATATTTTCTTATTTGTATCTCATCTAGCTATGCCTTGATAATGACACATCGTGAGTGTAATTAGTTTGAAAATCCATTGTTAGGAGCAAGTACGATGCATCGGCAATTTGTTCAGTAATTAATACCCAGGTTATTTCTATGAGTCAATATTTTAAAAAGAAATAAGTATGATTTTGTAATTTGGCTTAACGTGCCCTCTAAATTCGTAGATTTGAGCTTCGTCATCATCGGTCTTTGTCTCATTGGTTTAGTCTCCACTGCAGGAGCATTATAACTTTCTCTAATTTAGGTAAGTACCGGAGGCACATGAAAGTTCAGGTCTACACTCCCAGTTAGGTTAGGGTAGAACACTTCTCCCCCCACAAGGGGGACATGTAGGGCCCGCGATGACGGAACGCCGCGGAGGTTTTAGTGGGTATACCCCGTCCCTTTCAGGACGGAGCAGCGCCCTTTTCAGGGTGCCAGGAGTCCCACACACCACCCTGTCCCCCGGTAGAGGTGACGGTGCGCAAAGAATTTTCTCCGCGACAAAAAAAAGGGTAGAACACTATTTTTTATCTGTTATATAATGTTTACTGGTTGTATTAGGTTTGGACAGACCAAATCCTCTATTTACAAGTTTGTTATTGATTCTGGAGTGTTAGCTAGAAATTCAAGGATTTTGTAATGTTCCACTTTACCTCGAGAGCTCCTGAAGTAGGCTCTATTATCTTAATATTGATATGAATCAACACACTTATGCATAACAGGAAAATAGGGCTTAACACAAATGCAGCATAAACTTGTATGGAGTTTTCTTTCTAGGGTTCGATAGTCAGTACTTTAAGTTGAAGGCTGTGCTATCTAATAGGCTTTTCAATACTCTACTAAGAAAACAATATTAATTATTAGCTGCAATAATATTTATTGTTTTTCCATTTATTTGAAAAATTGTTTTCATATTGACTTATCTTTTGTAGATGTAGAGAATGCTACATTATCTCATGTTAAATTATACGCATGCGTGAAATATTACTCCGAGAGTTACAAATAAATTAGCATGTTATTAGAAAAATACACTTGTGAGTCTTGTGACCCTAAATACACAAGATAAGTATACCTATAAATAGGTAGGTTAAATTATGATTGCAGTTCATAAGTTAACAATACTCTTTTTTCAACTTTCGTGTCACGTTTTGTTTTAAATTCTACGTCCATTCCACTGATAAGCACATTTTTTCACAACACGCAAGGTAGAAGTCAACAACATTAACTTTATTTAAAAAATAACATACAGGTCTAATCATGGCGAAAATAAATAAAACACCAACCTTTTCGGGACTAAAGTTGCGTGCGCGCAGACTACCACTAACTATAGTAAGCCCGCGATCATCACTTGGCTGCTGCGCCGGAGTACTGATTAATATACTGGCTGCACGTCGATTATATCTCAGAGCATCTTTGTCTTAGCTTAGATAAGCTGCTGGCCAGCAAATTAACTAATTTTTGGCAGTAAATGGAGATTTGCAAGCTTAAAATCAGGTCATAAACTTAACCTGGGTTTTTTGTCGGATAATGTGTACAACCTAATATATTTTTATCTCAAGATTTTTTATATTTAAGTGTTCAGTAACATTCGTTTATTGTTCATCCACCAGCTACAGGCGTAGATTTTCAGAATTTGAATTGTCTGGGATAATTTTACAGCTTTTCTCTTCACACAAACAAACCTTCTCTGTAAATTACCGATATTGTCACTTACCTACTTAAAACCCAGACTTTATTTAAACACCACAAAAAGTAGGCATTTAGCTACGATAACTTGTTTCAATAATTCCACCAATGGCATACTTAGGTACTTACTACAACCACAAACTACAACGATGACAATCCATGAATCAGCTATGAACATGTTTTTAATTAGTAACTGCTTAGCACTCATATCTTAGTATTTTGAAATGAGTGTGTTGTGTACTTGTGTCACTTATTAATTTTTAACCAACTTTAAAAGTAATAACTTATTTATGTGATTAAGTAAACAAACTCTTGAACCAGTATAAGTCAGAGATTGATTCCATTTTGACTAACCGTTGCGTTGTTTTAAAATCCTCACTATCTTTTATGCATTGATAAAACGACAGCCGAACAACAAATGTTACATCCGCCATGCAACTGATAATGGTTATTAGATCAATATAAACCTTAGTTATTAACTATCCGTCTATCAAATAAACTATTCAGGAATTTCCTCACTTCCGTTTTCTCAATACCCCTAAACAAAGCAATAGCCGTGAAAATATACTTGTTCGTGTCACAAAGTAAAATTACGTGTGTAATATTAAGTCGCCTACTGAGGGTTCCTCATTCATCTCCCTACATTATTTTTCTAGGTCATCTGGAAGAACCATTATATTTTTGATTCCCTATTAGCGAATCTTGCTGACAGACCGACGGGCTACAGAGGAAACCTATATGGATTTTTGTTCTATGTTTCAGAATTCTAAAAAGACGGATCGAGCGGATCTAAAAAGGACTTTCCTACAGGGTCATGTGTTGACACATTAGCCCATCTTACTATCTGCCTTTCATATTACATAACTACCACATGAACGGATGATAACCGTGGTTTGAACTTTAGACCGTTGGGGGTCCATTACTGCAGTCATGCAGATGTGATATCATTTATCTACGGATTTTACGACTGTATCTTGGAAATAAGACTGGGGGCCCTTCTCTGATAAAACACCCATTTCTTTGTCAGATTATTGGATGTGATTACAATTTACGTAATCATTAATTGTATTGAGCAGCTTGCTCTCAGCGAAAAAAATTGAATCTTCGACTGGATTTAAATTTCTTTTTTGATTTTCTGGATTTTTTTGCAAAACTAGGCAGATATTTGATCGCAATCACGCCGGATGTAAGTGAGATGCATCTAGGATAGTAACAACCTGCCCTGTAAGAGACTATGTTCACTATCGCCTTGAAGAAGCCTGGATTATAGTGCTACATCGGTACATACCTACCAACCAAAATACGGATGAAAATGAGAGCTAAAAGCTAGAAATTCTGAGGGATCGACGCGGACCTACGAGTAAAGTAAGTTGATAGGGGCGCTTCTTCTAATACTCATTGCTTTTCTTCATATTTTTCCAACAAAGAAGCGGGATTTCCCTAACGCTTCACTTTATTTCCACAAGATTACGATGTCCAAAATTATGTCTCACAGACAACTAAACAGATAAGCTCTACATTTTCCACTGTTGATTTACAATGGCAATCTGAACTGAAAAACAAAAATGTTCCAGTGATTTAAAAGTTACAATTTAATTAAGTAAGTAGGACTAAGGCTGGGTTGCACCATCTTACTTTAACTTTCACTTCATTCATAAATTTAAAGCACATATCAAAAGCACCTTAATGAAAAAGGGCTACTATAAAGTTGATGATTATATAAAGGATAAAAATGTTTGGAATGTTTAACTACCTAGCTNATTTAAAATACATAATTTTTATTTTCAGATCTTTTTTCTTCATAACATTCATTGATCATATTGTTTTAATTAATAATGTTGTTACTAAGAACATACTTCAACTCATAATGTTGTTGTTCAGAATAATTTACTTTATAACAGACATACTCGTATCTTTAAAAATATCATATATATTTTAATAGAGTAGATAAGCATGCAAAGCATGCAGCATGAAAGCAAGCATGCAGCATGCATTGGTATCTCCTCGTCTCCGGCGCTGCGGGATGTGCAGCCCTTTCGCCCTTGCGTAACGAAGCTCAGGCACCTACGCTAGCTTCCGCAACTTCGGCTTTTTGGATCGCCATCGGCGCCTTCGGCGCCTCGGCGACCAGCCTCAGCCGCTCCAGCTCACCCGGGCGCCTGAGCCTCGTTACAGCGGGCGAGGGCTGCCCTCCCTCCGCGCCTCCGGCTTTTAAATTACACTCTAGGGGTAGGGCAGACAAGACTACGTGGAGTCGGTTTTGCAGCGATTCGTTTCTATCACGTTAGTTTTGTGGCACAAAATTATTGCCTGTTTTGGACCATTTCAAATTAATTTAATGTTAATACGATTTAATACGAATAATAGACATCTATCAATAATATGGATAAATACACTTATGAGTAATAAATTTATGAAAACAAATATTAGGATACATCACATTTATGAATATTATAGTTATTTATTCGAATGATTATGAGTTTCGATCATTAGTATAGAAAAATATATGAAAACAAATATGTATTAGTAAAAACTAAGTGTAGGTATGATTAGTGATATTAGAATATCAATGATTATGTTTTTAAATATTTAGGTTTTAAATTTTTTATGAAGAATGATCATTATGGTATCAAATTGTATGAGAAATATTTTCGGACGTCCAATGATAGGAATTGAAAAGTTATTTAAGAAAATGCGCTACCAGTGAGATGCATCTAGAATAGTAACAACCTACCCTGTAAGAGACTATGTTCACTATCGCCTTGAAGAAGCCTGGATTATAGTGCTACATCGGTACACACCAACCAAATTACGGATGAAAATGAGAGCTAAAAGCTAGAAATTCTGAGGGATCGACGCGGACCTACGAGTAAAGTAAGTTGATAGGGGCGCTTCTTCTAATACTCATATTTTTCCAACAAAGAAGCGGGATTTCCCTAACGCTTCACTTTATTTCCACAAGATTACGATGTCCAAAATTATGTCTCACAGACAACTAAACAGATAAGCTCTACATTTTCCACTGTTGATTTACAATGGCAATCTGAACTGAAAAACAAAAATGTTCCAGTGATTTAAAAGTTACAATTTAATTAAGTAAGTAGGACTAAGGCTGGGTTGCACCATCTTACTTTAACTTTGACAAACGTCAAACTCCATACAAAAAACACCGGATATCGTCAAAGTTACGGTCAAAGTTAGGTGGTGCAACTCAGCCTAAGTTTTCCATGTTTATTTACGAATGAGAAGGTCGAAGGAATTTTAGTTTTTAAGTCATTTTAAGTTAATGTAAGTGTTATTGTAAAATTTATTCTCCAATGAGAAGGTGTTTTCAGAGTTCAAGATAAAAAATCAAGAAACGGACTCATACTATAAAATATTACGATACATAGAGTTCAATGAAAAATAATTTGAGAAAAAAGTTGTTAGGTCTGGTGGTAATAATAATGTGTTTGCAAGTCGGGTTTACGAGTAAATCCTGAAACGCGTTCGCAATAGTGACTCTACCCATTTTTTCTATTGTAAGTAGGTTGTTAATATCGTGAGAAGAATTACCTCATGTAATATTTACCTAAATAAAGCGCTAAATTATATCATGTAAGATCTAACAATAGATTGTCATAGGTCAGTACTTCAGTAGTGATAGTGTCAGAAATGTATCATGTATTAGCCATGTGTAACATAAATCATTATAATTGCAGTAATTAATATTTAATAATATTTATCCGATTTGCATCTGTTTATGCGTGCAAAGCTAGCAGATAGCTTCTGACCTATTGAAAATTTAATTGTACTATTGCAACATAGACCGAATTAGATCCAGTTGAATCCAGTTATGAGTGAAAGTTTAACTTAGGACTTCAGTCTGCTGTGCTTAATGCGAAGACAATATAGAGGTCTACTACCGATATACGGATTTATCTTTGTTATGACTAAACATTTTTTTTTCCAAAACTGTGTCTTATCCTTAGGACCAACCTTCTAACTAAGTTGTGCTAAGGCATTATCTAATGCCATGCCATAAAATGTGACATAGGAATTTGACTTCAGTTGTTAGACATCGTGTGAGTAGTTAGAAGAAGAGTATTAGACTTTCGTCCCTTCTCTTTAACGAGGATGATTGTGATAAGACTTGGACTGAAAATATCGCATAATTTGTGTTAAAACGTTTTTAATAAATAAGTTAAGCTACATGATTACAACTTAAATATTAAATAGATATTATTGGTACATCATCTGGCGTCAGTGTCTTCGTAGTCGCAAGATCGGTGCGAGACGTGATGGGTCGGCAGCAGGAAACTAAGGGCTGCGCATACTGGAACAATAGGCAAAATTAAATAAGTAACTGCTTTGATGTAGTAGTAGATTTTCTAGATTTCAGAGACGTAACACACGATACAATACATAGTTCGTTCGTTTCAGCCGAATGACGTCCACTGCAGGACGAAGATTCTGTGGACTATGCCTTTTCTAGTAGTGGAAGTCATTTGGCTGAAAATGGACTGGACTACTGGATCCTACAATCCCACCGCTGGCGGAGAGTCCCACATAAACCCTGGCTGCCGCCGCTGCCTGGGGTATGCGCAAAGGGCTATCTTCGGCATTGGACGTCCTGTGGCTGTAATTATGAGGAAGATGATTTTTTTATACTCACAGAACAGCAATGCAGAGAAGCCATAGAAGGTGCCTGCGCATGCGGCGGCGAGGAAGTAGCCGGCTGCGCTCGCGCCTGCCACAGAGCCAACCCGCCCAAACATCAGCACGGCGCCCACGGCTGTCCCTCTGTAGAAAGGTAAATGCTGGTTTGAGTTGCGAAGGGGACAAATCTAGTAAATATCTATACCTAAGCTGGAAGCTTAGATAGGTAGGTAATACTTTATTACACACCTTACATAGGTAGGTAATACTTTATTACACACCACACTTTGATAATTATTTTACCTATAAGGAACTAACATCAGCCTGCGACTTCCTTCAGGCTTACTGAAAGCTTGGGCATCAAACGGTAACAAACATATACCTATTTAATTATAAGCATAATTTTTATACCTACAGACTGTTTATTTTGAAGTTACGTTCTCAATTGCAGTATTTTTAAAGAAAAAAATATAAATTATATTAATGCATGAACACTCATTCTAGAATTAAAAAAAATAAAACCGACTTCAAATGCGTGAACACAAAAAAAACTAAAAATTAAAAATATTGCGTATAAAAAAGTTCATCCCCAATTTTCCACCCTTGGGGGTGAAATATTTTCTTCAAATTCGCATGAAACTACCCTTTGGATAATACCTTTTCAACAAAAAAATAATCGTTCAAATTGATTTATAATCGGCGGAGATATTGCGTATAAAAAAGTTCATCCCCAATTTTCCACCCTTGGGGGTTGTTTTTTCTATTATTAAATTTAAATGGGACCACCCTTGAGACGTAGACTAATAAATTTACATTCGTTTTGTAGAATAGCTCAAATACTAATAATACAATGCAAATAAAACATACCTTAACGACCTGGTTTTTCTTGTGTTGGAAAATAACTGAAAAAGAAGTGAAAAAAATCATGTCTTTTTCTAATTCAATCCATTCTTACTTCCATAAAATGTATAAAACTTGTGTCCGTTTTCTACTTCTACTAATAGATAATTTTATTGACTATCGCATGATATCAAATATTTGCTTATTAATGTTAAGTTACCCACGTTTTCACTTGTTTTTGAAGGAAGAGGTGAAAACTATAAATTAAAAACTTAAATCCTCGTAATTTTGCGACAAATGGGTCAAGCCCCAAATTTGAAGTATTTTCATCGATAAAATTGTCTATAGATTACGCCATTAAAGTTTGATCACTACAAGCCCGGACACACTGTATACAATGCAATGAACACTCATTCTAGAAAAATGCACTCGTATAGGTACTTGACATGTTTTGATAATGACGTGATAATTAATTTATGCGAAGCAACAACAATAACAGCCCTCAGCTGGGATTAGTTTTATCTCTACGCACACGGTGAGTCTTAAGTACCTATGCTGGGATATAATAATAAACAAACGACAGTTATTTTCTAGGCTGTTTAATAAACACTTATAACTATCGGTCTAGCGCTTTTTTAAATCAGCCAGTTCCTGAGGTGTAGGATCGGCACGGGAGGTGGAATGTTCTATATTGTCTCACATAAAATTCTAAATCCTATTCTTTGTCTTACTACCGATTTGTGTTCATAATAATCTCTCTTCATAATTTTATTTTTCATACTTTTTTTATTCATACATTTTTATTACTACCATCGGAGCTCTTAACAGTTAGTAATCATAATTTTTTCATCAATACTGTTACTACCAAGAACCATTTAAAATACATAATTTTTATTTTCAGATCTTTTTTCTTCATAACATTCATCTATATCTATACTTATAATAAATCTGTAGAGAGGTCAATTCTGTACATAAAATATATTTTCAAAATAACTATCAGGGGGTGATTAGTGATCGATACTGATGCCAAAAATGCAATCAGTAAAATTTTTGTCTGTCTGTCTGTCTGTCTGTCTGTCTGTCTGTCTGTCTGTCTGTATGTTCCTTATAGAAACAAAAACTACTTGACGGATTTCAACGAAACTTGGTACAATTATTCTTCATACTCCTGGGCAGGTTATAGGATACTTAGGAATTCCCACGGGAACGGGAAATAGCGGGAAAATCCTTTTGTATGAAAAATCTAAACCGCTTAAGTAAGACGCTTGAAATTTGGCATTACGATGACTTTAGTAANTTGAAAAGTTATGTAAGAAAATGCGCTACCCCTTGTAATATTTATGTGCTATTTCTGTCTTTTTTCTGTATTCGTTCTCTGTCATGTATAAGTGATGTTCATCGTAATACCTAAATATTTCTTTCTTTCTTTCTTTATTTCTTTCATTGATATAATAATGTGAAGAATATGATGTGAAGGGGATGAAGTCTCATTGACGTTTGACGTTACAAAAATACCCTCGACCAGCGCTAGACCTTTATCTGAATCACTGATTAACTGAAAAGTTCAGTGACAAAAAGCTTAATTTTGCACTAGGTTATTTATAAACTCGCTCATATTTACCTCAAGGTCGTGGGGAAGAGGTGACAGGTATACGCCGTCAAAGGACCAATACCCAGAGCTGTCAGCTGCATTGCTGACATTGCCACTCCTGCTACCAATCTAGAACAAAACGACATCTTGGATATTATACCATTTCAAAGGTGGGTAGAACTCTGCTACCTTGGAGAACTGCCCTCGAAACCCCTTTTGAGAACGATTTCAGGCAAGCAGTTAGATGCTGGTTCCTTAAACTGGTGATGCCTAGACTGGCGTTTAAATATTGACATTTTTGCTATGGTATAAAAAAAATATAGTTTCGAATAATCGAATTTACTTGATGCTGATGATGCTTTGAGACCTTGGTTGGGCGTAAGAACGTGGTTCCGCATAGTTATTACCTACGAAATTTTTTTATTCCTTATATTTTTCAACCTTGATGATTTTGTTTATCAATGTAAAGCTTTCATTTCGACGAATCATCGGCTAACTGCTTTAATTTTGTCAATTGCTTTAATTGCTTTGTTATTTTCAGTCTGCCTGGAATGTCAATGACTTGAAATGCACCTTATTAAAAGGGTTCTTTAAAAATGAGGGGAATAACTTATCATGAGATAAGTTCAGTTTTATTTTCCATAACTTGCCTGTTCTCCTGAAGTCCAGACATCAAGCAAGCTGCCCCAACGGTGGTGAACATGGCGATCAACAAGGTCTTCTTGTTGATGGGGCTCAGACACGCCAGGAGTACCACGATGCTGTATACCAGGGTCGTGACCACCATGATGAGGAAGGTGGCGTGGGATATGGTGTCCACACATGCTTCGCTGGGCTTGTTCAATGTCTAGGAGAAAAAAATTGATTAGTGAGATGTATAGCACTTAAAGAAAGGTCAAAGGTAATCTTTAGAATTGAATCTCTTAAATAATATGTAATTTAAAAGAAAACCGTCTGAATGTTGTGCTTACCCTTAAGTGACATATATATCAGAAATGTTATCTTCATAAATGTTAATCATAAGAGTATAATATATATGTTGTTGGTATGCCATATAAATAAATAAATAAATAAA
Source organism: Ostrinia furnacalis (assembly GCF_004193835.3). Lineage (NCBI taxonomy): Eukaryota > Metazoa > Arthropoda > Insecta > Lepidoptera > Crambidae > Ostrinia > Ostrinia furnacalis. The sequence goes on from NW_021131895.1 coordinate 72,768, forward strand.
TAGAAACATGTTAGAACTATGTAAGCACGACAAGTTAATTATTATTTTCAATATTTTTACTGCAGAAATTACTAATAGTCCCGTTAACTCCTCAAGTGGGTTCACCACAGTAATAGTCCAGCGGGCTCGAACCAGCGTTCCTCGGATCTCGATACGGCCAGTTCGACATTATTATCACCCACCTCTCGATTGTTGTTATATCTAGAGGTAAGTACTTTGAGTAATGGACTAAAGCTTACGTCATTAGAAGATTGGTCGATGAACACACAAATGTTCCCTTCGTCCACGATTGGATCGGAGAATATTTTGTTTATGGTGTCTGGAGCCAATAGGAATAATCCATTTAACCTGCACAAATCAATAAGAGTCACTTTTTAGAGGCACAAAGATCCTTATAATATTTGATTATACAAGCAGCAGAGAAATCTTACAAGGAGAACAATCCAAACATAAGAAAACCAGTCAGCGCCAGCCACTTGAGATGAGGAGGTCGCAACAGAGTCAAGGTTGAGTCTCCTCTCCATTTGGCCACCACACACCCAGGACCTGGTTCGGTGGTCATGCGCTTGCCATCATCCCGAAGAGAAGTGACCTGATAAAATTATATGAGCAATATTTTAGAAGTAGCAATCGTTGCTAACAATATTCAATAAGGCGTATAGAGCATACAGAGACTGATAAGCTACATTAAGAAAAATTTGGATGGTATCTCGCCCTTTTTGGCGTTATGGCTTACGCAGTAAAGATCTTCTGTCAGCCCGCTATTAACCGCGTATATTTTCTTCAAAACAGCTAACGCTTGTCGTTTCTTGCCCTTAGCGACCAGGAACTTGGGGCTTTCGTCGGCGCAGGCGACTCCTAGGGCCACCAGCAGTAGTGGCATGGCGTAAATCACCGTGAGGAGCCGCCATGGTCTGATGAATCGCCAATCGAATGAGAGGATGCCCCATGCTATTACTGGAAGAATAGTTTATTTGGATTCCTTGGGTTATGTTCACGTAAATCAATAAATTGCACACACTCCGAAGAAGCTGCAAAAATACATAGTCATCGGTGGTTGACGCCCTTTCGGCACAATTTATTCTATAATTTAGTTATTAAATTAGCTTAGTTTTTCTCGATACTCACTTGTCCACTTGTCTTTNTTGTTGGTTTTTGTATCAAAAAAGATTTCTATCTCAGTATCCCCACAGAATACATAATAGTAGACTAGTATTATATTATCTGTGATAGTAGCAATCCCTAACATTACTTTCTTATCAAATAGGCTTACGCTCGGAGTCGGAGAAATATAGCCAGTTTCTATTGGTATGGGCCATATTTATTTTGTACCTGGACTCAAAGTAGACGACAGCATGAGAAACCCGTTGCAGGCCAGCACGGCCGCGTCTCTTCGCCTGCGCGGGAGCATCTCGCTGATGTACGCCCATCCTAATGACGATGGGCAGGACAGACTGCAAGGGAAACTGGTCCTTGTAACTCAGTGTGTTGGTAGGAGCTAGATTACCAAAATTGCGTCAGACCACGGTGTGGGATGGGGGAGTGCTCCACACTATTTAACATCATAATAATCATCATCAAAGTCAGCGGCAGCCGGCAGCATCTCAGCCTAGTGCTGATGGACAGGACAGGCTGCATAGAGAGCATTACCAATGGATTTGGTGGATAGATACTCAATCTATGATTGGACTGTGGAAATTGCTTGCACTCAGCATATACCCACCATGAATTATGTCTTCTATGTTCGTCGTGGGGCATTACATTCATAAAAAGGTATACTTTAACTTACAAAAGAGACGCCGCGAATTTGCAGCCGGCGTAGCCTGTCAGTGTTGAAGCGAAGGCTGCCACGAGGCCTAGGGCCCCAGCGATGATACACGACACCAGAAGCACTGGCTTCCTGCCGAGGGAGTCAGCGGCCCAGCCCCATAATGGGGCTGTGAGGATCACACCTGAAAATTGAGCACACGATCATATTACGGTACACCATCATCTAATATTGACCTGATTAGGACTATGACGTCACTATTTGTTTGTTTTTTCGGTAATGTTCCATAACGACTCAATAACGATTTTTTTTTTAAACACAACAGGAAAAAATTCCTGCATGGAACGGGGAAATGGGCCTGCATCATCTGATGGAAACTGATAAATATAATTAAAGTGGAAGCGAGCTTTAACCGGAATTCTCAACCACAGAGGATATACAATCAAATTAATCAAGTTATTTTACTTCGGACATATTAGCTTTGCTATAAATCTAGTAAATAAGTCTAGATTGTTGCAGATAAATTAATTAATTCATTTGAAATTACCTAAATTAGGTACCGACGTGACGATCCCTTTGAGATGATCCGGCAGGTTCAGGTCGCAAGCAGCCGCTGGCAGGATGAAGGCGTTGCCGATGATCTCCAGAAGGGCCGCGGATAGTGTGGCCAGCATCAGAATGCTGTGGTACACTTGGTATTTACCAGCGCCTGCGGATTAGGAATAGTGATGAGTGCGACATTGCTGTAATTTAGGCGTAGGCGTTGACAAAAAAATTATTAGCTACGCATGTGGCTACACCAAGTGATTTCCATACACCATTTATGTAGAGTGGATTTTGGATGAAAAGTTAAGAAGTTTAAACTCTAATTGCTATTGCTAGTAATAAAAACATAAGTACGGGTCTACTCTTACAACTCATACCAATGTGACTCTTCCCTAGCTAAGGTATCAAGGTATGTGAGAGATGGGTGGACTTGAATTTATAAAAACAATATAACTGTTATGATAATGATAGGTAGTTGTTTTTAATTACATAGGGATCTAGATTCGTTCATACTATGGATCGCAAATAAATTCTGAGCGCGATCTTAGTATGATGGTCTCTCCAATTGCAAAAGTATGGTGGGACGTTATTTTTTTACCCGACTGCGCCAGATGGATTCACAGGAGTTGCAGCGGTGGGAACAAGAGGTGGGAATAGTCCCATTTTCATAATATGACTTACCCACGATGTCTAAAGCCTCCTCCAAGTCAGTTTCAAAGTACTCCTCAGCGGTGGTACCCTTCGCGTCTGTGCTGTAATACCTCTTCAAGTTGTCCATTAGGCACACTTCGCTCCTCTTAGTGTTGATTTTCACTTGCGACATGTTGGACCACTGTTTTTACGTTAATCTACCACTGTAAAAAGATAAAAACTTTCTCAGAAATCTAAAGATGGTCAATAAGACAAATATTGCACCATGAAGGATGGCTTTCAATTTAATATTGCACAATATTATAAAAAAAATACTAGCTTCTATCAACCCTTAATTAAAAAGATTTCGCTATGGGGTCCTGTATAAAAAAATAATTATTTCGTACAAAAAGAGAGGTATCGAAGCAAACTTTAAATAGTAATATAGGTATTAGGTAATACTCGTAGTACTTTGTTTGTATGTTTGAGTTTGAGTTTGTCTAAGGAGTGCGAGATCTTATGTACACTAGGTATGTAATAAGCATTATTTTACAAATCTATAAGCCTGATGTACCGTAAACTGTATCTACAAGATAATGGTGAAAGACTTCTTTTGGTTCCTGAATTAACGTATGTAGACACAGAGTACCTTCCGACTACATACATACAAACTTCACATAATCACATAAAGTAGCAAAGTACTTTATAAATAAATTAAGTAACTAAAAAGTTAAAATAAACTCTAACTGTTGCTGTTAGTGATAAGACCATTGATTTTTATCACGTTTGCAGAGTCTTAGCAATGTTGGCAAAACATCTTACGCCATAAATATACGTGGTATTCCTGTCGCTTGAGGTTCATAATTCATAATATACAGTATGTTGACATGGAAGCTAATGACTGCTATGGAAAACTAAACACCATGGCACTCATGAAATTGCTCCAGGAAATTGACCGTGGACGGTGGAAAAAGTTACCTTACTCTAGATAGCCTACATGTACTTGGTACTAATCTGAAACACAGTCTGAAATTAAGTAAGATGACGTGTCCAAGCTTGTGTAAAATATGAATTTAACGTTATGTTACGCAATATGTTGGGCCAAATAAAATATTTTCTTTCTTTCTTTCTTTCTTTCAATGATTAGTTGACTAAATAACGATTAACCCTGAAAACGTTTTGTTGCTTTGATATCAATAAATGTATAAAATTTGCAAATTAGTGACGTCAAAGATGCTATGGCAAATTAAGATACAAACAATGGGAGACTCGTTTTGACAACTCGTACACATTTTATCAATTCCCTCCCCTCCATACATTTATATTCTGAAAGTATATTTTAGGTAGGTTAGACAATGGCTGTATGGCGAGCTTTACAATGTCGGCGCTTGCGCTGATCCATCAACTCTATGTTATAGGGCGAACACAATCGCTCGAAGGCAAAAGACATCTTGAAACACAATCAGACCCAGCTTACCTATATCTTTGCCTAATACAAAACCAAAACAATAGTTTAGTATTTTATTTCTGATGCTTTAACATTGTGAACTTTCGTTAAAATATATAGAGGCCATCCACCTTTACAAAAAAAAATTGCGTAGGTGTAAAATTATTACATAAACCCTTGTCATAAACCTAATATTTTAATTGTGTAGAGTTCGTTTAATAACATACAAACATCTGGATCCGCCTTTATAGTCCAGTCAATGAATGCCNGCTTCGGCACAGTGCCGATCACTGACGTTTGTCAACAAAATGGTGCTTGACTCTTGAGACAGGCTAAATTACATTTTTTTTTTAAATACCTTCGCGAAGTAAAACTTCTGTATGTAGTACTTATTATTATTCTGTGATATGACTTACCCACGATGTCTAGAGCCTCCTCCAAGTCAGTTTCAAAGTACTCAGCGGTGGTACCCTTCGCGTCTGTGCTGTAATACCTCTTCAAGTTGTCCATTAGGCACACTTCGCTCTTTTTAGTGTTGGTTTTCACTTGCGACATGTTGGATCACTGTTTTTACATTAATCTACCACTGTAAAAAGATAAAAACTTTCTCAGAAATCTAAAGATGGTCAACAAGACAAATATTGCACTATGAAGGATGGCTTTCAATTTAATATTGCACAATATTATTTTAAAAAATACTAGCTTCTATAAACCCTTAATTAAAAAGATTTCGCTATGGGGTCCTGTATAAAGAAATAATTATTTCGTACAAAAAGAGAGGTGTCGAAGCAAACTCCAAATTAAATAGTAATATAGGTATTAGACAATACCAGTAATACTCGTAGTACTTTGTTTGTACCTGTACCCTACTTAAAATGGCAAATAAAATGTTTGAGTTTGAGTTTGTCTAAGGAGTGCGAGATCTTATGTACACTAGGTATGTAATAAGCATTATTTTACAAATCTATAAGCCAGTACCTCTAGTAGGAAAAACTTTCGAGTTCGTTTCGTTGCGTATTCAAAGTGTCATCGAAAAATTTTGTATGAAAAATTAAACAGCGCCCCCTAGGGCGGCTATAATATAGGAATATATTTTTCGATGACACTTTGAATACGCAACGAAACGAACTCGAAAGTTTTTCCTACTAGAGGTACTGATGTACCTACCGTAAACTTTATCTACAAAATAATGGTGAAAGACTTCTTTTGGTTCCTGAATTAACGTATGTAGAGACAGAGTACCTTCCGGAAATACTACATACATACAAACTTCACATAATCACATAAAGTAGCAAAGTACTTTATAAATAAATTAAGTAACTAAAAAGTTAAAATAAACTCTTACTGTTGCTGTTAGTGATAAGACCATTGATTTTTATCACGTTTACAGAGTCTTAGTAATGTTGGCAAAACATCTCACGCCATAAATATACGTGGTATTCCTGTCGCTTGAGGTTCATAATATGTATACAGTATGTTGACATGGAAGCTAATGACTGCTATGGAAAAATAAACACCATGGCACTAATGAAATTACTCTAGGAAATTGACCGTGGCGGTGGCAAAAGTTACCTTACTTTAGAACCTCTGAAACACAGCCTGAAGTAAGTTGCGTCCAGGCTTGGGTAAAATTGTATATAACTTATGTTATGCAATTGGGTTCTTGTCATAACCAATGATTCCAAGAGATACCTCTAAAAAAAGCTTTCATATTAGCCCTGAAAACTTTTCGTAGATTTGAAATCAATACAATTCGCAAATTAGTGACATAATCAATGGTAGAGTCAAGAGTAAGTTTTGTCAATTCATAAAAATTGGTTACCCTACTCGTATTTACGTAGTTGAACTCTGAAAGTATAATTTAGGTTGGTAGACAATGACGAGTGCATTACCGCAGCAAAATTTTTATAAATGTTGTGCTTTAGAGAGACGAGAGTATAGCAGATAATTAGTCCATCGTGAGCAGAAATTTGTCCACTAATAGCAAAATTCGTTCAAATTATAGTTTTAATGTTATTAGGAAAAAACAGATTTTGCTGGGGTAATGTTTGAAACATTACCCCAGCAAAATTTTTTTTTAAAGTCGTTCTATCCCGGAACCAAACACCTTTTTATTCGATTGTAAGAGTACTGGTTTACTCACAAATCCGTTTTATCTGATTTTCGAAATCATTTAATTACACTGGTGTTTATCATTCAAATCAATGACTAATGCTTGAACTAATTTGGACATATCAAGGTCTATCATTGGTATTTTTTTCAAACTTCTGCGTTAAGCCATTTACGAGATCTGGGACATCACAAAACATTACCCCAGCAAAATTCTGAATAACTTGAGAACCGGAACACGAACAAATTTTGCTATTCGTGGACAANTGCCCATGTACGATCCTAGACTGCATCTCACTTAATATCAGGTGCATTGAGGTCGAATACCTGCCTTGTTATGCATAAAAAAAGTATATTCTGCAATACCTGAAATTGTCTTAAGTAAGACTACAAATAATTTTCTAGAATTTAACAATCTCAGGCTTTATGTAGCGACACGTTATCAGACCCCCCTAGACGTTGATTGCTGAGCAAATACCTCGCGAACGGTGAGCAAACTGCCGCTATCTCCCTAAGATACAACCATTTATAGAAAGTGTGGAATATTTTTGGCTCGGAAAGTTTTTTGGGGCTTAACATTTGAGCATGTTTAAACTGAATGTCTCGTGATAGCGGGTCGCTAAGGAGTATTTTTCTTATGATAGGTCAGCATTATGCTGTATGTATGTAGATTCTAGACTTACAAACTTTAATATCAGGGCATCCAGACAAAGCAACATTCGTGATCGTTTCGTTAGGTCTCTGTCGAATGTCGATATGCCCCAACGGCCATCAGCGCTACGAAGCTACGAGCTACGTTCCCCACCCACTGTCTTTTAGCTAGTCTAGCTAAATGACAGTGGACAGTAGACAATCCTATTGGTTATGTCGGTGCTTTAGTTATTTTACGGATTTTCTCTTTTCTATTTTATTAGATCAGGTAGAAAAACTCCAAGAATAACGTCATAGCTGGGCATTAACTCGTTAATCCGTTAATCGTTAATTAACGAAGTTAACATTTCTATTAATGGATTAATTTTTAAGTTAACTTTAAAAAAATTTAACGGACTCGTTAACTTCCGTTAAATTATCCTAAGTCCGTTAATCGTTTATCCAGAACCTACTATTTACCAAAAAAATATAGCAGGCACGCTGAAAAACGCGTTCTGCCAATACGTTCGGGCTTCCAGAACTTCCAGAACCCAAAACAACAGTTTTTGTAACCAGATCACTAACGACACTTGTTTGTATGTGTGGGACAACTCTTGCAACTGAATTTAAGACCAGTTTCCCTATCGCATCGAATTTGGGTTCGTTGGATTCGACTTTTCGAGCACTTTGGTACTAGATGATGCCCAGGGTCCTGATGATGGAGTCAGGAGGTGGCCATAGGAATTCCTAAACGAAACGGTGGAAACTTATCGAGTTTGGGTTTGCTGGATTTGTCTTTTCGAGCACTTTGGTGCTAAATTGTATTGTAATTGAACCAAAGCTCTGAGATTGAGATACTACTAAAAAGTGTTTTAAACTTTTTTCAAAACAACCTTTTATTCTGAAATGCAGTTGTACTAAGACGAAAAAAATAATTGTACCTACTAATGCAAGGTTCAAATAATTTCGAAATCTTGTATCGCGCATGGAATTTATTCCTCTTTTATGTTTGCGCTACAAGCTTACGAAATTATTTGAACCTTGCATACTATTATTTTTTTCGTTATAATTATCATGTGTTAACGGTTAACGGATTAACGATTAACGTTAACTTGCGTTACATCTTGCGAAATGTAACGTTTTAACGTTTAACGAAGTTAATTTTTTTATTAACGGTTTAACGATTAACGAAGTTAACTATTTGATTAACGGTGCCCAGCTATGAATAACGTAGCACGCGGAGTTTTTGATGATAGTTTTCCAATATAATCGTCTTGGTTCAACTTCCAGAAAGAGATCTAGGCAGCGTACGGAGAGCTCAGTCGCGACATCTACTTACTCGTCCAAAAACTTAAGAACCAGGTTATTCGTGTTGTCCCCATGATTTTTATCCCCATGATGGAGACAAAAGGAACAGATGAATCATCTCAAGTAGAATCGTAGTGATTAGAAAATTCAACTTAAGAGATTTTCGACGGCAAATCCAGTGTACGTTACCTATCATGGATATTTTTTCTTCAAAATGATGATTAAACTTCTTATTTTCTTAACGAAAGTACAATCATTGAACTTTTTGCACAATATCCTGATTACATTTTATAAAGAGCTACTAAGTAGCTAGATAATTATTTAGGTATGTAGCCAAGTTCTCTCATGATCTTTAAAGTAAACATGTGTAGTTAAACAATAAATTAATTTGTAACAAAGCCTCAACCAAATATTACCCCTTGGTGAGCCGATAAGATAATTAAATGCATAACAAGAAAATAGCAAATACGTCGTAGGAGGTTGAGTTTGATGACCGATCAACACTTGTTATCCCAACTAATATTATAAATGCGAAAGTAACTCTGTCTGTCTGTCTGTCTGTCTGTCTGTCTGTCTGTCTGTCTGTCTGTCTGTCTGTCTGTCTGTCTGTCTGTTACGCTTTCCCGCTTAAACCTCGCAACCGATTTTGATGAAATTTGGCATAGAGATAGTTTGAGTCCCGGGAAAGAACATAGGATAGTTTTTATCCCGGTTTTTGAAACAGGGACGCGCGCGATAAAGTTTTTCTGTGACGGACAAAATTCCACGCGGGCGAAGCCGCGGGCGGAAAGCTAGTTCGTTATAAAATATATTACGACTTTACTCTTTATCTGTTATTAGATGTTTTAGTTGGGCTTAGATTTTTTTGTTCTGGATGTCCTTGGGTAAATGAATGGTTTAGAATGGACTACTATGCCGAGAGAAATTGAAATGATGAATTAAAATTTCGTCGGTCGTTTGGTGTAGGTAGTGGTTCGAAACGGACTACTCAATTCCGGAGGTTGCGGGTTCGATTCCCGCACAGTACAAACATTTGTGTGCATGAACATATTTGTTTGTATTGGACTGGGTGTTTTCTATGTATAATAAGTATGTATTTACAAAAAAAAGTATTTAAGTATGTTTATATCCGTTGTCTAGTACCCATAGTATACAAGCTTTGCTTAGTTTGGGACTAGAAGCGCAGTGTAAAAATGTCCAAGGATACTTAGACTCTGGGTGGTATGTACATAGTAAATGCAATATGCATGTAATTACAATAAAATTGGTCAAGTGCGTGTCGTGACACGCGCTGTGTAGGGTTCCTTAGTTGTTCGTCGTTACCACAATTGCCACAATATATTTCATCTAATGTCAGTTTCATATTTTCTTCTAAGGATTTTTTGCTGGTTAGGTTAGGTTAGGTTAGGTCCATTCTTGACAGGGGAACGCGGCTCACCTCCGGAGACCCCAACGGGCCATCGCCCAGAGGGTAGCCAGGGCGTATCGCACAGTCGGCTTCGACGCAGCATGCGCCTTGGCATTACCCCTCCCTGGGAGCTAGAAGCGCATGTCCAGGCCGCCGTTTACAGATGGATGGCGGCCCAGAAAGAGCGGGGCGAACACCCCGCCTTCGAGGAGAGGGAGGCAGTTCGACGCGAGGCTCGTGAAACTGTGGTCCAACAGTGGGCAGACCACCTCGCCGTTGCCGAGTCGGGCCGCCGAACCTCGGACGCTCGCGCCGACCATAGAAAGGCTCGAGCGCCTGCACGGGTACCTTTCCTTCCATTTGGTGTAGGTGTTGACCGGTCACGGATGCTTTGGCTCATATCTGCACCGCATTAGAAGGGAAGAGACGCCGTCCTGCCACGCGTGTCGCGGCGGTGCGGAGGACACGGCACACCATACCCTTGCGGTATGTGCGGCGTGGGCTCCGCAGCGCAATACGCTTATCGCAGCAGTAGGCCGGGACCTTGTGGTGCCCAGTATAGTCAAAGCTATGCTGGACAGTAACGAGGCCTGGGTGGCAATGGCCTCCTTCTGTAAAGACGTGATGTCTCAGAAGGAGGCCGCGGAGCGAGAGCGCGAGGATGATCCAAACGCGCCCTCGCTCCGGCGACGGCGGAGGGGTTAGAGGAGGCGACAATATGATCGCCTCCAGTTTCCTCTCGGTGATGGCCAGCGGGCCGGAGGCGTCAAAGTCAAAGTCAAAATTTCTTATTTGTTTAGACTAATAAATAGTTCTTACAAATGAGCCTCTACACGTCTCATAATCGTTTTACCCTACCAGCGCTTCGAGACCAACATTTGGCAAGTGCTGAGAAGAAGCGCCGCAACAAGCTCAGTCACCACTGTCTGCCGGTTAATATAAATAAATAGAAATAGTAGTAGTAGGTACATTCGATTCAGGAGCAGTTCACTGTATTTACCATGCATTCTTGTACGGTGGATCATAAGAATGGGTAGGTATACAAGATTGCGTGGTATATTAAACAAGGTAGTGACGTGCTAATATTTAGACTTACNAAAATAGGTATTGGTCCCTACTTTTATCTCTGTGAATATGGCAAGAATGCAAAGTAACACGGTGTATAATGCTTTATTGACTGGACTATTAGGCCCCAAGCTTGTATTGTTTACTGCTCGATACGTTAATTAAATTTTCATTGAATAAACTACTTAACACCAGTTTTCACTGCCTACAATTTTGTTTATTTCCTAAGTACGAGTAAATAAATTGGATTTATGATTGAATCGTAATGAGGTATATGGAAAACTATGGACTACTTTCTTGCAGGTAGGTATTCCGATCTCTACCAGAACTAAGATTGTGATCATGCGAATACGTCAATCATCATCATTTCAGCCACATGACGTCCACTGCTGAACATAGGCCTCCCCCAATGACTTCCACATCGCACGGTTGGTAGCGGCCTGCATCCAGCGCCTTCCCGCTACCTTTATCAGGTCGTCGGTCCACCTTGGCGAATACGTACTTCCATGCAATGTTTATTTGGATTTCATCATCATTATCATCACTATCAGGCAATTTAGTCTCCACTGCAGGAGCACGACTCTCTATTTACCAAAAGTAAACAAAAGATTTGACTTTCAAAGCGCACGCTGGAAAGACGTGCTCATGCAATACCTACTTCACAAATTTATCATGCAGACCTTGCTGTTGCAAGTGATGGTTTTCATCTTCTATTCTATAGCAAAAGCTGAAAGAGTTTATGTCCATAAAATAAGTAACTCATGCCCGTTTTCACCATCAATCCCTAATTTTTAAGTGACCACAATGGTAACACAATAGGAATTGGGCATAAGTCATCTAATAACAATCTAATAAAACTGAAGATTTACGCTCCTGCACACGACGCCGCTACCGCGCCGCCACCGCGCCGCGGGCGAAATTATGCTTTGATGGCGCGGTGGCGGCGCGGCGGCGGTTTTACTCGGTGCGTCTGAACACGTCGTGACGTCGTGTGCAGAAGCGCTTGGAGTACTCGTTTCAGCCTCTCTACTCTATCTTTTTTTATCGTTGCATACGAGTAGAAAGTGCCAAAATATACTGGTCAAAACTGAATAAATATTNATCTGTTTTTTCCTAATAACTTTAAAACTATAATTTGACCGAATTTTGCTATTAGTGGACAAATTTCTGCTCACGATGGACTAATTATCTGCTATACTCTCGACTCTCTAAAGCACAACATTTATAAAAATTTTGCTGCGGTAATGCACTCGACAATGACTGTAATATATCCACGAGCTTTACATTGCCGGCGCTTGCGCTGATCCATCAACTCTATGTTACAGGGCGAACACAATCGCTCAAATGCAAAAGACATCTTGAAACACAATCAGACCCAGCTTACCTATATCTTTGCCTAATACAAAACCAAAACAATAGCTTAGGCCGGGGTGCACCATCTTATTTTGACTGTAACAAACGTCAAAAATCTGTCAAACTCCATACAAAATGCACCGGTTATCGTCATAGTTACCGTTAAAGTTAGGTGGTGCAACTGAGCCTTAGTATTTTGTTTCTGATGCTTTAACATTGTGAACTTTCGTTAAAATCTATAGAGGCCATCCACCTTTACAAAAAAAAAATTGCGTAGGTGTATATTACATAAACCCTTGTCATAAACCTAATATTTTAATCGTGTAGAGTTCGTTTAATAACACAATACAAACATCTGGATCCGCCTTTAGGCTCAAAGCTTGGTTTTGTTTACTGCTCGATACGTTAATTACATTTTAATTGAATAAACTACTTTCACTGCTTACAATTTTGTTTATTTCCCAAGTATGAGTAAATAAATCGGATTTATGATTGAAGTATAATGAGATATATGGAAAACTATGGACTACTTTCTTGCAGGTAGGTATCCCGATCTCTACCAGAACTAAGATTGTCATCATTTCAGCCACATGACGTCCACTGCTGAACATAGGCCTCCCCCAATGACTTCCACATCGCACGGTTGGTAGCGGCCTGCATCCAGCGCCTTCCCGCTACCTTTATCAGGTCGTCGGTCCACCTTGGCGAATACGTACTTCCATGCAATGTTTATTTGGATTTCATCATCATTATCATCACTATCAGGCAATTTAGTCTCCACTGCAGGAGCACGTATTTACCAAAAGTAAACAAAAGATTTGGCTTTCAAAGCGCACGCTGGAAAGACGTGCTCATGCAATACCTACTTCACAAATTTATCATGCAGACCTTGCTGTACTAAGTGATGGTTTCCTTCTAAAGCAAATGCTGAAAGATTTTTTGTCCATAAAACTTATTTATTTATTTACTTATTTATCTTAAGGTAACTCATGCCCGTTTTCACCATCAATCCCTAATTTTTAAGTGACCACTATGGTGACACAATAGGAATTTTGTTTTCATAGGGGTCACTTAAAAATTGGGATTGATGGTGAAAACGGACATAAGTCATCTAATAGCAATCGAATAAAACTGAAGATTTACTTTAAAGTACTAGTTTCAACCTCTCTGCTCTATCTTTTTTATCGATTGCATACGAGTAGTAAACGCCAAAATATACTGTTCAAAACTAAATATTTTTGATTTGATTTATCAGAAAATAAATTAGCAGCAATCATGTGATAACAATAAGATTATTTTCACGTGGCGCAATGGCGTCAGCGCAAAGTAAATATAAACAAATCACTCTTACATTAACTTATTCACTGATCTCACTTAACATATTTCACAATAATTAAACTTGTAACGGGATGCAATACCGGAGTAAGACTGGCCGGTATCGGGTGTAGGACCCATCCGATACGTCGACGGAGAATAAATCACACTTATCTGTGTTTAACTAGTGTAATGGTTTAATAGTTATTATTAAGATAATCGCTTGAGCAACCTTTTATCATAAGGTTTGATTGACAAAACTTTGGTTTAAAATAGAAGTTTATTATTACTTTACTTCTTATCGGTTAATTTAGTTATGAATGAGTTCGTGGTCTTGAAGTTATATGNATTATACAGGGTGTCCCAGAATGGGTGGTGAATCAAACTGCTAGGGAGGGAGGTAGCTCTACTAATGTTATATCCCTAAAAAATATGAAAAACTCCAAACGCAGCAATTATAGCCAAATACTTAGGCAAAAATGATTTATTTTCACTTTAAAAAAAATATTTTGTGTCCTACGCTTTATTTTTTTTCATATTTTTAGGGATCGTACATTAGTAGAGCTACCTCCCCTATCAGTTTGATTCACCCATTCTTTGATCCGGACGCTAAGTCTGAACTCCAATTGTAAAAATCATCCTATTAGGATATTTTGGAATGATTTTGATTGTCTACAAAGAAATGTGGTTCCTAACTACAGTAGGTACTTCAAGCCGACGGTTTGATTGAGTCATCATGCTAGACGTATCGAGTTATTATGCTGACACCGACCTCAGTTGTAAAAACCCACACGATAAGTATATACAAGAAGAATACAAGATAGGTAGATCGTTCGTTCGTTCGTTTCAGCCAAATGACGTCGACCGCTGGACAAAGGCTTTCCACAAAGACCGGTCCTGCGCCGCCCACATCACTCACTTCTCGTGACCTTCTCCAGATCGTCGGTGCACCTAGTGGGGGACCTGCTCACACTATGTCTTCCTGCCCGTGGTCACAACTCGAGAACTTTTCTGCCCCAAGCTCTACGAGCTATGTTCCCCGCCCACTGCCACTTGATTTTTCAAATTCTGCAGTGTATGTCGATAATAGGTACCTACATAGAGAGATCAAAACTTTCTTGCAAACAAGAAAGGAAAGAAATTAAAACAAAGAGAGACGGTACAATTTAGGCGATCTTATCTAATACACCTTAGGATTAAGATGAAGAATGTATTGCTACATTCGAATCATTCGAACTTCAGTTTTTCTCTTCTTCAAATGTTTATATAAGAAAGGCGAGAGTAAATAGGCACTTACAGGGCAGATAATAGGTACTCGTATGTACGATCCTAGACTGCATCTCACTTAATATCAGGTGCATTGAGGTCGAATACCTGCCTTGTTATGCATAAAAAAAGTATATTCTGCAATACCTGAAATTGTCTTAAGTAAGACTACAAATAATTTTCTAGAATTTAACAATCTCAGGCTTTATGTAGCGACACGTTATCAGACCCCCCCTAGACGTTGATTGCTGAGCAAATACCTCGCGAACGGTGAGCAAACTGCCGCTATCTCCCCAGATACAACCATTTAGAAAGTGTGGAATATTTTTGGCTCGGAAAGTTTTTTGGGGCTTAACATTTGAGCATGTTTAAACTGAATGTCTCGTGATAGCGGGTCGCTAAGGAGTATTTTTCTTACGATAGGTCAGCATTATGCTGTATGTATGTAGATTCTAGACTTACAAACTTTAAAATCAGGGCATCCAGACAAAGCAACATTCGTGATCGTTTCGTTAGGTCTCTGTCGAATGTCGATATGCCCCAACGGCCATCAGCGCTACGAAGCTACGAGCTACGTTCCCGGCCCACTGTCTTTTGGCTAGATAATCCTACTGGATATTGGTACTTTAGTTCTTCTACGGATTTTCTCTTTCCTTTTCTGATTAGGACAGGTAAGGAAACTCCAAAAATAGCATAGCACGTGGAGTTTTTGACGAATACGTATGTATTTTAAACATGGTCTTTGGTAGATTCAACTTCGAGAAAGAGGTTTATGCAGCGTTCGGGAAGCTACGCGACATCTAGATGTACAAAGTCTCTAGAA
Organism: Ostrinia furnacalis; assembly: GCF_004193835.3. NCBI lineage: Eukaryota > Metazoa > Arthropoda > Insecta > Lepidoptera > Crambidae > Ostrinia > Ostrinia furnacalis. The sequence goes on from NW_021131895.1 coordinate 88,435, forward strand.
CAAGTCATGTGAAGAATATCTGATTCACCTAAAACGAATCGTTGTGATTTGGAAAAATCAACTCAAAAGATTTTCGACAGCAAATTCAGTATCGTTACCTATCATGGATATTTTTTTTTCAAAATGATGATTACTTACCTACTTATTTTCCCAACGAAAGGTATAACACAAAGTACAATTAGGTATTGGAACTTTTTGCACAATATCCTGATTACATTTTATAAAGAGCTACCTACTAAGTAGCTAGATAATTTATGTAGCCCTGTTCTCCCATGATCTTTGAAGTAAACATGTGTTAATAGTAAAACAATAAATTAATTTGTAACAAAGCCTCAACCAAATATTACCCCTTGGTGAGCCGATAAGATAATTAAATACATAACAAGAAAATAGCAAATACGTCGTAGGAGGCTGAGTTTGATGACCGGTCAACGGAAGATACACTTGTTGTTCGTTATAAAATATACTACGACTTTACTCTTACAGATATGTTACTGCGTAAACTGCGTTATTATATAGGTGTTTTGCTTGGGCTTTTTTTCGTTCTGGATGTCCTTGGGTAAATAATTTCAAATGTGACAGAAAAATGCCAGACATAATGCAACAAAAACCACAAAACCTAAACATTATCATTTAGAAGGCACATATTATGTAGACAATGTAACGTTTGACTTGGATACGATATCATGCTTTGCTACGAGCCGAATTTACGTACAAAACACGGTATGTTCCCAGTGGACCTTAAGGCTTGAGGCTGAAAAGTTCTTGAGTGGCGACAACAGGCCAGAAAACGTACGAGTAGAAAAATGGCCTCCCATCTGTCAATGGACTGACGATCTTGGTTACAAGATACGGCTAGTGTAGGACCGATCGTTGTGAAAATCCTTGGGGGAAGCATATGTTGAGTGGACGTCTTTTGGTTGATTTGAAGGAACATCTCAAACTATTATGTACTAAGAACAAGACATTCCTATCTATCGTTCTATCATGTATCGTTCCATGGAATGGAACAACTCCATTCATACGTAATACCATACTAGGAAAAATGCAAATAAAAAAAATGCCAGTCGTTCGATCGTTCTTTTCAGCCAAATCTGGACAAATGACTGAAATTCCAGTCATTAAATCATAATTGATATCTAACAGGATTCTGTCATCGTAAATCGGTCGTTGTGGAAATACTTGGGGGAAGCCTTAGTCCAGCAGTGGACGTCATTTGGCTGAAACGAACGAACAAACATCTGAATGAGAGAAAGGAACTTTACTGATGCATGCAATTCTTTTTTTCTAGAACAATTCAACACTACTGTGCTACGCCAAATAGGTAAACACACGGCAGCGAATAACAAAAATAAGTCCAACGTCACATACAGCAAACATAGAAACATTCGTTGCTATTTTCGAATCGTCGAGCTTATCAGGGTAAACAGTCGTGTTGATCATACGATTTCGCCTACCATCCATGACGCTGCTATCAGGGCATCTGACGCCTCGAGCATGTATATAAGAGAAAACTTCCCAGGTAGACAGATAAAAATCTAGGAGCATCAGTGACTGTAGCACGAGAGGCGATCAGTACAAAAAACTGTCTCCTAGCATCCAAAGATTCCAAAGATTTTAAATAAAACATTTTATTACCTTTAATTTATTTTTAATTTAAATTTCGAAAATGAGACAAACCATTGCCAAAGATATGGGAGATGCAGAAAAGAAGAGGCCATTACATACGGCCACCATTGAAGAGGCTCTGACCCTCACAGGTTTGTATTGAACTGATCAATAATAACCAGGCATTTGGAAAACCAAACACATTTTACCTTTAATAAAGCAGTAGAAATATCATAGAATTATGATAAATCTACCATCATCTTGAAATATCAGTCCTCGAGTAAATCAAAAACAACGGACATTCTACACTAAAAATTAGTTTCATCTTGCCCAGATAAAGTGCTCCATCGTCATTATTGAAAGGGCTGACCAATCAATATTATCGATTTCGTCATAAAAGTTCCATCCGCTTGTCTCATCAGCTTTGGAGAACCAAGATCTTGTAATTTGTTTGCTATAAAAAAGGCTATTATTTCATGTCCATCTTTTGTCTAGCTTACTTTAACATGTACAATCTCTTTCCCAGGTTTCGGCAAATACAATTTTTCGCTGCTCTTAGTATGCAGCTGGACGTTGCAAGCCATGGGCATGGACCTCTTCGGCACCAGCTTCGTGGTGGCTGCTGCCGTCTGCGATCTGGAGCTGACGATGCAGCAACGGGCTCTGCTCACTGCCATGCCGTTAGTTGGTAAGTTAGGATGTCACCAAAATTTGCCTTNACCATGCATTCTTGTACGGTGGATCATAAGAATGGGTAGGTATACAAGATTGCGTGGTATATTAAACAAGGTAGTGACGTGCTAATATTTAGACTTACATATTAAGGTACTAGTAGAAATGACTCGCATACATAAATTTAAATAACTTGGATTGACCAGTCCCCGAAAGCAGCGCCTGTTCACTGACATGACGAGTGAACCAGCCTTCGCTTCACTCGACCATATTAGAGGGAACGTAACGCGTCGGGGCGCCCCCGCCTGCATTGCACAGGCCACCACCACCGTCGGACGGGAACAGCTGTGTGCTTCCAGCTGCTCCTGTCCCGGCTTGTAGGGCCCGCCGTGTAGGCGGGCAATCGCCGGGAGGGGCTGTGGTAGAGAAGGCTTTGTCCGGAAACCCACAGTTTCCTCCCACTTATGGCGAGTGACGGAGCACCGGGGTCTTTTTAGTGGGTATGCCTCGTCCTTCTGACTTGGTGAGCCCCACATAATCTACCCTGTCCCCGCAGGGTAGGTATGCGATTCAACGCATTTTTTCCCCGTAAAAAAAATGTTATGTCCATTAATTAAGTGAGACAATTTTGGCTATTTTTCAACCCCCCGCCACCCTTGGTGAGATTTCATGAGATTTTGCCAGACCCCCTCCCCCTAATCTCACATGAGTTTTAAAAAGATGCCTATTTGCAATGTAAACAAGTTAAATCTACCTATGCTTTGAATTGCAGTGGTGGGAATAGTTGCTCAGAAACAAAGGTTTTGTAACCTGACCTGAAGGAGACCTGCAACCACGTCGTTGAAAAGGACTAAGAAGTAGAAAACTCTATATTTATATGAAAAAAAAAACAGAAGACAATTTAGGTCGTTTTTTACAATTTTTAACTATGAGTTTAAATTTTTGTTTTGAATTTTTTTTACTTAAAATATCCCAGTTTTCTCAGCAATTTACTCTGTTTCTGTCTCTCCCCCACGTGAGATTAGGTGTAGTGTAAAATTTTCAAGGATATTTTAAAATTATTTATTTAAATTTTTAAATTTGCGAAATGCATTTACATTTAAGAACCTGTAGCAGGCCCATGTAGATAGTGTAACGCTAGACTTCGATTCAATATCATGATCCGCTACATGCTGAGTTACCTGTGCCGCGAGTGCCGCGACGTTGTAAGAGCCATTCTAAATGAATGGCATAAATATTGAGATCTAACAGGATTCTGTCATCGTAAATGGGTCGTAGTGGAAATCCTTGGGGGAGGCCTTAGTCAAACGAACGAAACGAACGAACAAAAAATATCTAAATGAGAGAAAGGAACGGATGCATGGAAATTAGGTAGGTATGCGTAGTCCAAGAAGAACCAACTTCCTTTTTACTAGAACAATTCAACACTACTGCGCTACACCAAAAAGAACTAGTTAAACATACGGTATCAAATAACAAAAATAAGTCCAACGTCACATAGAGCAAACATAGAAACATTCGTTGCTATTTTCGAATCGTCGAGCTTATCAGCGTAAACAGTCGTGTTGATCATACGATTTCGCCTACCATCCATGACGCTGCTATCAGGGCATCTGACGCCTCGAGCATGTATATAAGAGAAAACTTCCCAGGTAGACAGATAAAAAACTAGGAGCATTAGTGACTGTAGCACGAGAGGCGATCAGTACAAAAAACTGTCTCCTAGCATCAAAAGATTCCAAAGATTTATACTAAATCATATTATTACCATTAATTTATATTTAATTTAAATTTCAAAAATGAAACAAACAATTGCTAAAGATATGGGAGATGCAGAAAAGAAGAGGCCATTACATGCGGCCACCATTGAAGAGGCTCTGACCCTCACAGGTTTGTATTGAACTGATCAATAATAACCAGGCATTTTTAAAACCAAACACATTATCTAAAAAAAACTTTTATTTTTTGTATGCTGTTACTTTTAATAAAGCAGTAGAAAAATCATAAAATTAAAAAATCTACAATCATCTTGAAATATCAGTCCTCGTGACAACAACGGACATTCTACACTAAAAATTAGTTTAATTTTGCCCAGATAAAGTGCTCCATCGTCATCACTGAAAGGGCTGACCAATCAATATTATCGATTTTGTCATAACAGTTCCATCCGATTGTCTCTCTCAGTTTTAGAGAACCAAGATCTTGTAATTTATTTGCCATAAAAAAGACTATAATTTCATGTCCATCCTTTGTCCAGCTAACTTTAACATATCCAATCTTTTTCCCAGGTTTCGGCAAATACAATTTCTCGCTGCTCTTAGTATGCAGCTGGACGTTGCAAGCCATGGGCATGGACCTCTTCGGCACCAGCTTCGTGGTGGCTGCTGCCGTCTGCGATCTGGAGCTGACGATGCAGCAACGGGCTCTGCTCACTGCCATGCCGTTAGTTGGTAAGTTAGGATGTCACCAACATTTGCCTTCCAACATTTCGTGATAGTCTCTGCTAGCTCTATGCCATGCCGTTAGTTGGTAAGTTCGAGCACCAACATTGGCCACCAATATTTGGAGATAAACTCGTATAAAAATGTAATTTGTCCTACTACTTTACTTGTATTATACTTTATTATAGCACTGGTTCAACGGCCACTCTTGGACTACTCTCTACCAAATACATTTAAGTATTAAAGGTCCTCTAATTTTAAAGCATTTTCGCCTCGATCATGTGAAAGATCTATCCTCACACCAGTTTGTCTGGAAGAAATCACTTTCTAGGGATAAGACTGCTAAATTGAGTCTTTCCAATGTTTCTACTTGTTTGCTATGTATTCACCATTTCCTCTGCTGCTGATAGCTCCTAAAATTATCCATCATGGGTCATTACAACCTATCCACGGGCAATCACATTGCTACTTCTTGGTGTCTCTTTTATTAAGAATTGCACACGCATGAATCTCAGATTTCCCGAGACTATTTTTGCATTTATTTACTTAACATTATAAACACACTCATTTACTCCTTTATATTATTAGCATAAATCATGCAAATGTACACTATAATTATCTAGATCTAATTTTAACACACAATAACTGTTAACTCTTCCTAGCAAACAAACTAATGCGCCTGATCATACAAGTTCAATAACAAACGGTGGGAAAACCAGAAGTTAAATCAACCCTACAATCTTGGATTCAACTCCAGTCAAATTTAGTCAATTTTATCCCGGAATTTTCAGTCAATTGCACAAAGTGATGAAATGATTCCTTTATTTTTGCAATTACTAAACAAACGTCTTCAATAATCGCATAGTTTTAAGAACACATTTTAGCACCGTTTTGCTGTAAATTTTTTACAGCAATTGGAACAGAAATGACTTTACGTGGCCACCAATGTAAAATTTAGAAAGTAATTCGTAAAAATTGCATAAAAACCTTTATTTTGAATGGCGTCTAAATAACTACAAAAAGCATCCTTATTTAAACCGCCCTTGACATTGCTTTAAAATTCAGTTAGTTAATTCATATCACCAGCCTTTTATGTACAAGGTGTTTTTAACCTTTCCAACGATACTAGAAGGGCATTAATTAATTGTAAGTGGATATTTACAATAAACAATATAAAATCAACTTATACAAAGCTTTAAAATGTACCTATTTATTATTGGAAATCACAAAAGCATACAAAAATTGTGCGACTATTTTTTACTCTTTATTGTAACTATATCCTTTCTCAATTGCTCAATTCTTCTATCCAATTTTATAAAGTCTGTCACAAGAGTTTAATGCCCGTTTTCACCATCAATCCCTAATTTTTAAGTGTCCCCTATGGTAACATAACACATAAGAGGAATTTTGTTTTCATAGGAGTCACTTAAAAATGAGGGATTAATGGTGAAAACGAGCATAAGCCTAATATCCTGGATCTACAAAAATTGCAGTGTTGGGATCTAGAGGTGAGATAGGTATACCCCGTAAAGAAGAAGGCCACCATATAATTCTTTTCTTTTCATTGAAGTGGTCACCACTCTTTTTTATCGACTGTCTCTATTAGTTTGAGACAAACATTCAAAAATGGATATCTTTGTCGATCGACTGATATTTTTATCTTATCTTCTTACTGCATCTGTCTGCATTCAATTGATTTTTTTGCATACAACCGATTAGCCACAAAAACTGCAACCAAGGCCACAGCTTGTACACAAATATTACCTTATTTTGGTGTGATTTCTAAATGTACCATTTATGTATAATTTAACAATCAACTTCAGAAAGTCACAAAAGAACCAGCCGCTTTTCTCATCTAAACACTTTTCTGGAAATCGTCAGTTCATCGAACAGCGGAAAATTAATACCTAATTAATGCAATGCCCAAAACACCTGGTTAAGCCATATTGGGTTACCCCATATTGGAATATTATTTGTCTTCTTACAGGAGTGGTAACTGGTGCCCAGCTGTGGGGCTACATCTCAGACACGAAGGGTCGGAAGCTGACCCTTGTGCTGTCCATGTCCATTGGCTTCGTGTTCGCAGCCTTGAGCAGCTTCTCACCAGACTGGATCACGATGGCCGTCCTTAAGCTCATCTCGTCTACTTTGTAAGTATTTATTTATAATGCATTGATAACCTGGTACAACCGATCATTATCGTGTTAAGGCAGGTCCAGACATGTATCAATTGTCCGATCTGATCACCGTATCCGTATCGTCGACGAATATAGATCGCATATTTGGACGGTTAATGATGCACGTATCATGATACGGGATCTCGATACGCCGTTATGATACGACGCGTCCCATGTCGTGTCGGCAAATCAGAGGCGTCCACAACTTGATACGGGGCTTGATACAATACGCAGATACGGATCCGGTGATCGGATACGGCGATCATGTCTGGACCCAGCTTTCGTTCGTTCGTTTCAGCCGAAAGACGTCCACTGCTGGACAAAGGCCTCCCCCAAGGATTTCCACAAAGACGGGTCCTGTGCTGCTCGCATCCAGGCACCTCCCGCGACCTTCACCATATCGTCGGTCCACCTAGTGGGAGGCCTGCCTACGCTACGTCTTCCGGCTCGTGGTCGCCACTCAAGAACTTTCTTGCCCCAGCGGCCATCAGCTCTCTGTGCCCCGCCCACTGCCACTTGATTTTAGCGATTCTGCGGGCTATGGACCCGGCTTTATGTAAATTGATTTTAGGTCAACTTTGTTGAGTAAATATGTTTTTTTGTATTTACATGGGTCCTTAGATATTGTTTCAAAGAGATGATCACTTGATCCACCTGCACTTGATTATTAGTAAGTATGCACAGGAAAGTATTTATAGTAAGAAAAATGCATTGTCTGATTGGTCTTACAAGAAAATGAAATGAAAATCGCCAGCAACCTAAAATATTTATTCAAAGATTACTTAATTAAAGTCTTCTCAAACAAATGACAGATAAGGCGAAAGCAAAAATAAAACGGAAAGTTTTCTTGTTTACATAATATAGAACTCTCGTTTTATTAATAGTTGGATTATTTGAGGTGACATTGTAGAGATACCCCGCAAATAATGCAAGATAGAGAACTGAAAAAGCATAAAATATTCAAACTCTTCATTTTGACATGAAACAGAAACAGAAACTTCCTAAACAAATGTCGACAGACTAATTTATTACTCTAAACTTCAGTTTTTAAGATCATAGTATAGATGACCCACGCTGAACTGTCCCACCAAACTTAATGACAGGGGGGCGCTACTATCGTTCAATTATATGGTTTCCAACATGTAAAAATCGGAACCAGCGATCCGGTATTGACGATGGCACCCCGCTGTCAATGTCATGGATAGGACAGTTCAGTATTTTGGAACTATACGCATAGTGTATTATGACGAGAGTGCAATTTCATGCATTTGAGATTCCTGAAAATGTTCAGGACTCGATTAGGTATAATAAGAATTTTCAAATCTTTTAGAACGTTAACTTTGTGTTACTAATCAAGGCCCAAGCCTCAAATTAACATTTAGTTTCTATAATTTTCGTTCATCTACGTCGTCACCCGAGAAACTCCGAATGTTTACCTTGTTTATGACGCAGGAAAGTCTGTAATCATTGTTATCAATATTAACTAATAGCCACAAACGTGCTGATAATAATAGATAACGAGCTTCTAAATAAACACGTGTTTAAAAAACTCCATTGCACCTATTTTGAACTAGGTACTATTTAATTAAATATTGTTAAAAAAATATGATTAGGATAATTATTGCCTATAGGTTTTTTGTCTTTAAAAATAAATTAACAATCATGAAATCATTTGCATGTTTATTGAAACAAGTACTTATTTTAAATTAAGTCAGTAACGACGCACAAGTAAATGTTTTCACGGAAATACCTTCGTAGTAATAAAACCTTCAGATGGTAATCTAACAATAATGACTTACAGGATTACTGTGTGCTGCTTGATTGCTTTGATAATGTTTATCGTTATCACTGGGATTGGGACGGTACTGAAAATAATGTATGATATTCAATACTTCTTGCGTACAATACAACCCTTGTCCTTAAAACCGCTTTATTTCTTCGGAACGCACGTTATGGCGTTAGTTCCATCGAGCTACGGTGGCTTCTGAAAAGATGTTAGATGTTGAACTAGTTGAACTCACAATAGTTACTTCTTATTTTTAGACTCTGTTTTCATCCAGGCATCATGAAAAATATATCTACTTCATTTATTGCCCCCAGCCCCGCAATCGTTTTACAACAAAGGTGCGCTACTTTTCTATGTGTAGGTAGGAGAGGTTGGATGTGGCACCACGGACTCTCATCATTTCTTTCATTCACAGCACGTCTGCCAGCAACTCAGGCGCATACACACTGCTGGGTGAGAGCTGTTCGATGCGCGCGCGCGGCCGCTCCATGCTACTGTGTACCTGCGCTCTTATGTGCTCACAGGCTGTCGTCGCTGGTGAGTGATAGCCTTTTTTAAAACTGTGTGATCTAGTTTAAATTACGTTTTTTAGATCTAAAACGGAGAATACTACACAACCTAGTTGATCAATAAGTCCAAACCATTAAATCTGGTGTACGGACGACGACAATCTCTACTAGCAAGTTTAGATTTAGTTATTGTAGCCGCTGTATTTAACATTGAAGTTTCTTCGAACTCGTGCATTATAGTGTACTTTTCAATAGAAGTACACATCATCAGGACAATTCCTGATGATGATAATGACCCTGTCTCTACATATTTATCTATGAAAAATATTTCTTGACGTTTCATTTTTTTCTTGTTCACAGTATTCGCATACCCCATCCTCCCCTTGGAGTTCGCATACAAGATTGACTTCCTGAACATCACCTACCGCCCCTGGCGTCTTCTGGCCCTGGTGATGGCTATCCCTTGCGCTGCCACTGCTTGCCTGCTGCGGTTCTTCTACGAGAGCCCCAAGTTCCTGGCCTCCCAAGGCCGGTACGATGATGCCTTGGATGCTCTGAAGGGCATTTACTCCGTCAACACTGGCGACAAGGCTGATAACTTCCCGGTAAGCTTGAGCTACTCATCTAAGATGAAATAAATAATGTTTTTGCTTATTTCCTTACTTTAATGACTGTGTTTGTACAGGTCAGAAAACTGATCGAGGAAGAAGGAGACCAGTCTGCTACTGTAGCTGACTGCTCGTTCTTCAAGTCCATATGCATGCAGACAGTCCCTCTCTTCAAGCCTCCTCTATTCAAGAACACCCTCAAGCTTTTCTACCTGGTCGTCGTTATTTACATGACGTAAGATTTTAGACTTCAATTTCTTGTTTTGGACCAGTCATAGTCAAATCGATTAAGTAAATTTTGTGATTCTGAGCTCTTTTTTATTGATACCTTCCTTTGTTTTGCAGTGGCAGCGGCTTCATCCTCTGGTTGCCCTACATCATGAACAACCTGTTCTCCGTACTGGAGTCTGGAGGCGGTGAGGGCATGAACCTCTGCACTGTGATCAAGTTCTCCACCCAAGAAAGCTTCGCTGTCTCTGGAAATGGCACGGTAAGAAGAAATAATTATAACAAGCCTCTAGAAGATCTTTCTTTGCCTTCTTTATAATATTCAGCGTTATGGTTCTTAATTCCTAGATCCGACTTAATCTCGATCTAAATCTAGAATCTGTTCTCAACTTTTTTCCTTCTTCCTCAGGACGTGGTCGAAATCTGCAATGACAAGATCCAAGAGACGACACTTTTATCGGCAATGTCTTACGGAGCCTTGGCCAGCACCATCAACTTGGTTCTATCCTTGACTTGTGGTGGCCAGAAGAAGCTGGCAATGATCGCCATCATCGCGACCTCTGCTGCTGCCGCTGTGTTGTTGAACCTCGTCGCTAGTCCGATTGCTGGCGGAGTCTTCTTCTTCGTCTTCCTTCTTTGCGCTCTAACAATGGGCATTCTGAGCGTATACTTCGTTGAGCTGTATCCTACTTCTGTAAGGTGAGCCTTAATGTTATGATTCATCTACACATNGAGTTTGTTGCGGCGCTTCTTCTCAGCACTTGCCAAATGTTGGTCTCGAAGCGCTGGTAGGGTAAAAAGATTATGAGACATGTAGAGGCTCCTTAAGAGCAAAATGACGATTTGTAAGAACTATTTATTAGTCCAAACAAATAAAGAAATTTTGACTTTGACTTTGACTTCATGGGTACTACAACTCAGGAATCTTATGCCTTTCATACTCATACAATAATATCTTACTTTACAAAATATAGTGCCATTTTACTTACCCACTTGTATTTTTTCTTTCTACAGAGGCATGGCGTCCTGTCTTTCGGTTATGTTGGGAAGGTCTAGCGCGTTCTTCGGCGTGAACGCCATCGGAGCAATGATCTCATACGACTGCGAGCTTACCTTCTACGCTTGGGCAGTTCTGCTACTCAGTAAGTACACACGTTATTGTGTTCTCGCCAAAAAAAAAAACATTAGGTTCCTTTTTTGTTTTTCCACTTTCAACTTTTTTTCTCTCTTTTGTTTTTCTTTCTTGTGGACAAAATGGTCTAATGTGATATTTTTACTTTTTTAAATTTTACTATAACAGTGTTTCTGTATTTGTTACAGGTGCAATCGCCGTAGCCTGTTTCCTGCCAAACGATAAGAAACTGCAGGAGGAATCGAAATGAGCAGCACTAGGATTATTGTAGATATTTAATTAGAAGACTGATTTATAGTGTCTCATAAAACCCACAGACAAGAAAAAACAAATTCTGATTTCGTAGTAATTTTTCCAGGTGTTTGTTACAATGAGAAAAAGGTCACATTGAGAAGAAACTTCTTGTCTACGGGCAAACTTTGATTTCCATGAAATGAAAGTTTTGAAAGTTCAAAAAGCGCAATAATTATGTAGTTAAGGTACGAGTATCTATAGTCGACTGTATCTATAGTCTATAGTGTTTGTACGAGTATGAGTGAAATGGTGAGTGAATCTAGATCAACTTGATGACTGTGACATTTCTCAAACTAGAGTGTTTTATGAAAGTTTACCATTGGAATTATTTGTTTATGATATAGCCAGAAGTCGAAAATATTTTGTACCTGATTGACTGATTAAAATTTAAAATAGGATGTTGTATTGATGGATGAGATGTGATCATGCATACATGTAAGAAATAGATTGTAAGTAGTATTTTCAATAAAAACTATTAAAAAAATATTTAATCTCCTTTTATTTATCACAAACGTCCACGAGTAGGAAAACCAACCAACAGCGATTCCAAGGAAGACAAAATTGTGTTCATAGTTTTAGTTTTTACCACTAGCATCTTAGCTGTTAGGCTGTTACTCAAATATTGGAAGATGCGCCAAGCACGGATTTGAAGATTCGGGGTCTATAACAAGCCATAAAAATGCTTCAGTTACATAATAATGTAGTTATTATGCATCTTTATCTCAATTGCGAACCGTTTATTTATGAACATGATAATGATAAACATGTTATCAAATATTTATCCAAATTGATTGACGCTAATGAAAGTCAATAAAGAAATTGAGCCGTTCAATAAAAATATATTGTTGTTGGATAAATTATCCTACAACGTTATAGATGACCCACGCTGAACTGTCCCGCCAAACTCAATGACAGGGGGGCGCTACCATCGTTCAACTTTATGGTTTCCAACATGGCAAAAATCGGAACCAGCGATTCGGTATTGACGGTGGCGCCCCGCTGTCAATGTCATCGATAGGACAGTTCAGTATTTTGGAACTATAGCATTGTTTCTAAAACTTTAGACAAAGCTGCCACGATACCATAGAATAATAATGATAGAGTTTCATCTAAAATACTGAAAAACTATGTTATGTTGCCCTGGTACTTTTGATTCAACTTAGCAGATGTAATTGGGTGCGCTTCGAGGAAAATAGCTCTTTTTGACCCTTTGTCTGACTTAGGTAATTATTTTAGTCATTATGGCTGAGTTGCACCATCTTACTTTCAACTTTAACAAACGTCAAAAATCTGTCAACTCCATACAAAAAACACCTATTGTATTGTTATACACACTATAAAGTTAGGTGGTGCAACTCAGCCTATTGTGTAAATGTTTGAGAGCCACTGTTTATAAAGCTTTATAAGTTATCTGAATACTTTTAATGCTAAGTTTATCGCCTGCTTATCTCTGCCAATCGTAAAGATTCTACTTCAAAAGACAATTTTCACATTTCGACTCAATAGGGGAGACTGGGTACGATTGTAACAGGGTACGGTTAAACGGGACTATTCCCACCTCTCGTTTCCACCACTGCAACTCCTGTGTAGCCAGGATCTACAGCTTGACCGCCACAAAATCCCAACCAATGAAGGTCAAGTTTGTAACAGGGTACGGTTGTAACAACTGGACTGTTGCTCGGTAGGTAAGGGGTACAAAGGGAAGGGTACGGGTGACAAGACGAATAAGGTGGTATGGAGTCGCCCGTATGCCATTCTAATTGTGCCCCTCACCTACCGAACATTGTTCGATAACATGCGAGTTGTTACAACTGTACCCTGTCTACCCTACTCAGCACTCGGTAAATAAATTATCTTTATCTCTAATACTTTATTGCATTTCATAGTGTACCTGTCTTTATATTATTGTTCAGTGTTGATTGATACTACGAGGAAGAGAGACGAATAGTGTCATTTTGAAATCGTTTTCGCGACACAGAAGTACTCTTATATGAAGTCATAAACATCAGTGAAAATGAGTAAAACTTGGAATGTACCTATTGAGGATGCCCTCGATAAAACAGGTAGGTAATTTATACAGGATGTCCCAAAAAGTAGTGTCAAGCCGAAGCCCAGAGGTAGAGCATCACTCGGGCTATCCAAATCACCCCCATGTATGTTCCGCGATTTTTGATAGTTTTCGAGTTATGATTGTTTTTTTCTGTGCAAATAGTCGATCGGATTTTTTATACAAGAAAATAAAAATATCGGAAAATGCATCTAACAGATCTTGTATTTACATCCATAACACGAATGTAAACTTAAAATCCTCTATGTTGTAAAAAAATCATAACTCGAAAACTATCAAAAGTCACGGTGATTTGGGTAGCCTAAGTGATGCTCTACCTCTAGGCTTCGGCTTGACACTACTTATTGGGACATCCTGTATAAAAATATAGTAACCTTTAAATGAAGTGGTCTCCGACCAAGAGAGAAAAAAATACGTACGTATAAGGTAAACAAACTATCGAATTTTTTGAGAGCATTAATTTCGTTCGTTCGTTTCAGTCAAATGACGTCCACTGGCCGGAATAATGATGTATTTAAATAAATAATGATTAATAACTAACCCATTTAATTTCTATGCTTTCCCATTATGCAGAAACCATAATAGGTACACGCTCTGGTTAATTTGGGGCTTATTTATTTATTAACCCTTCAAGAATGTCTTGCTGCTTCGAATAGAGCTCTGTGATTCTTTCATATTGTGTCACCCTGTGCGTCCACTCGCACTGTGAGACCTCATAGTAATGTTTGTGAATACGGGCGTAATAAATTGAACTCTGATAGAATCAACATACTACAATTTCTCAGTTCACTTTTTATTTCCTTGTAATATTTATGTGCTATTTCTGTCTTTTTTCCGTATACTTTCTTTGTTCTCTGAGTGATGTTCATCGTAATAAATATTTCTTTTTTTCTTTCAATTTCCAGGGTTCGGCCTGTACAGCCTGATCTACGTGGTGATGGCGGGGTTCGCGATCATAGCGTTTGCGTGCATCACGTACAGCACCACCTACATCGTGCCCACCAGCGCGTGCGAGCTCGACACCAACATCGCCGAGCAGGGCATCATCGCTGCTACACCCATTGTCGGTTAGTACAGAACTCCAAATGAACACCCACAAAATCCCCATCTAAAACACCGCATTCAAAATCAAAAATATTTATTCAGTTTAGACCACAAGTGGCACTTGCAGGACTATTCCCACCTCTCGTTCCCACCACTGCAACTCCTGTGTAACCAGGATCTACAGCTTGACCGCCACAAAAACCCAACCAATGAAGGTCAAGTTTGTCCCGGGGGAAAGTTAAACTGTCATTGGACCCGCAACGAAATTAATCAGAAGAACATAGGAGGAGTTCGAAATTAAGGTGGCACTTATGAACGTCAAAATATAGTAAATAATAAAAAAGAAAAGGTAGCCCTTATGGCGCACTTTACATGTCTCCTTATCTTTTAGGCCCTACCAGCGCTTCGAGACAAACATATGGCAAGTGTTGAGAAGAAACGCCGGAACAAACGGATTCCAATTGGAGTAAACCGCTAGCACCAGTTGCAAGTGCATTTCAGTAGTACTAATAAAAAAACTCTTATCTTTCGCCACTGAAGGACCGCCATAAGTGCGTAGAACAGTCAGCGTCAAATACTTATTTAGGTAGGTACACCTAAAAGTAGCCAAAAAGTTCGCAACACGTCTTTGGTCTAGTTGGAATAAGTTTATGTTGTATACTTTTTGACCACTTTGGGTGTCACGCCTACTCTTATTTAGTCAGTCGACTAGAGCTTTGAAAATAGCCTTTTAAAGCTATAAGTAATAAACTGAACAAAGACAAAAAGCTTCACTTAACTGTGACAAAGGAAGGCCATAGTAGGATATAAATACCATGACGCTATGAATAGGAGCAGATCAAAATGAAAAACCCACCTCTCGTTCCCACAACTGCAACTCCTGTTTAATCAGGATGCCAATAAATACCCAACCATGTGACTTTCATCATCTGTTTTCTTCACCAGGCCTTATGATAGGCGCCCCATTCTGGGGCTACATAGGAGACACCAGGGGCCGGCGCAGCACACTTATCCTGTCTCTCCTCGCAGCGGCGCTCATTAATCTTATCACCAGCATCTCCGTCAACTGGGTGATGCTGCTCGCCTTCCAGCTGCTGGCTACAATCGCGTGAGTAAGAACCAACCTAAGGGTCCCACAGGCACACGGACCACTACCACAAAACAACTGGCATAATATTTCCTGTAGTCTTCTTATATTTTCGTGTGGCGGCCCCAGTCTGTATAAAATGTATGAAAACTACAGGAAATATGCTGGTGTTGTTTTGTAGTTGTACACTCTAATGCTATATTCGTGTAGAGTCCAGAGTCAAAAGTGTTCGCACTGATCAATTTGCGGAACTTTCTGAGCTCGTAGTACTAAAAATTTGGCCCTAGCCACAAATTAGAGCCAACATGAGGTTTCCAGATTCAGCCCTCAATACGAGTAAAAGATACGTTACTATGAATTGCTGGGTATGTTCCTGATACCTTCTCATAACAGTAAATGAGTGGAAATGAGGTAGGATTATCTTCGGTAACTCGTAATAGACATCTGAAAAGAATTTAAAGATTTCATATCGGGTAGTAGATCTAACTATGTCCATTTTTATTACCCTGTTGCAGATCAGCAGGCCAGTTCATGCTGGCGATGACCTTGCTTAGTGAGAATATTCCAATGGCCAAGAGGAATCTGTCTGTGCTGTTAGTGACCAGCTTATTCCTGCTCGCCAATGGCGTCATGGCAAGTAAGACCTTAGAGACCTAAACTTACCGACTCATTTTAAATAATGCTGAGCCCCGATTAGAGGTGGGCGCCACGCCGGCGCGCCGCCGCCGCCGCGAATTTTTTCACGCCGCCGCCGCCGACGACCAGCTGTCGGCGCGCCGATACTGATACGGTACAAACTATTTGAAATTTATTCCTTTCCTATACTGTACTAATTTGTGTTTTAAACGCAGAAGAACTATTTTTTTATTGAGTTGAGCAGCTATTCTAGTTCAATAAAGTCCTAGTATCACTGCGACCAGTACCGATCTATTGTGATCGCCGCTATTTTCCTTACAGTTCGCCTCCGAGTCCTGCATCCATAAGGAATTGCAGTATCTTTTGGGGGGCGATATGTTTTACATCTTGTGGGCTTCGGATGTGTTTGCCCAGGTGTAAGCTCCGCTTGCGCATCAAAAGTCCGCAGTCCGTGAGAATGTGTAGTGGCGCTTCAACTGACTCTTGGCACATCCTGCACGTTCTTGATTCGGATAGTCCCATAGTGGACAAATCTGTTAATCAAGTACATTATTCAAGTTACTGCTTGGTCTAGTAAATAATTGATCGCGAGGCGAAGGTCCCTCTTGCTGTCAAGAAAAAAATCCCCGCCTTCATCTGGCAGATAACCCACACTATTGGACTATACTTTAAGCGAATCACTCACACAGAGATTGCCAAATGTGTCTCGGAATGCAAATGGGAACCACAACCTCTGGAAGGCAATAAAGCACCTCCCTCAAAGTGTTCTCTGCTTATTAGGTCCGGTAATACATGAGTGCGAACTGACAAGAAAAATCTCAGACCTTTGCTACATGACGATCTGGTTTATTTAAACCCATTGACACGGATAATCCAACAACATCCACAGTAAGGGTTTTCGCGATTGAAAAATCTGCCAGATGGCAATACGTAGACGGGAGGTCCAAATGCTGCATGATTGGTGGATTTTGACATATCTGTCAATGTCATGTCAAAAATAACCAATCATGCAGCATTTGGACCTCGCGTCTACGTATTGCCATCTGGCGGATTTTTCAATCGCGAAAACTCTCATTCAATCAAAAAAATAAGGTCAAGCATTGGACTTGATCCGAGACTTGCAGCTATGCCTGCCTTTGATTCCTACTGATGATGATGATTCATCCGACCGATTTCGACTTAGCTGTCTTAGCGGCGCTGGTGCGCCCGAAGATGGCTTACATAGCCGATTTTCGCGGCAAACTCCTCGCATATTGAGAGTAATTACCCGCCGCCAACATAATTATAGTGAATGGCGGCAGATGGACGGGATTTACATCATCGCGTTTTGCGTCAAGTTCGTTGTGCGCTGCTCGTTGAATTCGCGGACTCGCCGCTACACAACACAATCTCCCGCCATTCTAGGTGTTGTGCTGCCAAACCTTCCCATTGTGATTTGAAAGGACTCATTTTGCATATTTTCGTATGCTGCTTTTGGATATCTTTGTACTTGACTATCTGAGGAGTTGACCGCCATGTTTCCGCTTACCCTCCTCAAGTTCAAAGTAGAAGATTGATTCCTACTACGCTAATTGAGAACGAAAGACGCAGGAGGACAAAGTGACTGGCATAGCCCACAGAATCGCTAAAATCAAGTGGCAGTGGGCGGGGCACATATCTCGTAGAGCTGATGGCCGCTGGGGCAGTAAATTTTTTGAGTGGCGACCACGAGCCGGAAGACGTAGCGTGGGCAGGCCTCCCACTAGGTGGACCGACGATTTGGGGAAGGTCGCAGGAAGTGCCTGGATGCGAGCGGCGCAGGACGTCTTTCGGCTGAAACGAAAGAACTATCGCTAAGAGAGATGGCTAAGCTAAAGAAAAGAAATAGCCAAAATGGACCCTCGTAAAGCACTTGCATTTGATCTGATCTCCATGAAGTCCATGGTCTTGACAATGACCACACTAAGTGAGAACCTCGCAAGTCTTAAATCAAACTCGGTGACAAAATCTTCTCTTTTTAGCTGCAGAGCTGGAGTACCGTACCTGGACCGTAGGATGACATGGAAAGACCATAAATAAATAAAACAGAACTGAATATAATATTCCACCGACAGTCAGCTAATCCAACATTAACTATGTGCCTTTAAAGAGCTCAAAAATACATGTTAAGGGTACTTTTATCGGCACATTGGTACGCTTGCCTTTAGGAAATACACGAGAACCTGATCTCAGTCAAACCCGCTATCCAAATATCAAAGTATATATGATCAAGAGAGCTAATTTACTACCACCACCACTAATATCACCACTGCCTTAGTGTAAACCACTGCTTTAGTAGCTCAAACCCCAACCAACTGCAAATCACATGATTAGTCTTGACGGCAGATACTAAAAAAGCAGATTTAAAAAAAAAACCTAATGAACAAAGGTCATACAAGGTCACGCCGCCGACGCCGCCGCCGCCGAGGTCAAAAAGTCGGCGCGCCGCCGCCGACCAATTTTATATCGGCGCCCACCTCTAGCCCCGATTACGGTAATTTTTAACGTCTCCAATCCAGATGCGTTTCTGATTTTGCGATACGATTGGTCAAAACAGCTGACGTACGCTGTTGAACGACCAATCGTATCGCAGAATCGAGAAGCGTGTCTGGATTGGAAACGTTAAAAGTTACCGTAATCGGGGCTCTGCTTCATACCACTAAATTTCTGTGTATAATATGTATGTATTTACAAAAAAAAAGTATTTAAGTATGTTTATATCCGTTGTCTAGTACCCATAGTACAAGCTTTGCTTAGTTTGGGACTAGAAGCGCTGTGTAAAATTTCCAAGGATATTTATTTATTTATTTAAATAATTATAGGAGTTGTTTACACTCGTATTCGGGGTTTTTTTTTTATCGAAACAGGGTTTCCATAGTTGCGCTCACTAGTTCATTGCAAATGCGATATCCCTATCGCTTCACCATTCACCAGTTGGCGTTACTACGAGTATCTTAGCCACAAGGGACCGGACCTTACAGTGGCGCCAACTGGCCAATCAATTCTCAGTTGCATTCTTATAAATAGGGGCCGTTCAAGTATTACGTAAGCACCAAGGGGGTGGTGGGAGGGNTTACAGTTCGCCTCCGAGTCCTGCATCCATTAGGAATTGCAGTATCTTTTGGGGGGCGATATGTTTTACATCTTGTGGGCTTCGGATGTGTTTGCCCAGGTGTAAGCTCTGCTTGCGCATCAAAAGTCCGCAGTCCGTGAGAATGTGTAGTGGCGCTTCAACTGACTCTTGGCACATCCTGCACGTTCTTGATTCGGATAGTCCCATAGTGGACAAATCTGTTAATCAAGTACATTATTCAACTTACTGCTTGGTCTAGTAAATAATTGATCGCGAGGCGAAGGTCCCTCTTGCTGTCAAGAAAAAAATCCCCGCCTTCATCTGGCAGATAACCCACACACTATTGGACTATACTTTAAGCGAATCACTCACACAGAGATTGCCAAATGTGTCTCGGAATGCAAATGGGAACCACAACCTCTGGAAGGCAATAAAGCACCTCCCTCAAAGTGTTCTCTGCTTATTAGGTCCGGTAATACATGAGTGCGAACTGACAAGAAAAATCTCAGACCTTTGCTACA
The DNA here is from genome assembly GCF_004193835.3 of Ostrinia furnacalis. Lineage (NCBI taxonomy): Eukaryota > Metazoa > Arthropoda > Insecta > Lepidoptera > Crambidae > Ostrinia > Ostrinia furnacalis. The sequence goes on from NW_021131895.1 coordinate 108,337, forward strand.
TGACGATCTGGTTTATTTAAACCCATTGACACGGATAATCCAACAACATCCACAGTAAGGGTTTTCGCGATTGAAAAATCCGCCAGATGGCAATACGTAGACGGGAGGTCCAAATGCTGCATGATTGGTGGATTTTGACATATCTGTCAATGTCATGTCAAAAATAACCAATCATGCAGCATTTGGACCTCGCGTCTACGTATTGCCATCTGGCGGATTTTTCAATCGCGAAAACTCTCATTCAATCAAAAAAATAAGGTCAAGCATTGGACTTGATCCGAGACTTGCAGCTATGCCTGCCTTTGATTCCTACTGATGATGATGATTCATCCGACCGATTTCGACTTAGCTGTCTTAGCGGCGCTGGTGCGCCCGAAGATGGCTTACATAGCCGATTTTCGCGGCAAACTCCTCGCATATTGAGAGTAATTACCCGCCGCCAACATAATTATAGTGAATGGCGGCAGATGGACGGGATTTACATCATCGCGTTTTGCGTCAAGTTCGTTGTGCGCTGCTCGTTGAATTCGCGGACTCGCCGCTACACAACACAATCTCCCGCCATTCTAGGTGTTGTGCTGCCAAACCTTCCCATTGTGATTTGAAAGGACTCATTTTGCATATTTTCGTATGCTGCTTTTGGATATCTTTGTACTTGACTATCTGAGGAGTTGACCGCCATGTTTCCGCTTACCCTCCTCAAGTTCAAAGTAGAAGATTGATTCCTACTACGCTAATTGAGAACGAAAGACGCAGGAGGACAAAGTGACTGGCATAGCCCACAGAATCGCTAAAATCAAGTGGCAGTGGGCGGGGCACATATCTCGTAGAGCTGATGGCCGCTGGGGCAGTAAATTTTTTGAGTGGCGACCACGAGCCGGAAGACGTAGCGTGGGCAGGCCTCCCACTAGGTGGACCGACGATTTGGGGAAGGTCGCAGGAAGTGCCTGGATGCGAGCGGCGCAGGACGTCTTTCGGCTGAAACGAAAGAACTATCGCTAAGAGAGATGGCTAAGCTAAAGAAAAGAAATAGCCAAAATGGACCCTCGTAAAGCACTTGCATTTGATCTGATCTCCATGAAGTCCATGGTCTTGACAATAACCACACTAAGTGAGAACCTCGCAAGTCTTAAATCAAACTCGGTGACAAAATCTTCTCTTATTAGCTGNTACCTACTGACTTCCCTGACATGCTGGGACCAACTCAGAGTGCTGTCAATGGGTGCGCTTCGAGGAATATACCTCTTTTTGACCCTTTGTCTGACTTAGGTAATTATTTTAGTCATTATGGTTGAGTTGCACCATCTTACTTTCAACTTTAACAGACGTCAAAAATCTGCCAAATTCCATACAAAAAACACCGATTATTTTTATAGTTAGGTACTGTTAAAGTTAGGTGATGCAACTCAGCCTATTGTGTAAATGTTTGAGAGCCACTGTTTATAACGCTTTATAAGTTATCTGAATACTTTTAGTGCTAAGTTTATTGCCTGCTTATCTCTGCCAATCGTAAAGATTCTACTTCAAAAGACAATTTTCACATTTCGACTCAATAGGGGAGACTAGGTACGATTGTAACAGGGTACGGTTGTAACAACTTGACTGTTGCTTGGCAGGCGAGGGGTACAAAGGAAAGGGTACGGGTGACAAGACGAATAAGGTGGTATGGAGTCGCCCGTATGCCATTCTAATTGTGCCCCTCACCTACCGAACATTGTTAGATAACATGCGAGTTGTTACAACTGTACCCTATCTACCCTACTCGACACTCGGTGAATAAATTATCTTTATCTCTAATACTTTATTGCATTTCATAGTGTACCTATCTTTATCTTATTGTTCAGTGTTGATTGATACTTCGAGGACGAGAGACGAATAGTGTCATTTTGAAATCGTTTTCGCGACACAGAAGTACTCTTATATGAAGTCATAAACATCAGTGAAAATGAGTAAAACTTGGAATGTACCTTTTGAGGATGCCCTCGATAAAACAGGTAATTTATACAGGGTGTCCCAAAAAGTATTCCCAAAAGCCCAGAGGTAGAGCATCACTAGGGATATCCAAATCACCCCCATGTACCTATATGTTCCGCAATTTTTGATAGATTTCGAGTTATGATTGTTTTTTTCTGTGCAAATAGTCGATCGGATTTTTTATACAAGAAAATAAAAATATCGGAAAATGCATCTAACAAATCTTGTATTTACATCCATAACACGAATGTAAACTAAAATCCTCTATGTTGTAAAAAAAAACATAACTCGAAAACTATCAAAAGTCACGGTGATTTGGGTAGCCCAAGTGATGCTCTACCTCTAGGCTTCGGCTTGACACTACTTATTGGGACACCCTGTATAAAAATATAGGTAACCTTTAAATGAAGTTGTCTTCGACCAAGAGAGAAAAACATAAGGTAAACAAACTATCGATTCTTTTTGGGAGCAATAATTTCGTTCGTTCGTTTCAGTCAAATGACGTCCACTGGCTGGAAAAAATATATATGTAACCCATTTAATTTCTATGCTTTCCCATTATGCAGAAACCATAATACACGCTCTGGTTAATTTGGGGCTTATTTATTTATTAACCCTTCAAGAATGTCTTGCTGCTTCTAGTTTAACAATTTATTTACTCGTATACTTTTTAATAACAGTCTCACGCCTGTATTCACAAACGATGCTTTCGAACGCGTTGAATAGAGCTCTGTGATTCTTTCATATTGCGTCACCCTGTGCGTCCACGCGCACTGTGAGACCTCATAGTAATGTTTGTGAATACGCGCGTAATAAACTGAATTCTGATAGAATTCACACAATTTCCAGGGTTCGGCCTGTACAGCCTGATCTACGTGGTGATGGCGGGGTTCGCGATCATAGCGTTCGCGTGCATCACTTACAGCACCACCTACATCGTGCCCACCAGCGCGTGCGAGCTCGACACCAACATCGCCGAGCAGGGCATCATCGCTGCTACACCCATTGTCGGTTAGTACAGAACTCCAAATGAACACCCACAAAATCCCCATCTAAAACACCGCATTCAAAATCAAAAATATTTATTCAGTTTAGACCACAAGTGGCACTTGCAGGACTATTCCCACCTCTCGTTCCCACCACTGCAACTCCTGTGTAGCCAGGATCTACAGCTTGACCGCCACAAAAACCCAACCAATGATGGTCAAGTTTGTCCCGGGGGAAAGTTAAACTGTCATTGGACCCGCAACGAAATTAATCAGAAGAACATAGGAGGAGTTCGAAATTAAGGTGGCACTTATGAACGTCAAAATATAGTAAATAATAAAAAAGAAAAGGTAGCCCTTATGGCGCACTTTACATGTCTCCTTATCTTTTAGGCCCTACCAGCGCTTCAAGACAAACATATGGCAAGTGTTGAGAAGAAACGCCGGAACAAACGGATTCCAATTGGAGTAAACCGCTAGCACCAGTTGCAAGTGCATTTCAGTAGCACTAATAAAAAAAACTCTTATCTTTCGCCACTGAAGGACCGCCATAAATGCGTAGAACAGTCAGCGTCAAATACTTATTTAGGTAGGTACACCTAAAAGTAGCCAAAAATTCGCAACACGTCTTTGGTACAGTTGGAATAAGTTTATGTTGTATACTTTTTGACCACTTTGGGTGTCACGCCTACTCTTATTTAGCCAGTCGACTAGAGCTTTGAAAATAGACTTTTAAAGCTATGAGTAAAGAAACTGAACAGAGACAAAAAGCTTCATGTAACCGTGATATAAAGGAAGGCTATATTAGGATATAAATATTATCACGCTATGACTAGGAGCAGAGCAAAATGAAAAAACCCACCTCTCGTTCCCACAACTGCAACTCCTGTTTAATCAGGATGTAGATCCTGTAGAGTAGAGCTGTAGAGCTCGACTGCCAATAAATACCCAACCATGTGGCTCTCATCATCTGTTTTCTTCACCAGGCCTTATGATAGGCGCCCCATTCTGGGGCTACATAGGAGACACCAGGGGCCGGCGAAGCACGCTCATCCTGTCTCTCCTCGCAGCGGCGCTCATCAATCTTATCACCAGCATCTCCGTCAACTGGGTGATGCTGCTCGCCTTCCAGCTGCTGGCTACAATCGCGTGAGTAAGAACCACAGATCATATTTCTATGATCTGTGGTTTAGTTTCCTAAAGGAAGATGTGAAAAGGGGGCGTGGCCGGTGTCGCACCATGCTCAAAAACAGAACACATTGCTCGCGACATGTCAAACAGTTTACATTGCTTGCGTAGTACTAAAGATTATTCGAACATTGAGTACTAATACCGCAGTGGATAATGAGGTAGGGTTTCGGGAACTCGTAAGACATCTGAAGATAAATTTATTAAAGAAACATTTCATATAGGTATAGTACTCGTACATCTAACTATGGCCATTTTTATTACCCTGTTGCAGATCAGCAGGCCAGTTCATGCTGGCGATGACCCTACTTAGTGAGAATATTCCGATGGCCAAGAGGAATCTGTCTGTGCTGTTAGTGACCAGCTTATTTCTGCTCGCCAATGGCGTCATGGCAAGTAAGACCTTAGATACCTATACTTAACGACTCATTTTAAATAATGCTGCTTCATATCACTAAATAATATAGCAATTGTTTACACTCGTATTCGGGTTTTTTTATCGAAACAGGGTTTCCATAGTTGCGCTCACTAGTTGATTGCAAATGCGATATATCCCTATCGCTTCAGCATTCACCAGTTGGCGTTTTACTATCTTAGCCATAAGGGGCTGAACCTTACTCGCCAGTGGCGCCAACTGGCCAATCAATTCTCAGGTTCATTCTTATAAGCTCATCGCCAATAACCACATTGAAACCTTACTTCCTTTTTCAGTGCTAGCCTTAGCAATCATACCTCTATCGTTCTCCTTATACCTTCCTGCCCTGGGGATTTACTGGAACTCCTGGAGGACGCTGCAGGCTGTGTACTCCATACCAAGTATCATCATGGCAATCTTCTTTTACTTTTTGACTGAGAGCCCCAAGTTCTTCTATGCTAGAGGCCAAGAAGAGAAGGCATTGGAAATTTTAAAGGTCATTCATAGAAGAAATCAGTGGAGGGTGAAGGAAGAATACCAAGTAGGTTCTCAAATACCGCATAGTACTCGTGATACTTTTTGAATAGCTAGATCATTGAACTATTTACCTAATAACCTGGTCTGGTGGACTGGTGGTACAACAACCAAAAAGATAAATAGATGTAGACGATTCAAGTGCAAGGCATATTAGTCAATAACTATATTATTTTAGGTTAAAAGTCTGCTTAAGGAAGATAAGAAGGAAATCGTGAGTCAACGTGCATCAGCCAAAGACCAGATCGTGCCGCTGTTCAAAGCGCCTCTACTTAAATACACGGTGATCATGACTACGCTGCTGGTGTTGGAAGGGTAAGATATAAGTACCTACTTATATACATTCAAAGTTAAGAGTAAATTGAATTGTATGTACAGTCGATAGATTGAGATAGAGAAGTTGGGCACATCACGTCGTGGAATTATTTGAATTAATTTAAGCAGGTTTTAACGCGATACGCAGATACGAGTAGGTGCACCGGCCGTGCAACTCTGTTAAAACGTCAGGCAAATACAGGTAATATTTCAATGTTACCTATCCGTGTATCGCGTTAAAACCTGTCTTTCAAACGGTACCAATAATAAGTTACAGAATAAAGTGGATCTATCTGAAAATTCAATGTTTCCAGCTTCCATACTATATGTATGCCAGACACACAATATTAGAAGTGTAATTTTTTTAATTTAATAATAAACACTTAAAATAAACTCGTAAATTGTATTCTTATTTTAAATTATTTATGAAAAACATTGGTTTTAGGCTTTACTTGCCATATACATAATATTGTCAAGAGATGAGTGTCATGACTGTGGTAGTACTAAATGTATGGAAGAAGGAAACATTGAATTTTTGGTTAGATCCAGTTTATTCTGTAACCAACCTATTATTGATAACATTGGATAGAGCTTGTGAAGCACTTTTGGAATCAGTAATCAGTTTTACGATATCATATGTAGTTTTTAAAATAATGTGACTTTACCAAATGTATGGAAGCTGGTAACATTGAAGTTTCGGATAGATCCAGTTTATTCTGTAACCTATTATTAATACCGTTTGATAGAGCTCATGAAGCACTTTCAGGATCAATAACTAGTTTATTGATATCTTGTATAGTTTAGAAATAATCGAGTGAGATCACTTATCGTTTCCACCCTGTATAGTGGCTCCGTGTATGGTCGACCATAATTATATCTAAAAGATGCCACACATGAAACCATTGCAGTTGACGTTAAATTCCAGGGTTGGTTCCATGCAGATCTGGTTCCCGACGATCGCGAACCAGTTCATGCAGATGATGGAAGCTGGGGCGCCCATGAATATGACCCTGTGCGCCGTGCTTCGGGCCGGACTCGAAACTGCGCCAGACGTGAGTGCGAATAGAATAGAATGAAAACATCTTCTTCTTCTATATTATAAAAGAAAGTCGTGTTAGTTACTCCACTTATAACTCAAGAACGGCTGAACCGATTTAGCTGAAAATTGTCAGGGAGGTAGTTTAGAGCCAGGAGAAGGACATAGGATACTTTTTATCCCGTTATTGATTGCCATTAAGGCGGAACAAAGTTCGCCGGGTCAGCTAGTTATTTATAAAACAGTAGAGTATTTGTTGTAAAAACCGACTTTTTGATCTCTCAATGTTAGCCAGCTCAAGTCCACTGTAGAATGTGAAAGAATGCTAAGAAGCGATTTTCCGCTATTTTCCTAGCTCTTATGGGCATCATCTTATCGAGCTAGGGGGTCCTACACTAAACTTGCATCGGAAAGTATGTTCACGTATCGACTTGGTGTCCACTTGAGCACCCGTTTAACACAATCTAAGCAAGTTGAAACTCATTTATTGGAGACAATTTAAGTAAACGATCTTCTTTTCTCTTCCAGCCTGACCTGGTCCCCTGCTCGTTGAACAGCACAGCCATGCTGATTGTACTGGCTTCTTGTGCTTTGCAGTCCAGTATCAACTTGCTGATCGCTTTGGTAAGTCCTACTTTGACCATTAGATACCTAGATAGATAGGTATTCCTTATTGAACACCAAACAAAAGAGACAAAAGAAACACATATCGCTAGTACCTATATCAATCTTAGATATATAGCAATAAATTGGCAATGTACCTACTTTTTTCGGAACAGGTAGCTGATCGCTCTGGTAAGTCCTACTTTGACCATTAGATACCTAGATAGATAGGTATTCCTTATTGAACACCAAACAAAAGAGACAAAAGAAACACATATCGCTAGTACCTATATCAATCTTAGATATATAGCAATAAATTGGCAATGTACCTACTTTTTTCGGAACAGGTAGTCAATAAGCTAGGCCGTCGGAACCTGGTCATCATCGGCACTGCCTTCTGCGGCGTCTGCGGCATCCTGGTCAACCTGGTGCCCAACACGATAGCCAGCGCGACACTGTACATACTTTTCTTGCAAGGGTTCCTCGTGGTCGGCCTGTATACCGCCATTGGCGTGGCCATCTTCCCTACGCATCTCAGGTGAGTGTTATAGACCATTCCCTCTCTCTCCTTCTTTAATTATGTTTAGGCTATAACAACTTAGGCCATGATCCTCATGTCAAAGTATAAGATACGTATCCAACATGGAACATCATCAGACCAACAGGTCGCTAGGCCTGACGATCAGATTGGATCAAACCGCAATGAGAATGCACAGTGATTTTTGATTGGTTCTTAGGATCGATTTTCTGAACTTTCAGACCGAAAGAATTAAGTATTACCTACTCAACGATTGTAGAATTATAATGATAATACTTAAATACTGTATTTTAATAATTGCATCTAGAATTTTTTTCAGTAAAATTCACTGATGTAATGCCTTGCAGAACACTAGCGATTGCCCTGCCGCTGACTGGCGGGCGCGTGGGTACCGTCATCTCCATCCAAGTGCTCAACTATCTTCGAGACGTGAACTGCGAGGCTGGTTTCTACATCTTCGCTACCCTCTTCGCCAGTAAGCAAGCCACTAGTCTTTTACCTAATTTTTATTTTTTTTATTTTCTTTATTAGGAAAACATACAGCTTATATTATGATACAGGTAGAATAAAAATAATAAGTCTTACACAAGCCTATGAGTTTTCACTAATTAATTAATGCCACGTAATGTCTTTATAGCCACGATAGCCCAACGGTGAAGTGGTCGGACTGGCCGACTCGAGATCCAAGGAACGCGGGTTCGAATCTCACCGCCGCTCGACTATTGTGGTGAGCCCATTCGTAACACAAGCTTATTTAGCTTAACACGAGGGGCTAACGGGACTATTTGTAATTTGTGTAATACAAANGTGGCCAGTGCGGCGCTGTACATACTCTTCTTGCAAGGGTTCCTCGTGGTCGGCCTGTATACCGCCATTGGAGTGGCCATCTTCCCTACTCATCTCAGGTGAGATTATGAAAGATACTCTCTCTCCTCCTTTAGACTTAAAATAACTATAACAAGATCTTAGATCACGATCCTGATGGTGTCAAACAATACAGGGTGGAAACGATAAGTGATCTCACTCGATTATTTCTAAACCATACAAGATATCCAAAAACTGCTTACTGATCCTAAAAGTGCTTCATGAGCTCTATCCAATGGTACCAATAATAAGTTATAAAATAAACTGGATCTATTCGAGAATTCAATGTTTTCAGCTTCCATACATTTAATACTGCCACAATCATAGCACTCATGTCTTGATAATATTATAACAAGTAAAGCCTAAAACCAATGTTTTCCGTGAATAATTTTAAATAAGAATGCAATTCACGAATTAATTTTAAGTGTTTATTATTTAAAATAAAAAAATTAACTCTTCTAATATTGTGTAGCTGGCATAGTGGCATACATTTAGTATGGAGGCTGAAAACATTGAATTTTCTGATAGATCCAGTTGATTCTGTAACCTATTACTGATATCGTTTGAAAGAGCTCGTAAAGCACTTTCAGAATCAGTAATCAGTTTTTCGATATCTTGTATAGTTTAGAAATAATCGAGTGAGATCACTTAACGTTTCCACCCTGTATAAGATACATATCCGACATGGAACATCATCAGACCAACAGGTGGCTAGGCCTGACGATCAGATTGATTCAAACCGCAATGAGTATGCACAGAGTGATTTTCGATGGGTTCTTGGGATCGATTTTCTGAACTTTCAGACCGAAAGAATTAAGTATTACCTACTCAAAGATTGTAGAATTATAATGATAATACTTAAATACTGTATTTTAATAATTGCATCTAGAATTTTTTTCAGTAAAATTCACTGATATAATGTCCCTTGCAGAACACTAGCGATTGCCCTGCCGCTGACTGGCGGGCGCGTGGGCACCGTCATCTCCATCCAAGTGCTCAACTATCTTCGAGACGTGAACTGCGAAGCTGGTTTCTACATCTTCGCTACCCTCTTCGCCAGTAAGCAAGCCACTACCTAGTCTTTTACCTAATGCCACATAATGTCTTTATAGCCACGATAGCCCAACGGTGAAGTGGTCGGACTGGCCGACTCGAGATCCAAGGAACGCGGGTTCGAATCCCACAGCCGCTCGACTATTGTGGTGGGGCTCTTCGTAACACAAGCTTATTTAGCTTAACACGAGGGGCTAACGGGACTATTTGTAATTTGTGCAATACAAATTGCACATTTTGCAATACAAAGCCCTTCCTTGCGGTTAGGTTTTGCCCAGGTGCTTCCCGCGAACTACTGTCTAAGCTTTCATCAGATCGTCGGTCTACATTACACTACGACCAATTACCTCCGACACAGACTTCAAATTTATATTTCAAATATTCGCTACCCTCTTTGCGAGTGTATACTTAGTTAAGGCAGCATAAAGCCCTTTGAGAAAAGCACCCTTTAAAGATCTTGAGAAAAACTATCCCAGCATACCTAGTATCCCCAACGATAGCTGGTTAATGTAAGTATTAATCGACTTATGAGTTTATTTCCCTATAATTTCAGGTTCAGCAATAGTAGCATCGTTCCTCCCGGATGATAGACGTCTAAGCGAGGAGAAGACAGAAACATCCACCAAGTTATGATCTTACTAGCTTTCCGCCCGCGGCTTCGCCCGCGTGGAATTTTGTCTGTCACAGAAAAACTTTATCGCGCGCGTCCCTGTTTCAAAAACCGGGATAAAAACTATCCTATGTTCTTTCCCGGGACTCAAACTATCTCTATGCCAAATTTCATCAAAATCGGTTGCGAGGTTTAAGCGGGAAAGCGTAACAGACAGACAGACAGACAGACAGACAGACAGACAGACAGACAGACAGACAGAGTTACTTTCGCATTTATAATATTAGTTGGGATTAATATTCACTCTCTGAATTAATGATTGAATTACATAATAGCTTTAAATTGCACTATAGCATACTTACTATAACTTAGAGCTCTTATTTGCATTAAAAAAAAACATTAAAGATATTAAGTATCTACTACCAGTAGAAACTGCAAGGAGTCATGTTTTTTTAAAATACATTTCCTCAAAATATTTGTAAAAGTTCTCAAGAGGAGATTTCTAAAATTACTCTTTCAAACATAAAAGCTTATTTTAGTACTGTAATTCTAAGATTTTTTTAAATAGTTTTAATTACATTAAGATAGTTTAGAGCCTAAAAATGATAGAGTTATTAAATATTTTCAGCGAAATTATGTGTTTGTACCTATTACATATTTACCTACATGTCTTTGTCTGTGATGAGATCATATTTGAGTATGATTTAGCTGAGATGATCTAGCGTAAGTAATTTTCTAAGAATTTATAATTACGATACAAAATAAATATTTAACACTGGTTTAGCATTGTTTTGTTTTGTACAATATTTTTATATGGTTTTCCGAGCTATGAATAAGTAGCCATGGTAACTCTACGGAACCAGTAATGTGTGCACAGCTCACCTGAAATTGACCCCCATACTCTACAACTATGAGACAACATGGAATAAGTAGTTAAATATTGTCGTAGCTGATGTAGCTGAGTCTAGAATTTTGATTGATATGTTAAAATTACAATCATAAGAATTAAGGCATATTACCTAATTTGAATTAAATTGAGCCAATTAAAGTATTCTTTAAATACTTTCTTCCGGACGTATTGGTAGAGTCTCAAGTACCTACAATCTACATAAGTAATATTTTTACATTAATTTACTATGTTACATAATATGTAGGTATGTACTAGTTCTTCACCCAATAATGGGGTTCCTACAAACTGTGACAGGTATTTGAATAGCTATTCATAACCAATTAATGCTAGCTAAACCAACGGTTAATTAATACTTATTTATTAAATTAAATAAAATTAGTAGTATCTAAATATACTTAGTTAAGAAACCTAAAGTCATTGTAAAGTTAATTTGTAGGAAATAAAAGGCTTTTTTATTTTATTTTTATTTTTTATTTTATTTATTTATTTATATGTACTAGTTCTACGTTTGTCGTATTCTAAATAGATTGTAACAAGCGGAACCTTATCAGCATTAATAGAATATAATACTCACAATCAGCAAAAATCTAAATAAGTAATTAATTACCTAGATAGCTAAGAGTAAATAGATATTATTCTTTTTTTTAACTAGATATTATTCTGTTTACTTACTTGAAATATACATTGTATTGAGGTAACACAACTATGCCGACATATTACTATGTATTGAGATTACGTAATTCAAATATGCAAATCTATTATAATTCCATTTATCTCCTGCATCAATTAACTCTAAGTCCGTTTCTAAGACCCAAATCTCGTAAGCAGTTCTTGTGCGCTGTGCACGCAATACGCATGCGTTTTCATTATACTCTTGGATAGAAGCAATTTTACGTTAAGTTTGGTATACTTAATGAAGATTTAAAGCACAATTACGTCAGTAGGTAGTTACTAAGTGGTACCTTTTTATGCATGACAAGCCAGTTATTTGACCGCAGTCGCACGCACCTGCTGTTAAGTGAGATGCAGTCTAGGATTATGTTCTATTACTTATTATGTTAGATTACTGTGTTCTATTTATGTATCATGGACAGACCTAATCGAGCTAAACACTGTGGCATTTTATGTAGTGCAACAAAAACGTGCGTTTTTATGGTGCTGTTGATTGTATGAAATTATCAATAACATGTCGGATTCGTTATTTATTTATTTGCTTGTCACATGGTAAATACAGGTGGTAAAATATTATTTACCACCTGTATTTACCATGTGACAAGAAAATAAATAATACCTACTTACATAAAATAAAGTACCCTGCACACATGAATTGATTTTCTATTCTTCTATTCTAATAAACAAGAATAGCACTAAAATTAATTATTGTACAATAAGTACACGCCTGAAAAACTTTTCAAAATAACTAATTTAAATGTACTTTCGACGAAAATATTATTTTAATGCAGAACAAAGCAGGTTTTAGACCACGATCATACCTGATTAAATAATTGATATTTTAAAATGACTGCGAAATCTGAATGTTGCGGTAGTAAACCACTCATTAAGGATTGGTTATGGGACGCTGAAAGGATGGTGACTCCGAGGACAGCTAGTACTCGGCCATTCTCAGATGAGCTAGTTTTTGCATGTCCGGGCTGTTAAATCGTTAAAAATGACAAATTAGAGATATGCAATTATTTTTATATGTTACTTAACAACCCCATCCAGTTGTGCATTAAATCATAGGCCTCTATTTTAAGTATTTGTGACTTAATTAATTTCATGAACCTCTGTTCTCTAATTACCGTTACGCGTCCGCACACCGACTTAATGTTAAAACTTGGCTGTAATTTTTATGTCGTATAGATATGGTTTACTCCGTTCAACATTTTAAAGAGTACAAAAGATTGTCTTACGCATAGCAAAATATCTATTCAATATAACCATTCTGTAAATAATTAGAATTAAAAAACTGCTTGTCCGAGCGAAAGTCCTAATTCCCGTGACGTTTTCTGTTTTTGGGCACACAAGCCTAAATAATAATATTTGACATTTAGGCTCAGGAGAAAGCGAATAGCATCAATCTGAAAACTTATTGTAAAAGAATCGAGGTGACAAATTGAATTGTCATTATTACAAATTCAATTTAATCTGATAATGGGTGATGGCTGATCGCAGATAGATTAAAAAGAGGAAAAATCACTTAAATCATTAATTAATTTTTCGATATAAAATATGCATATCCGAAAAATCAAATTTGTGAGATCTCCTGATCCATTATCTGTACGTTAAATCGTTTGTACCACATTGAAATCAAATAAATGATGATTAAGATTCTGATGAAAAAATGTGACACGTAGCCCCCTTCTGCCCGAAACTAAGTGTTTCTGTTATAGCCTCGATTATTGCAGTATACTGAAAATATCTTGATACAATAAATGATAGAAATGAGTGTTTTCCTTTTTCAAAGGGTTATTAAGTGTACCTACAGCGTTTTTTATGACGCTAATATTTATATACAAATTTATCAATGCAAGAGATTGTTTTCTTGCTATTTTACATATTTTTTCTAATTACCGTTAGATTAAGTATTAGCCTTATCTAATTACCGTGACCATAAAATTTTTGGGTCTCATTTACGCGAAAACCGCTTGGAATAATTTGACGCCTTAACGATTGTTAAATTCGTACTTTTCATGTGTTTCATATTTAAATGCGTTAAAGTCAATTAAGCCAAATTTCAAAAATGATATGGTAATTAGGCTGAGAACGCCTAATCGTGAGAATGACCGTACTAATAAAACCAAACCCGACGAGTGTTAAACCTACCTACACTGATTTATTGAATTCACCAATATTGTAACGCTTAGTGACGAGCAATGACGCAAAGCTTACTTAGCTAAATTTAAACTAGGTCAAGTAAAAAATGTACAATTTTATGTGCGGTTAGTGCGTACACTGAAGATAGTCATCGGTAGATTAGTTACTTTCTTAAAAGTAAACAAATTCTCAAAGAATGAACGCGATCGATAATCCATTTGTATTCTTATCACTTCACGTGTTAATGATTGCATCAATTTGTGTAATTTTTGTTAATAAATGCCACTTTATTTCGCGTGTGATACAGGGCCGCATTCAGGGAATAAAGGGCGCAAAAAAATAACTTATCAGCTCGGAAAGGGATCAACCTCGTATCGCCTTGCGTTGCGCTGTCGTCAACCGCGTGGCGAGGCGTTTATGTTACGGTGCGGATAAGTGTGCGTTGCATTACGGAGTTTCATATAAAGAATACTCGAATTGCTACGGTTACCATCCGTTTCCAGGTAGATTAAGTGTGCTTCGTCCTTTAAATGGACTATCATAACACCCTTCGCAGACAGAATATTTAATAATATTAGTTGTCGTTGTTGCTTTTAATTGACTTCTACCACCAATCAAATACACACTTCTTTGATCACATGGTGTTTGCTTGAGATGCCGCGTGTCTGTATTTACAAAATTAAATAGTAGATTACAAAATAGGTTTGTGACATTCATGTCTTTTGATATTACTGAGGGTTTAACAGTAATGGTACTTATAAGTGTTAACAATTGATTATTAATTACTATAATAGGTGCAACCTTTTAGAAGCCATGTAATACGCCCTGAATACAAACCTGTTCGCCGCAGAACAATTATTATCTTTTTTACATAGATAAACAATTTGGCATTCCTAATGTAGTGTTCTTACATTCGCATCATAAACGGTCTTGTCTATTTTAATTTATGATTTATTAATAAATAAATTCAATGTTTTAGAATCTCAATTTTATTGTGTTAAAAGTGCTGGTGTAAATAAATTATAATTAAAATGTCTTCGAATGATAGAGACGAGAACTCTACCCTCCAGTACTCAGATGGAAGGATTCCTTTCGAAGAGGCGATTAATAAGGCTGGTACGTATAATGTGTATTTTATTCTAACAAATCCATTTGAACAATCAGTGACAATAAATGAACTAACAACCCAATATCAAAATCTTAAAAAAGACATTAAATACTTAAGAGTAATTGAAATATTTTTTTTTTTTTTTTTTTTTTCAAAAAAGGAAACACATTTTTTGAGGAACCTATTATACTGATACTGGTTGAAATATCGTTTATTTGCATCGAACATCATTAACTTATCATTTGTTTATTTTTTATTTATTTACTTTAATTACAATTATTAATTTTAATTACATCATATTCCTCTATGTTACTTATCATTCCCCATCCATAAAATAAAAATGACGATTTCAAATTGACCCAGTAACTTTTTTCTGTAGAGATTCAAATCTCCTTTTTTTTTTTCGTCGGGAAATGCTTTGCGCATACCCACTGGTCTATGGGGACCAGGGGGCTATGTGGGACTCTCCCCGCCTACCCACTAAAGGCGGGGCCTACCCACTAAAACCCGACGGTTTCCACCAGAGCCCAAAGAAACGGAGCCGCGAGTTATTGTCCTGGTTGGATATTCGTCCGCAGCTCCGCCTCAGGCTAGAGGCTCGCTCACGAGCAAGCCTCACTGACTTCGAGGGAACCCCCAATTCCCTCCTCCAGTTGGTTTTTATAGAGGCTTTCTCCTCGCGGCCCTGGTAAAACAGGACCCCCGGCCCGCCGTAGCGGGTTACGGTCTGCTCTATGCCGCTGCTCGGTCAGCTCTGCTGATCAGAGAAGTACCGAGAGCGGCCCTCCAAAGAATGGGCCCGGGCAAACGCCCCGCCAGTGCCCACCTGTGGGGGTTTTTAAAGATGTCCCCTGCATCGTGGCCCGGGCAAATGCCTCGACGGCCCCCGGCCCACTCAATTGTGGGTTACGGGTTGCCCGACAGGCCCGCCGAGTTGACGAGACCTGCCGCGCAGGTGAGAAGTTAGCCGCCCGCGTGAACAGACCACGCGGACGTTGCCCAGGGTGCACCACGAGGAGGTCCCTCACCATCGCACCCCAGAGATTCAAATCTCCTAGCCTGCCTTTATATGGTAGGTTGTTTCTGATGTAACTCTACCTAATAGACTGCTTCAATAGGTACTGGGTGCCGATCAAATACCTTAGTAGGTAGGTACCCTTTAAAGCTATCAGCTGCATAGCCGCTCTCAACCGACTGACCAACAAATAATGCCAAGGCCTTTGCTCTACATTAATTTAATTTGCTTATGTTCTTACGAAACAGAATAATTCCGTAATTATTACCGTTTACCCTTAGTATTGATTCGGACTACTTAAGTACAATAATAATTGTGTTTTCGGATAAGATAGTAAAATGTGCGCGAAAATAATTAAAACTGCTAAAAAAAAACAGCAAACGGCAAAGTTATGGCACTGCATAGTGGATGTAGGTAGAGCTCTTCAACCAATCAGGCCAGAGAGAATCCTTCAATCGCCTCAAATTGTAGAGGGCAGTGCTCCTGCTGATGATGATGGAGAAGAAACAATAATACCTAAGGTGTTAAAAGCTATAATTGTAGTACCAAGACATTAAGTGCTTATCACACACCAAAGTCCCTTGGTGGGATATAAACACGCGATTATCTACGTAGGCAAATGACGTATTAAATCTTATCACTCACGCAAGTTATAATTAATCACTACATAATAAATCTTTGATTACCATTAAGCTAAATTAAATCAGCTCTTAGAATCTAAAAGCTAGATACTGAAAAAAAAATCTGCGATTTCATAGGTACTAAAAAAGATAATAAGATAAATACGAGTACCTACATTAAATATTTTTACTAATTTCATTAATGTGAAATCGAGAATGAATCGTTAAAATAAAACTATTATCTATCTTTCTATCTAAATCTTATACCATAATGATTATACATATAAATTATTACTTTCAAATCTATAGTGCAAAGTACAGGGTGGCCCAGAAGAAAATTCACTTTTGAAAATTCAAGGAAACGAAAACTGTAATTTTTTGTAGAACTTTAAGTATTGCAATTTAAAGGAAATTTTGTGCAATTTTTTTTAATTTACTTTATTTTCTAAATGAACGTACATGTGATTTCCTTGACGTTTACAACATTCGGTCTAAATGTATGACGGATTGTACTGCGCACAATCCGTCATACATTTAGGCGGTTATCACACTGTGCCGCGCTCCGGAGCGCGGGGCGACAGATTTAATTATTGTATGCAAGTACCTCAGTTTGTATAGAAAACACGCGCGGCACTTCACACTGACAACGCTTCCGCGCGCGTGATTTTTTATATGATAACCGCCTATATGTCATTTTTGAAAAAAACAAAAAACTCACACAAGGCCCGCTGCTAACGGTAGCAGAGCAATTCGATCATTTCTCACCTGAAGGTATGTGATGATCAGGCCGAAGGTGGAAGCGAGCTTCACCCGGAATCCTCAACCACGGAGGAACTGACTATCTTACCTCTAACTGCCGGAACACAACAATGCTGTTAACATTGTTGTTATGGCGACAGACTTATGCAAGATGGTGATAGCTAGAATAACAGTCAATCAACAACTTTTTTCCAGGTTTTGGTCTCTACAGCTACCTTCTGGTGGCGCTGACCGGGTTCCTGATCATAGCCTTCGCTGCGATTGCCTACAGCACTACCCTCATCATCCCCACCAGTGCTTGCGAGCTTGGCACCACGAGTGGGCAGCAGGGACTGTTGGCGGCCGCCCCTATTGTCGGTAAGAAGAATCACCTCAAAGGCAATGGCGTAACTATAAGGTGACAGGGCTGGCAAAAAGCCACGGTCCCCGACCTGAGGGGGCCCCGGCCCTAGACCCTAATCCCCCCCCCTCGTAATGGTCCCGGGCCCCCCTTGAAAAATAACCCTATCTACGCCAAGGGCCCTATGCACATAATTTGCCACGAGGCTCGGATGGTAAAGTTACGCCACTGCTCAAAGGTCCCCCAAGGATTATATTTGGTCTTGCACTGCCCGCATGCAGAGCCTCCCGCAACCTTAACTGGATCGTGGGTCCACCGAGTGGGAGTCCTGCCTACACTACTTCTAGTCCGTGGCCGTGGTCGCCACTTGAGAACTTTTGGTCCCAACGGACGAAACGAACTATGAGCCCGCCCTCCCAATTGTGGTAATTTGCGGCCTACATCGGATACGTGTCATAATTAATACAGGACTTATTTAATGTCTGTTAATATTTCGTCTATTCCCAAGAAAGCAGAGCCCCGATTACGGTAATTTTTAACGTCTCCAATCCAGACGCGCTTCATCGATTCTGCGATACGATTGGTCAAAACACACAAAAAAGCGTACGTCAGCTGTTTTGACCAATCGTACACACGTATCACAGAATCGATGAAGCGCGTCTGGATTGGAGACGTTAAAAATTACCGTAATCGGAGCTCTGAGTCGGTTCCTCTTTTCATACATCAAAGTTCCTCATTCCTTTTTTTCCTCCAGGCTCATTGCTGGGTTCCCCAGTATGGGGCTACATCGGCGACACTCGAGGCCGGCGTAATACCATCATCATCTCCCTGCTGTGCGGGTTTGTGTTCAACGCTATCGCCAGTTTATCCGTCAACTGGATCATGCTGCTAATTCTGCAATTCGTCGCTACTTCATTGTAAGTAATTTGATGAATGTCACAGATGTTCATAATATCTTCAAAAAAAAGATCAACCTGTTTTTCTCTACATAGCATCGGCCGCGACTGCCGCGTGGAGCCGCGTGCGACCGGTATTGTCTTGAGAGTTCGCGTCAGACAATGTGTTCCGGGGCAATGTTATTAGGTACTACAATAAAACAAGGAACTTACCGGGCGCTCATTTTTTGAAGCTATGTTGAAGGTTTTCTTTTCCCCGTTAGTACCTTAAGTAATGGACAACACGCATAAGTTGTAATATTAAGTTTAGATCACATACATTACACTAGTTTTTATTTCACCTCAATCCATCCAGTATTACCGAAGATAGAGTATGTTGTATGTTAGTCTGCCACTCTTTAGTAAGTCCCGAAATCCCAGCTTCGGCTGCCCTATTAACCATTCTAACCATTTCACACAGATAATATCTTACATGCAGCTTTTCATGTTACTATAGTTCCAAAATACTGGACTGTCCTGTCGATGACATTGACAGTGGGGCGCCACCGTCAATACCGGATCGCTGGTTCAGATTTTTGCCATGTTGGAAACCATATAGTTGAACGATGGTAGCGCCCCCCTGTCATTGAGTTTGGTGGGACAGTTCAGCGTGGGTCATCTATACGTCACATTTTCAAAATCCGCGCGGAAAATCGCTCCAAGCGGAAGAGCGCACTTTGAGCTTGAATATTTCAGTCATTTTTAAAGATATCAAAAAAGTAAAAATACAGTATTCATTCAAATTTTTTGTACTTTTTTTGGCATCTTCAACAAAAATTGTGCTCCATGTCCATTCTTTGGATAGACTGCTGGACTGGTTCTTCAGCTTCTCATAAAGAAAAGTCTTGTATAAAAGCTAGTGGATACTAACATTACCTATTTCTGTACTTCAGGGCATCAGGCCAGTACTCGCTTTCGATGTCCATGCTCAGTGAGAGCGTGCCCATGGCTAAGAGGAACCTGGTGGTAATGCTGGTCACCAGCATCTTTATTCTCGCGCAGGGCATTATGGCAGGTAAATGCAAGCGAATGTCGACCTAGAGTAAAAGCTTTTCAGTGATTGCTTGTGAGAATTTTACCGCTTTATTTTATCATCACTCTATCTTAAGGTTATTTTGACAAATTGCAGTCACAATTAAATACTGATTACAGTCAACAGTTCTCTTTGAAAAATTCGACATCTTTTTTCAATGACGTCATCTTAGAAAATGACTTGTACCTACCAGAGTAAATGTTTTTTGAATAGGCTCGTAGTCCTTCCAGTTAGCCTTACTACATTAATTTTATTTGTCCCCAGTGATAGCAATTCCGGTGATACCTCTGTCATACTCGTACTACATCGAAGGTCTGGGCATTTATTGGAACTCCTGGAGGACCTTAATGCTGCTGTTTTCCGCACCCAGCGCGATCTCTGCATTTTTCCTCCTGTTCATAAGCGAAAGTCCCAAGTTTGCCTACTCAAAAGGAAACGAGGAAGAGGCTTTGGCAATCCTGAGGCGGATACACAGGATAAACAATAGATTCAGCAAAAATAAAGAGGAGTTACAGGTACCTACTACATTTTTTCGTTAAAGGTATTTGGTGCATGGCAAGGTAGAAGATATCGGGACTGTTCTCACCTTTCGTTCCCACCGCTGCAACTCCTGCATAGCCAGGATCTACAGCTTGACCGCTAATAAAAACCCAAGCTCGGCAAGGCACTGGCAACGGAGGACTTAACCAATTATTATATTTTTAGGTTAAAGGCCTTCTAATGGAAGAACGACCAGAGAATGACAAACCCAAATCTGCCAAAGAGCAATTCGCCCCCCTGGTTAGGGCACCTCTGCTGAAGTACATGATTATCATGACACTGCTTTTTGTATTCCAACAGTAAGTACCTATAAATATCATTTACTAACTTATCGTGTTTGTATTGCACGCCATAAACCATATATGGTAATCTTTGAGGTTTTACCCTGTATCTTAAGCCTTAAATAAATTGTACTACCTATTATCTTTCTTGTCATAAGATGATAATCTAAAACTTGATCTAAGTATTTTAACGACTTAGGTGATAGGAATGCTCTTTTACAGTTATTAGTTAAATAGTTACGCTTTCGATTGGTTTTAAAAGAGCTTCTTTGAAAACCTGAAAACTGATATTGAATAAGTACCTACACTGGCTTCAAAATCTCGGAGGTTAGGTTTCAGGAAATGGGGGTGTATTGTTTGTTTAACTAAAATCTGCTTTACGGCCTGACACCGTCTGATGAGTAACCACACGAAAAGGATTAAAAAAGACTGTATTTTACATTCAACTATAGTATGGAAGATGTTTTTAAAGAAAGGCAGAGTAACCCAACGAAATTCAGCAGAGACACAAGCAGAAGAAAACCACAAAGTCATCTATTACTTCAAGTAACTAAATATTCATCCATCTTCTAGAAGTTTACAATTAACTCTTTCCATCTTTCAGAATAGGATCTCTGATTGTATGGTTCCCGACCATCGCGAACCAGTTTATGGAGACCATAGAGAACGACTCTCCCATGAACCAGACCGTCTGTGACGTCCTCCGATCGCACGGTGCCTCGCCACCGGTGGTTGACGTAAGTTTTTTTAGGTCATCATAATTCTCCGCCTAGAACAAGAATTAAGTAACAGGAAGACTTAACCCTCCCTACTTAGTGTTGTAGATCGCTTCATCCACGAAGACGCGTTATTATTCTTCCGCTAATGTTTGAGTGTTATCGGTACACGCAAAATTATCCATGAGTGCACACGCACACTACAATAATGACGCTCGGAGTCGGATTGCTTGGATCAAACTAACCGCACCCCGCGATTCCCAGGACCAACAATTGGAGGGGCGCGTCTTCGTGGATGAAACGAACTATAAAAGATGAAATTCAGATTCGAGTCACTTTGCACGACTCAAGAATACATCTCGCGAGACAAAGTCAAGAGTCAAGCTCTCTTGACTCTCTAAGTCTCGCGCCCTTTCCAAAGATTTCAGCTAAGGGACGCAGAGAACTCTTCCTCTCCGAGTTCTTTTGAAAAGATTCAGTCCAGAGTTACTTAAGTAGTCTCGTAGGCAGGACTCAAGACTCTTACAATTTACAACACTGTCCCCACCTCGTAAAGCAATAAAAAAGCACGCATTTTTTGTGTAATTTAAATTCAAGACTATCGTATTATTTTTCAGCCAGATGTAGTGCCGTGTTCACTGAACAACACCGCCATGTTGATCGTGCTGGCTGTTGGTGCAATGCAGTCCTTCCTCAGTCTCGTCCTCAACTTCGTAAGTTAAAAGTTTAAATTCGTTGTTAAAAGGTGTCAAACGTGCTATAGTCTGGTCCGTGAGTACGTAGAATTTTGTCCAATGACCCCTAGCTACCCATCCTTATCGCTCGCGCGTAATTATGTTGCTGTCGCGCTCGCACACTCACTGCGGGTGCCCATCGCACAGTCGCGACAGCAATATAATTACGCGCGAGGGATAAGGATGGGTAGCTAGGGGTCATTGG
The DNA here is from genome assembly GCF_004193835.3 of Ostrinia furnacalis. Taxonomy (NCBI): domain Eukaryota; kingdom Metazoa; phylum Arthropoda; class Insecta; order Lepidoptera; family Crambidae; genus Ostrinia; species Ostrinia furnacalis. The sequence goes on from NW_021131895.1 coordinate 130,466, forward strand.
ACAAAATTCTACGTGCTCACGGACCGGGCTAAGAGTTTTTAAATAATTCAGAAGTTTTGTGATCTGCCACTTGACGTAACGTACGGCATCAGAGAGGTAGATTTTTGGCAATATTAGGTAGTTTATACTTACAATTAAAAATGTATGTACTACATTAATAGCTAGGTAACTCTCTTAATTAAACTTCGCACTATAACATGTGCTTTTAACCTTTATTGCACGGTAGAGTAGGTGGTGCAGCACCACCTACTCCAGTTTTTGCTTGGCCTAAAGGGAGAGAATAGCATTTAGTTTGCGTCTTGCACTGATCTGTGCCATAAACTTAACTAAGTAAATCTTAAAATAGGACTGGCATGAAACAAAACAAGTGAACTCAATTTCAAATTCAATTTCAGTTCCTGAATACGGTGGGTCGTCGCAACATGGTGATCATCATCACTGCGGTTTGCGGGCTCTCGGGCGTGATCATGAACCTCGTGCCCAACACCATCGCCAGTGCTGCGCTGTTCCTGGTGCTGCTGATGGGGCTGGTGGTGCTTGGGCTGTACACTGCTATAGCCGTTGCACTGTTCCCAACAAATCTAAGGTAAAGTTACAATTAGGATGTTTCGACGCATTGTGATAGTACTGTTGATGGGACTGGTAGTTCTTGGGGTGTAAACGCTATCGCGGTCGCACTTTTTCCGATAATTTAATAAAATAATATAAATTTCCGGAAAATAGCTTTTCTAAAAAACATAACCCTCTTTCTGGCGCAGTTGGGTAAAAAGCGTGTGTGCGAAGCAAATCAGCAAAAAAGCTGGCTGTATATCTTCGCTGCCAGCATACTTAAGTACTAATATTTTTGAGACTTTGACGATTTGGAAAAAAGTCCGAAGTTATTACTATGTAGGTATTTATTTATTTATTTAAAGACTTTATTGCACACACAACAATGTTCAGTACAAAAAGGCGAGCTTAATGCCATAAGTATAAGTTTGGTAAAATTTGAAAAAATAATGAAAGTGAAAGTGTGCTTGAAAAGCAAGATGCTTCAGATAATAGCGAGTGTTAAACTGGTTTCCTTCTTATATTTCAGGGTACTAGCACTAGGGCTGACGCTCACGGGGGCTCGTGTGGGTACCATCGCCTTCGTCCAGATCCTCAACTATCTGCTGGTCAACAACTGCGAGGCTGGCTTTTACGTCTTCGCTTCTATGTTTGGTTGTAAGTAGTCTTCGCCGTAAAGAACAAGTACACTACTCAACATTTAAGATAGCGAAAATAGAACAAGTTGGGACTGACAATCCACATGGTCTAATAGTTAGAAAGCAATATCTACCATACAACTCATAGAAGAACAACATGTTAGAAACAGATAAGACCTTGATGGAAAATTGGCTAATGGCAAAGGAAGGAAGGTAGCTATAATATGGAGAATCCTTTAGTAAGTGTTTTCAATCGCGGNTTTTGTTGGTTATTTAAAAACTTTCTGCGACTCGCTTACGTGGAAGACACTCGCACTAATTTTTATAACAATTCGTAAAGAACAAAATGTAAAGCATATACTTTATCTTATGTACATTTCCTTTCAGCATCAGCCATAGTAGCATCGTTCCTGCCTGACGACCGACGGCTGGTGCAGAAGCCACCGCCAGAACCAAAGAAGACAGAAGAACAGACGGCAGACGCTACACAACTTTAACTCGTTTTAAACCATTTTTGTTTACGCCCGAAAAAAAGTCAGCAGCCTGAGGTAAAACCCGAACTAACTGCGCACCTCGCTAGAATGCGATTCTCCCTCGCTACGCAGTCACCTGCACACCTCATCGCGTTCGCCCCGTGCCATACGAGAGCGTTGATGTGACGTCACGGCTGCCAGGTGTGCAGTAAACCCGATCCCCTAAGCACAGATTATTAAGCAAAGTGCCTGAATGATGGGACTGGACAAAATTTCAATTATTTGTCCGTCAGACAGATAATTGGAAAATATTAGGCTTGATTTCCTCCTACGCTGACGTCGGTCGCGTACATCAAGAAACACAATGTTCTATGAAGCACCGCACTGCAACGCTGTCGTCAGCGGCATGGAGACCATAGAGATTTAGTACTGACGACGAGTCTAATATTTTCTAATTAATCTGTCTGACGGACTAAATAGAATTTCGATTTCATTACCCAGTCATCATCCCTAATTCCCTATTTACCTAAAAAATATCTCTATGAAGAAACCTACTTTGTACCTATGTACTTATATTTCTTACTGCCATTATAATAAGTACTTATGTGTCGACTTGTCCTATCTACCTCTAGGACTTTAGTGAGTCAATTGGGCTGTTAGTATTAATGTAATTTGTTTAAGGTCAGTAGGTACTAAACGCAATGTAAATATTTATGTAAATAGGCTTTAATTAAGTAAAGACTAACTTTTGTTGGTTTTTAACAGGAATATGAAATAAATTATTTTGATTTTAAACATAATAACCTTGTACTTATTAAGAACCCATGACAGAAAGTTATTTCCGTAAGCCAGTCAGTCGCAAGCGCATCTTGTTCATAAAGCGGAGTAGGTACATAAGCAACGGTGCGAATTAATTTAGTAACTGATGAAAATCGATTGAAATCTATTAAATGTGTCATTTTATGAGAAACATAACTTAATTTCTTTAAATTAAGTTCAGGCAGGCTAATATTATTTATTAAATTGTCATTATAATCGGAAATATGTATTTGAATTTAGAAATCATATTTACTCAAAAAATCGGGTCCGTTCCACCAAAGTTTAGAATCTTTAAGCGATCCCAAGTTAAGGCCTCTAGATACTAAGTCTACCGGGTTATCTTTGTCATTTACCTACATGCAACCACGGCATGCCACCAGTTAACTCGTTTATTTCAGTAACTCGGTTTTGTACAAACGTTTTAAGTAAATGAGGAGACGTATTACGAAGCCAGCCCAAAACAATGGTGGAGTCTGACCAAAAATATACTTTATCGAATTTTAATGAAAAAAGTGATTCAATAATTTTTTCATAAAGTTTTGCCCCTATGTTAGCACCACAAAGCTCAAGTTTAGGTATAGTTATAACTTTGAAGGGTGCTACTTTACTTTTTGCGCAAAGTAATTTTACAATTACCTACATCTGAACCGTCTAACGTAGGTACGCACCTTGGACGAATGTACGCACGTATGCACACGCCCCTTATGCAATTTGAGATGCGTCTGTGAAAATATGTAACTCGATCGAGAATCGAGGGATACGTAAATCACCGAGACATTGCAAAGAATCTGCTGCGTATAGAGATGAAACGGATAGTTGTTTGGCCGGATACCGGATACCGGATATCCGGCGTGCTGCCAGGCCGGATAGCCGGATATCCGGCGGCCGGATAGTTGGCCCATTGTCTCGTTGCATATCGTGACGAGTTTAGCACCGCACAGGTGCTTCGAACGCGATCAGTGAGTCTAGTAGACTAGATAAGTCACACTTTCGAAAATTTGGCCTCTTGTCTAGGGGAGGGGGCAGATCAATTTTATGCGGTTTCGGTTGCCATGATGAGTGTCTCATTGAATAGTGAAAACTAAATTAGTTTTCTTGCTACATAATCTGACTGAACTGCATCATGTCATCAGACTATTAGTGAAAAAAAGATCGCCTATTTTATTTGGCAAATATTTCAACATTAACAGATATTTACTAATTAAATAAATTTAAATAATAAGTAAGTATTCGTCATTAGTGAAGCGCCCAGAAAAAGAAATTAGTTTTTTGAAAGGCTTGATAATATGGCTTTTTTTTACTTTTTGGACTTTAAATAAAACCCGTCACTATTAAAAGCCATTTTATTGATATTTGGTCCTCAAAGATTAATGATTTCATTTTATTATAGGAAATTGTGGTAGTTTTTTAATATCCGGTATCCGGCCGGATAGTGAGTTACTATCCGGTATCCGGCCGAATAGTAAATTTAGGCCGGATATCCGGCCTACCGGATAGTTACCTGATATCCGTTTCATCTCTATTTTACACNACAAAAGACAATGCCGGAAATTGGCGTCTTTTTTTTTTCGCGCGGCCATCGACCAAACTTTGTTTTTTGATTACAAAATAGTGTAATAAACCAAACTTACTATGGCATGTATACCTCTAAACTCAGTCTGAACTGAGTTACGAGCATTAGAAGTTTGATGATTTTCATACTAGATTTGCTTTTTGCGCGCAAAGTTTTGCAAGAAATTGCAACAAAATAGTGAGATTGTATGTGTAAACAAACAATATCATCCATTAAAGGCTCCAGACATCAGTATGGAGCAGAATCAGCGCAATAAAAAAATTGCGCAATATTTTGTTGCAATTTCCTACAAAACTTGCGCACAAAAAGCAAATCTAGTATGAAAATAATCAAACTTCTAATGCTCGTAACTCAGTTCAGACTGAGTTTAGAGGTATACATGCCATAGTAACTTTGGTTTATTACACTATTTTGTAATCAAAAAACAAAGTTTGGTCGATGGCCGCGCGAAAAAAAAAAGACGCCACTTTCCATACAAAATCTGGCATTGCCATTTGACCGTAAATGACGGTTAATCAAATTCAATTACCTTAGTCATTTTCAACACTAGGCCATTGACGTCCGTTCGGCACATTCGCGACACCCCTAATTTTTTCATCTCGACCGCGTCCCGAGATTTGAAATTCGAAGGAAAGCTCGCGTTTCGTCGGTTTATATGAAGTTACAATACTGTATGATAATATTATTACCGTGCCACTACTATACACTTAGGGCTATATTTCACCGGGACACCATGGCGGCGCAACCAGTCGCCGCTACCAACAAAATGTATACAGCTTTGCGCAACCAAACGGACACCAGGTGAGTAACTCTCTATAGAGCTGTATACGTTTTGTTGGTAGCGGGCGACTGGTTGCGCCGCCATGGTGTCCCAGTGAAATATAGCCCTTAGGCTCGGCGCAAATGGGCCACCGACCACAACCACTGGTGGCCAGCGTCGGCGACTTAACACACTTTTTGTATAGTGGCGAGTCGCGGACGCTACTGTAGCGAGTGGCCACCACCGGATACACGTGTGTTTAGTCGCCGTCGCTGGCCACCGGTGGCTGTGGGCGGTGGCCCATTTGCGCCGAAACTTAGGCCCAGTTTTTTGATTCTTAGTTAAAATAACTAATTGTCAAATTTTGCTTAAATATTAACAAAATGTAAACAAATAGTTAAAAAATGTACTAAAAGTCAAGCTAACCATTGTTCGAAAAACATTTTTTCTGATATTTAATCACTTGTCATTTGACATCTGTCAAATTTGACCAATGGTTATGGTGGCCTTAGGCCCGGTTTTTTGATTCGTAGTTAAAATAACCAATGGTCAAATTTGACAGATGTCAAATGACAAGTGGTTAAATATCAGAAAAAAATGTTTTTCGAACAATGGTTAGCTTGACTTTCAGTACATTTTTTAACTATTAGTTCACATTTTGTTAATATTTAACCATTAGTAGAAAAATTTAACAATTTGTTATTTTAACTATGAATCAAAAAACTGGGCCTTAGTTGGCGATTGGCCACAACACTACCACTCGCCAACGGTCATTCATCTACTCCGTCGTTTGTGGGATTAAGCCTTGTTCGAACTAGTCGAGTAAATTAGTTGAATTATTTATTTATTTAATCACGAGTAATTTAGTAACTAAATGTCGAGTAGACTACTATCGCCGGATTGCTATAGGTAATCAACCCTACCTAATTCTTTGGAAATTAGAGATATTTGATCAAAAACATATTGATTTATACTTATAGCAATTCGGCGCCGCGGCATTAGTTGACAAATGGCCACAACACTACATCTCGCCAACGGTAATTTACCTACTTGATAAGATAATCTGTCAATAAATAATTTGTTGAGTAACAAATCATTACAATGTATTAGTTAAGTATGTCAATATTCCAACGTGACGGTTTCATTACCTATCAACTTCATCCTTGATGTACAATTGCAATTAAATCAATAAAAAAATCTAAAGAATCAATTTTATTTCGCTAGGCCGCCGCGGACGAGCCACAGCCACGCTGCGGACAACGTAGTATATAAGAGTACCATGACCTCCTAAATTATACGCGAGTGATTCATTCTGACGAACAGCGGGGCTACTCCGAAAAACGCTATTCGAAGTTTCGAATGTTCCATCCCCTTCACGCAAAGCGAGATCCCAGCATGTTCGACGGAGACAGACAGACCCGAAACTACATAAACGGCGTTTCGTAGTTGCCCTGCTAGTGCGGACGTGTACTCAGCCTTAATTAACTGCAAAGGGACAAGGCAATTTATTTGTAACACCATTTATTTATTGATACTTGAATATTTGTGAAGATAATAACAATTTGTTTTGTTTAGTCTACAATATCTATAAGGAGGTCATTTTGTATTGAGTATACTCGCAACTCGAGTAGTATACAGGATGATTAAATTAGTTATATCCAAATTGATGGACATTTCTCGTGTTGTTTGTAACTAGTTCACCCTGTATATTATAGAAGTAGGTTACTTGTGTGTACTTGTTAGAGTTTTATAAATCTCCATGTGCCCCAGTAATCGTCTATTTATAGGTTTTATATGTCTTTATTGTGTATAGAATTGGAATGTTTGTATATGTGAAAAAACTTTACCAAATTGAAAAGGTCGGGATTCTCTACTCTGGTGGTTTCTATCGTAGTATTTTAAAAATTGAAAGATTTTAAAAATTCTTTTTAAAAAACCTGTATATTGCACGGGAGTAACAGAGTTTTCAGACCTTTACATAAGACCTTAGAGGTGCTAAGAAAAGTATTATGAAGTTGGTTCTGAGAATGTTAGTACAGAAGGGAAGTAAAATTTAATTTTAACTAATCATAGATTTTTCCAATATAAAGAGAATTGTAATTAATTTGATCGAGTCTTGATGTATGTCTACCTTTCAAGATATGATACCATATAAGTGAAACTCATATCATTTGACAATGACATATTTTACAACACCGTTTTATTAAACACACACTGTACCATTTCCTTCTCTTATGTACTGGTGGAATATACTTTATTTACGTACTGTTGTATGTATCAAATTATATTAAATAAATATATTTTACACTTCATATGTAAATATGAATATATCATTATAATTAAACTGAGCAAATATTGCAGATCATACTTCCAATATTGTTGTCGTGAAAACATATACATTTTATCATTATAGAATACTTGGAAGTGTTATTAGATATAAAATAATGAGCCGATTAGGTTGACGAAATGAATTGCATAGCTTTACAAACCTAATTTCGCTTAAAATTCAATCTGATTACTCCGAAAAACGTTATCCAAAGTTTCGAATATTGCCATCCCTCTCACGCAAAGCGAGATGCTAGCATGAGAGACGGTAACAGACTCGAAACTACGTAGTAGCCCTACAGAGCGCCTCCATTTTGTTCCTGGTTCGCTTCGGTGACCTAATGGATATCCAAACTTTTTATTTGGATAGCTGATTTAGGGCTCCGAGAACCTCAGTAATTTAGATTTTTATACACAAACAACAGCTTATATAAAATAGCACATCTTTTGTACTTATACATTCGTATGTTGCCATCATCACGCTGATATGTATTGGAATCTAAATCAATGTATATTTTTCGGATTTCTGGTGTCGACTATACTATATTAACGTATATGTTATACATAAACGACTGTCGGTGTTGTATTTGAGTGTAATTTGTAATGTATACCCTCGTGGTGTCTTAACTATCTCGAATTATCTTCTTTAGGACCATGCTAGTATCTTTTGGTATATTGTATATTAACGGATATGGTTACATTCATTCAAACATTAAAAGTAGGTAAAGTGTAACCCTCAGAAAGAATGAAAAGTGTAATCTACTTTTGTAGTTAACAAAAGATGCTATGAACTTTGATCAGTGATATCTTTTATGTAGGCAACCTGAAGCTATTAATGTATGACTTGGTTGTACACCAAACTTCAAGTGTCATATCTTGCACTACCTCATAGCTGGGCACCGTTAATCAAATAGTTAACTTCGTTAATCGTTAAACCGTTACTAAAAAACTTAACTTCGTTAAACGTTAAAACGTTACATTTCGGATGATTTAACGCAAGTTAACGTTAATCGTTAATCCGTTAACACGTGATAATAAAACGAAAAAAGCCATTGTATGCAAAGTTCAAATAATTTCGAAAGCTTGTATCGCACATGAAATTTATTCCTCTTTTATGTTTGCGCAACAAGCTTTCGAAATTATTTGCACCCTGCATAAGTACAATTATTTTTTTCGTTTTAGTACAACTGCATTTCAGAATAATAGCTTTTATTATAATTTTACACTTTATTTGTATCTCAATCTCCGAGCCTTGGTTCAATTACAATACAATTTAGCATCAAAGTGCTCGAAAAGACAAACTAACAAACCCAAACTCGATAAGTTTCCACCGTTTCGTTTCGGAATTCCTATGGCCACCTCTTGACTCCATCATCAGGAATTCAGGACCCTGGACATCATCTAAGTAGTAGGACTAAAGTGCTCAAAATTTTGGAGTTTCTATGGCCACCTCCTGACTCTATATCATCAGACCATCTCAATGGTACCATATCATTGCATTGTAATCGTACTTACATAAGTATACCCAGCTCAATCGGTTGAGGAAAACTGGTCTTAAATTCAGTTGTAAATAAATAAAAAAAAATGCATTTTTTATATCGTTGCGTTGGTAATCTGGTTACAAAAACTGTTGTTTTGGGTTCTGAAAGTTCTGGAAGCCCGAACGTACTTGTAAGAACGCGTTTTTCAGCGTGTCTGCTGTATCTTTTTGGTAAATAGTAGGTACTGGATTAACGATTAACGGACTTAGGATAATTTAACGGAAGTTAACGAGTCCGTTAACATTTTTTAAAGTTAACTTAAAAGTTAATCCGTTAATAGAAATGTTAACTTCGTTAATTAACGATTAACGGATTAACGAGTTAATGCCCAGCTATGCTACGTACAGAAGGGGGCAGGGAGGCATCCAAAACCTACCTTATGTTCTTAGAAGAGTGGGGGACCCTGCCTTAATTTGCCCCCATGGCTCAGACTGTCAAGACAACCCTGGCCTAAGCTGCCCTCTCCCCACTCTAGCCCAGAAACAAAGGCCAGCAGTTGGCAGCCCCTCTGGCCTAATAGCTGCACTATACCGAATTGATATTATTGATCAAACGTAGCTGGTATCCAATCAAAAAGAACTCTTAGTGTTAAAGTATTATAAAGTGTAATCGAGTGGGTATTCAAGTATTGATGTCTATAACGAAAATATGTTGTATTTATGAGATTTTTATTCGTTTTCAAAATGTCTTGTTGTCTATATCGTATGTATAGAGTTCTACATATCAGAAGGGAAATTCTTGAAATTATGTTTTTATTGCAAAATTTAGTTATTTATTATAAATAAAGTAATTATACATATGTGTGGTTTGTAAAAAAAGCGTGTAACACGCTCTTGAAAACAAAATTGTAATTCATAATTTTATTAGCTACTATCTGAAAGGTTCACATTTATATTTGCTGTGTTAAGCATATTATAGAAGGGTTCAGTATGTTCTAATTGTTAAGTTTAGGTAAATTATTGGATATTAAAGGGTATTTATTGCATAAATATTATGTGGATGTTCAGATTATTCATATTATGTATGTATTAGAGCGTATTCGTATGTAGTTTTAAATATTGTTGATGTAATAGGGAACTTTACTCCTAACTCGGCGCAGATGGCGCCACTATGAAACTGTCACGTGACCTTGTTGACGTTGTCACGCCATCTGTTGAGAAATCTTAGCATTTCCCTATACATATTTGTGTGCATTTTCTACACATAGTATGTTTTTACTTGATGTGTTTAGTTTAATAATGTGACAAAGGATAAACATATCTTATAATGGAAGTACATTTGACTGGTTACATTTAAAATTGCCAATACTTGCTCCAAATCTTAGCTTTCCGCTATTAAGTTGTTTTTATTTAATAGTGCCAACTGACAAATCATTTATGTCATTTCTATTAGCTCAAAATAGGTATGTAGAGTCCATTCTTCATAGAATACTAATTTTTATACATAAAGCACTTTCAATAAAAAGAACTGCCAATGATTTTCATTTTGCCAATGTCAACTATAAAGGTGAGCATAGATTAGAGCATTTACTTGTAACAGAACAACGAGCCGCTCTATTAATTTTGTGGTGTCACTTGAAAGTGCACACCATTTTACGAACCATTCGTACATTTTACCTGAATGAGGGTTTTCGCGATTGGAAAATCCGCCAGATGGCAATACGTAGACGGGAGGTCCAAATGCTGCATAATTGGTGGATTTTGACATATCTGTCAATGTCATGTCAAAAATAACCAATCATGCCGCATTTGGACCTCGCGTCTACGTATTGCCATCTGGCGGATTTTTTAATCGCGAAAACCCTCATTGACAAGAACGTTAGTTACACTACATGGAAATTCTCTAGTCTCTACTCGCCTTTAGATATTGGTCGGTGACTAAAAATTTATGCTGCTAAGTTAATTGTCATTATTTTACTTCAATCATTTATTTTCTACTGCCGCACAACATGTAGCTCACACAAAAGTATCCATTGCACACAAATATGTCTAAACAATTATTTTATTCGTGGACTGTTTTATGGTAGTCGTAGAATACAACCACAACTGCCGTCAGAACTAAAAACTATGTATTTACTATAGTAAATTAATTTGCTTGTATTTATTATTGTTGTTTTAAAAACTCAATGGTTTTTATGATGTCTAAAGCTAGTCTCTTTACCTACATAAAGTAGGTATGAAACTGATTTTACAATCTCTAATACTATCGCTGTAATGTCTTTTTCAACAATACGTATCTACGGTAATGGATGGAAATCTATTTAAAATTGGCCATGTATCTTTTACAGATATATTTAATAATGTATCGCAACTGAAATGTTCAAAAGTGTACCTACTGTATTTGAACTCAGAACCAGTTGGCGCCTGTCACTTGACAGTGACAGAGCTTCCTTACTAGTGGCGCCAACTGGTGAACAATTACGATAAACCTATTTGTAAGTATTCCAACTACAGATAAAATGTAATCATTGTAGTAACTCAAAGGCGTTTGCTTGTGATCCAAATTTTAGTTTTAGAGATTGTAATTGTACTTAGATCCTACTTTGCAGCTTTATAATTTTATTATAATGTTAATCATTATCATTAACTGATGTCAGAACAATTTTTGCGCTCCTAGCGTATTGTATTTTATATTAATCTATTTATATTTACCATTTATACATGTTAAGTATATTATTGTTTAAAATTGCATGCAACCAGTAGTATTTTTGCCCAACTAGTTCAGTAATGCGATTTTCATACATAAATGTGAGACAATAAAGTCTTTATAGACATAATTTTGGGCAGAATTACAGTGGATGTGTGCAATGACTGTTTATTATATTCTATACATGTTTTATGACGATAGCGATAAAAGTCCGTTTATTTATAAATAATAAAACTGACTTATAACTCAGTTTTAACTAAACGCGTTTGCGTTTTTTTATCTTAGTGAAATCAATACATACTTGCCAAAAAGCGACGAAGCATTTATGAGATAAAACGATGTTATATTATGTTTAAAAGTTCATGGTCTTAAAAAACGCTAATCTGCAGGAACCTTCAAATTTATGTCGTCATAAAACTGAAGTATAGAGCCCTTGCCCCATAACAATACGAAGGAAAACAGTTGGCGTAGTCAACTCATACCTAATCTTGCTAAAGTTAATTCAGATTTAATTAACCTATCGATCGAAATGATCGTATTGTAATGTTCTGAATCGCTTGCATCAACACAAAATATCCATGTTTTTTTTCGCAAAAGCTAATTCTTTTTTCTTACTAACCTTCGGTCATTGGCACGACGGCAAATCCTACTCCACCACTTACGGGACTTATACCACCAACTTTTCCACCACTGTAACCCTGTATAGCCAGGATCTACAGCTTGGTCTTAATTGAAATCCAACCAGTGAAGGTTATAAGCTGTGACCAGTGAGGGTTGGATGAACACCACTTGAACTTGGCAGGGCAGATATGTACCATCCTAGCCTGCATCCCACTTAACATCAGGTGCGATCGTGCCTTTTTAATAAAAAAAAAACCTGTCGATTTTCCCCAATATATCCGACTTTATAACTTTAGTTTAAGGTTCAAAGTTAATTGAGTTTGCCGAGTGCCAACTGCCTTCGTTCGTGTTGTAAGTTTGTATGTATTATTGTACGTGGTTTATGTGTTATGGACATCGGAACTGATATGGGTATCTATTGTTGTGATATTTGTACACCTATACCGGCTCTAGCTGCGGGTGGAGATTTCACTAGACGTGGATTAAATAGTTTGTCATATTTTAATGTACTACTTTGTTTTATTTACAAAACCTTGTTCAGATTATATTCATTCTAAAATAAACGCTTATTGTGTCTTTGCAACTTGAAATATTGGCCTAAAATGTAAAGAACAACAACACTTTTTCGCTCTATAAAACTTTTTTAACCATAAACTTATAATTCCTACTTATGACAATTAAAAACTAAAGTCAAAAGACAATTTCTCAGTTCAAAGTTGTCATGGCCTGTCAGAATTGCACTGAAATATTTTTAAATACGTAAAGTACGCGTTTCGGTGGTTACACTGCGGTTCATGTTGTAATTTGTATTATTTTTTGTTCTAAATTGTCTTGCAATGGTAAGTACCTTCATTTCTTTGTATGATTTCTATAGATCTATGTTCAGTCGACTGAACTTGTATTTGGGTGAGAAGTGTGANTTTTACACTATGCGGAAATTAGCCGAGTCAAGTCAAAAAAACAGAGGAGTGGGGATGAAAAATGAATAAATATCATCCCCACTCCTCTGTTTTTTTTACTTGACTTGGCTAATTTCCGCGCAGTATGAACATATGAAGTTAAACCAAGTATGTGTGACGTCATCGGGTACGGTCGCATCCCAATCTATTTTTAAGAAAACACAGCTTTTGAATTAATATTTTGGCATTGATAATAGCTGGAGCTAATAAACCTAGCGGGTCATAAATTTGAGCTATAATGGCTAACATACGACTTTTAGTAAGTACTGTATTTTCTTTCATGTCGATTTTAGACGCAAAATATAATTCATCAGCCCAATCCTAACAAAGCTAAGCAAGTAATATTCGCATTATAATCACTCAACTTGAACGTATTTATGAATATTACACGATTTATTAGAGTGTGAGACCGATTGTCCTACTCCTGAAATACGTATAGTGGACTGTAATAAAGATGCGTTTAAACGTTTAACATAAGTTTTCTGTAATAATGCATTCCGTTGTCAAGAAGAGCTCGGACGGTATGAAATTCGTTTTTATCGTCCGCAACTTCTATCAATACAGTGGAAAGAAACACAATTTGTGTACCGCGCAGTATCTTGGGCGTACTCGAGTTAACGGTTGAGGAATGCAAGGCGGTCGATGTGCTACTACCGTTCAAATTTTTAATTATTATTTTCGATTGACCGTCAAGTTTATTTATATCTGAATGTAATAAACTGTGGTGTTTCGACTGACACTGTTTACAGGGACCGAATAAGCAGTCAGTAATTGAATGACCGGCACGCAAACAGTTACGGCAAAGTTTATGTTTATCTACGAATGTTAATCTACTTTCTATGGGTAAATTTAAGAAAACTGTGCAAGCATAAAGTGCGTGATGATCTTTACACATTAAACAGTGACGTATGCGTTTTTCTTTAGGTTTATTCGTAGTGACATAACTATGAGTGGTTTGTGATTGTTGCCGTTTTGAGTCATAAGTGTTTCGAACGGAAGTAACAGTGCCTTTAGGACGATTTAAATGAATATTATTTCTAACGTATTACGTACGCTCGGTTACGTAAAAATTGCAATAAAATTCGTCTAAGGTTATTTTTGTGTGCGTGTTAGATCCAATAATTGAACCTTTGTGATTTTCCCATTCCCGTTCAGTTGATACGTCTAGCTTTGAAATAATTAAGTAAATTATTAATGTATCCCAGTTGTCTGTCGGTTCATTTAAAGATTTTAAGGCGCGTAAGTTACGTAATATGCTATCAATCAACAATCGAATCTGTTGTGGACATTCCTTAGTGACAGACGGAACATTAAATAATGCCTTCACATGATTATGCACCAAAAGTCGCTCGTTATGAAACCTATTCTCCAATAACTCCCATGCGTGAATGTAATTGGAACCCTTAAATTCTAATGCACTTATGACTTTTAAAGCGCTACCACTCACGGATGACTTTAAATAAAAGTAAATGAAAAAATAAATGAAACTATATGGATGAAGCATAACTAGGAATAACTACATAATTAGTTATTTTTAGTTGACGTGCTGGAAATCGAACCTGTCATCAGGTAGAGGGAGTAGGTAACTCTGTAAGACCACTTTAACCACAATAGCATTAGAAAGCACTTGTGAGACCATTGAAAACTGATTAAAAAGCCAATCACAAGTAACTACCTCAGCAACAAAGTACGCTTGATAAAATAATTATGCATATTAATCGGTGTATTTGTCTAGACTACTCATAAAAGTTTATAAGAGCGTCCAATTAAGAATCACAGCGATAGCAAATTATTTAAAAACTGCTACTAATTTAATAGTGAATGTGTACTGTGTGTATTTTGTTTTGTGTTAAAATAATCTGTTAATCAGAATGCAAGATGACAAAATTGGGGATGCAGAAAAAGTTACATTTGAAGAAGCCCTCAGTAAAACAGGTAGGATATTTAAATATATTCATCACCATTTCAGCCACATCACATCCATGAATTAGGCCTGCTTCAATGATTTCCAGGGAAATTAATCGGCTGGATTATCTAAGTATTTAATATTTATAATAATTTATGTACAATTTAATGCTGTTGAAACATTGTTAAACAAATAAAATAAAATAAAATCAGTAATATTTCCTATGAAATTTTGACTTTTGTACGGGTATTTACGAGTATGATTAAATTCCTTGGAAAAGTGTCTGTACCGAACAAGCTCTACCACCAGCAAGTGAAGTCCCAGCCCCAGCCTTAAATGTTGCTGATCAAACTTCGATCGAAAAGAAACTCCAAAAGCTCTCTACCTGGTCTACTTAATGTTTTTATTTTTTGGTACCAAACAAATGTTTTTCTTTCTTTCTTTTTAGGATTCGGCGCATACAGCTACATGTTAACATGCCTGGCTGGAGTGGCGATAATATCGTTAGCGTGTATCTTCTTCAGCAGCACCATCGTAGCGCCCGTCAGCGCCTGCGACCTTCAGACCACTAGCGCTCAGCAGGGCATGCTGGTGGCTGGGCCTATTGTTGGTGCGTGCTAGCTCGCATAAATATTTATAACTGTGTGTATTTCAAAGTCTGTAAACCCTTGAAAAAGAGGCTGATAATAGTGACTGAGTGTTTTGCGCTGCTTCTACTCAGCAATGGCCCATTTATTGTCCTGAAGCAGTGGTAGGGTTAATACTGGGACGTGTAAAAGTGTTTTTTAACCGATTGAGTCCCAGACGGCATTAATTAATGTCATAACAATTGATTATCTATTGTGTCTAGATTCGCGGAGCTTAAAGGATTAAAGCCTATGTAATTATATTACTTGTTTGTTTGAGAGTACTTAGGCTTTGTTTACCAAAAACCGGGCACTCTATTATTTTTTAAATGGAACAGAACACAGTCTTCTTCACGTGTAGAGATCCTGAAAATATCCTATATAAATATTTTTTCCTTTTCCCTCAACG
This sequence comes from Ostrinia furnacalis, assembly GCF_004193835.3. Lineage (NCBI taxonomy): Eukaryota > Metazoa > Arthropoda > Insecta > Lepidoptera > Crambidae > Ostrinia > Ostrinia furnacalis. The sequence goes on from NW_021131895.1 coordinate 146,311, forward strand.
ATATTGAGAATAACATCAAAATAGATTTGTGTGGGTCTACCTACATCTCTAGAGTCGTCAAAAATTCGTTGTTAAGTATTTAATGTGCCTTTTATGTTCACAATTTGTAATCCATGACCAATTAATCCTGTGGTAAATATTATAGGGTCCATACTGGGTGCCATCGTATGGGGCTACTGGGCGGACCAGCACGGCCGAAGACGCACCCTCATTTTGTCATTGCTCTTGGGAGCAGCAATCAACATGGTATCCAGCTTGTCGGTGGACTGGGTGATGCTGCTGGTGTTGCAGTTTATTGCTTCTTTGATGTAAGTGGTGTAGCTTTTGAATAGACACCGTTCACACGTTCAATATAAGGGCAAAGAAATGAGGAGCTGTAAACTTCGCTTTCACCATCAATCCCTAATTTTTAAGTGACTCCTTTGAAAACAAAATTCCTGTTATGTGTCTCCATAGGGGTCACTTAAAAGTTAGGAACTGATGGTGAAAACGGGCATTAGACCCCTCGTAACTAGGGCGCTCTGAAAGTTTCAACGGGACGCCTAGTTTTTTAGGTATATTAGCAGTGGATATAACTATACAATATCGATATTGTTCCTCTAATTGTTATTTATCCTTTCTAGGATCGCAGGGCAGTACTCACTGGCAATGACTCTTCTAAGTGAATGTGTGCCGATAGATCGCCGAACCATCGTCGTGATGATGGTCTCCAGTATTTATCTTCTGTCGCAGGGAACCATGGCTGGTATGAACTTCATATGTTAACTAAATTACTCTGATCATCTTTATTGTCATCATAAAACTCAAAAAACTCATAAAACTAATTTATTTCTGTAAATAGACTTTAAAAAAGCACTTTTACACGTCCCAGTATTAACCCTACCACTGCTTCAGGACAATAAATGGGCCAGTAAATAAGTGGCCATCCTAAGGTAATGCTTTGTAATAAACCTAGGTAGGTATTTACAGGTTCTTGTTTGTTTAGTTTTAGCCATGCCAATAATACCGTTAAGCTTCTCCTTCTACCTGCCTTATCTGGACATCCAATTCAACTCCTGGCGACTCCTGCTAGTCATCTACTCCGTGCCCAGTGTGCTAACCGCCGTCTGGCTCTACTTCATGCAAGAGAGCCCCAAGTTCGTGTATTCGAAGGGGAGAGAGCAGAAGGCGTTGCAGATTTTGAAGATTATTCATGGAATAAACAATAGAAGATCTCTTCAAGAATATCCAGTAAGTAGAAGGACATTTAGCCAAACACTTCTTAAGTATATTTTGGCAACAAGTATACTAATAATATTATGTCAGACTCTGGGTAAACGCACTGCGATTTTTCTCATTGCACGAAGGTTATCAGTTCTATTTAAATTAATAAACAATTTGACGTAAATATGAAATCAGTGCAGTGGCTTAATTTTAATGTGTCGTCCACCAATATTTGTTTAGTAGCTACTTTGGCTCAAATACTCGCAATATCCAAAATACAAATTGGAAAAAGCTCCTATAATTTAAGAGGACTTTCCGATATAACTATCGATAGTAATATAACAAATCAACCGTTCATAGGTAAAATGTCTGACTAGACGAAGGTCTCACACTGAAGGGGCGGTTACTACAGTCAACCACATAACACCGCTGTTTCGGAAACCTCTGCTGAAGTACACGATCATCATGAACCTCCTCTTCCTATTAGACCAGTTGGGTAAATTTAATTTGGTTACATCATATTTAATGTAGGCAATAAAATTCTCTATGAAATAGGTACCAAACGTCCCTTGTCTGTCAAGGATTAGTCCTAATGTAGAGTAAGGTGTTATTGTTTTCTAGATTGATTGATTCGATTAACAATGAGTAGATAAATCCTAGCTAGAGACTTGCCAACCCCAGGCCGTATTTAAGAATTTAAAGTGGCCCGCCCAAGTATTGTATGAACACACCAAATTCAAAAATCTCGACGCGCACTGTAAGTACAGCTCGGTTCCAATTTTATGACCTCTCTGAAGTTAAATGTCAGAAATGTAAGTGGCCCATCGTTAACGACTGAATCCACCATTTGGCCCGACTCTTCAATAGGTTGAGCAGCCTTAAGGCAGTAGCGGCGTAAGGGGGGGGCGGTGGGGGCGGTCCGCCCCGGGTGCCAAGCATCAGGGGGTGACAAAGTCGCGCAGATTAGTACTCACTGACGCATCTGCATGGCAAGGACGGTCGTGATGTCATGACAGGGGGGGTGCCATTCTGGGGTGCCATAGGCTATANTGCTACGCCGCCACTGCCTTAAGGCACTTGTCCTAGCTCATTAAAATAGGATATCCGAAGGTGACTATAAAGTGCTCTTACTCTATTAACAAAATACCCACCTTCTCAGACTTTCAGCCTTCAAAGTGTGGCTTCCGACAATAGCGAATCATTTCATGCAGACTTCCCACACTGGAAATGGAACTCATCTCAACCTGTGCGACATCATAGCTACCAGCGTCAAGGACTCAGAGGAAGTGAGTATCAGCCTCTTACTATAAGATTATGATCGCTTTAGCATATAATATAAACATGTTTGTGAAATTAGCCAGGGAATTACTGGCATTCTGTGCATTTCATATTAGTTATTTAGGCTTGGGTACATGCTTCAATGTGTGCTTATGAAGTTATGTAGGTACCTACAGACAGTGGTGACTGAATTTATTGCGGTGCTTCTTCTCAGCACTTGCCAAATGTTTGTCTCGAAGCGCTGGAAGGGCATTTGAGGATTTATGTACTAATTCAATTAGTCTACGCGAAATAAGATAATATTCATTGTGATTTGAACGATGCCTACTTAGTTTACTGGCCTGGCTAGTATTAATGCGCAACACGAGTTTAAGCCGCGATAAAACGAGACACTTAGAAAGGTAGGTACCCCTGTAACTTCGCAAAATTGGAAGCTCATTATGATAGTGCCATTAAGCAACAGTGTTAACCACTTAAGGGGTAAAGCCACATGAGTGGTTAACACTGTTGCTTACATACGTGATTATACCATTTCAGTCAAGTGGCACTTGCGCGTTGAACTCGAGTGCTCTCGTAATCGTCCTCGTGGTGGGTGTCATACTGTCTCTCACCAACACTGCGGTCAGTCTGGTAAGTGCATTGTTATTATAGAAGTAGGTACTCACTAACCTCGGCCCACTTTTGAGGCGTTCGTTCACATTTACCACAGCAAATACGAATAAGACAGATGCATGATACAATTCTACTGAGACAAAGACGAAATTGTCTTGATGATTTTATAGCAAAGTCCTCCAGGCGAAGCAACAAGTACCTACGGAGTAAGACCTACCTAACTTTTTTTTTAAAGATTATTATTAGCAATTTGTATTGCACAAATTACAAATAAGTAGTCCCGTTAGCCCCTTGTGTTAAGCTAAATAAGCTTGTGTTACAAGTGGGCTCACCACAATAGTCGAGCGGCGCGGGCGGGGGATTCGAACCCGTGTTCTACGGTTCTATCTAACTTACTTATGTGCCGAGACTTATCAAGTGAGGTTCCGCCAATGCAATGTTTATAATACATTACCTTTATTATAAATCGACATGGGAATTGAACTCACGAGCTAACCGATCATAACTCTCTCATAACTAAACCACTGCGCTACTGAAAACATTCTAGACATGTTTTAAATGCCATACTGTTTTTTTAGTTGGTCAGCCGAGTCGGCCGCCGAAACTTGGCCATGGCGATCACAGCGGTGTGCGGCGCTAGCGGTGTGCTGGTGAACCTGGTGCCGTACTCCGCCGCCAGCGCGGCTCTGTTCGTGCTGCAGCTCATGGGAATCGTCGTGTTTGGGCTCTACACTGCTATGTGCGTCGCGTTTTTCCCTACGTACATGAGGTAAGGAATCAAAAAAGCTCAGCCTCTGCATGGCCGTGAACCTCAGACCAAGGATGGACAGAACAAAACCATTTACGAGGCTAGTCGAAGTTGGTGAATAACTTAATGTGTTTAGCTGTGTCTGCTATTTAATTTATTAATGTATTAAAAGTAATCTAAACCCTATTGCCCTATATGATAATCATATTAATATATATTTAATTTTAATTATATAATTATGATAATAATTTACGATAATATCATCACTTTCTTTCTAGGGCACTGGCAGTAACGTTGACAATGACTGGAAGTAGAATCGCCAACTTCATCTCCATTCAGTTGATTAACTACCTCCTCACCAACAACTGCGAGATCGCCTTTTATGTATACGGGTCTGCATTGGCTTGTACGTATTTTTCATAATATTGCTTTAATTATTTTAAGGAAAGTTATTATAAATGTTCTAGTCTATTTATTTATCAGAGTAGAAGGATTGGATCAGTATGTAAATCGTTATTTAAAAGCCGTTTTAACTGAAATGTTTCTGTTTATAATTTCGAAATTCGTAAACACAAGTCATGTGATTTTCATTACTTTTCAGTTTCAACAGTGATAGCATCATTTCTCCCTAACGACCACCGTACCAGAACAACACAGCACGAAATATTGGAGGAAGAAGTGGCAGATGGAAGCATCGATAGTTTTTGATTAATAAATTATTAAATAAAAATAAATAATGCACTTTTTTGTACATTTCCTGGCCTGAATCTGAAAAATAAAGCTTAACCCATTTAGCCCTACCGTACCCTATGTGGTACGGTATCTTTTTGAAAATATTTCGAAGTACCAAACTGTTGTTAATTTGTAAAAATGATTGTGACAGTAAGCTTAAAGTGATTATTTTACATAAAAATATTTAAAAATATGTTTTAACAAGTGGTTTCGGAAATATTTATGAAATTCCTCGACAGAAAACAAAAAAAATATTTACAATGCATTTAAGAAGGTATAATTTCTTATTATTCATTGTAAATTATGTTATTTATCAATTTCATTTTAAAAATAGAGTACAATAGATATCATGACTACAAAAAAAATATTATTGAGATTATTTTTATACGGTTTATTCCAGTCTAAAATAGGTGTACCGTATAAGGTACAGTAGGTCTATGCATCAACAAATCATGCGAAAAAATATAATTTAATTTTTATTATTTTTATTTGTTTTAGATCCCAATATGATAAGATACTAGTCATTTGCGCAAAGTACACTTAAAAGTATGGATTAAAATTATTAAAAACGCTGACTACTAAGTAGGAATTTCTTACAATTTTTTTTTAAATTTGACCAATAAATTAGAAAACAAGCCTCGTAAACACTTTCAATAATGTCAATGTTCGACGTCAAAGTTGACAGCTGATGTCAATCAGTTATCAAACGCCAGTCGCCCTCTGATAACGATTAGTGTTCTCCTTCGGCCAATAATAAATGTGAAATAAAAGCATCTCTGTGGGGTCAGGGTCGTAGCCACCGCTGAGCAAGGTACAAGGATTTCATCTGCTTCACCCTAAGGTACAGTGTCGTGTGCAGATTCGTTTAATTTCACCCTCAAAGTCACTACTGCAAAGTGGCTGCGTCCTCATTGATTTTTTCATAAACCAAGCCTGTAAATATTGGTTCTGGGACATCACGCCGGGCGTTACGTGTTGTGGGTGGTTGTCGATGCCCTACGACCCACATAAGTCGCTGCCCAATTTTTAAGGCACTGCTAAGTTAGAGAACTAAATGTGCCAAGTGTACAGTGCATAATGCCCAACAAGTGTTCTTAGTCGCATGTCATACTAATTAATAATTTGAAGTGAACTAGATAGTTTTGAATCAAGTTTATAAATTATCTTCTCAATGAAATATACTCCTTAGTCTCCATAACACTCAATTAGTATTAGTTTATAGAATTTATAGTCATTATCAAATCAATTTGGTAAATATCTGACAACTTATTTAGAAGTACACTATTGTGGGATTGATTATAATTAAAGACATTTTTTATATTGAAATGATGTGATTATTAATTTTAAAATAAATAATTATGTAATATCAATTTTAAATTGATATTGAACTTCACAATTTCTTCAGAAAGTAGGTTCCTGAAAATTTAAAGTAAGATTGCCAGCAGCATTATCAACCCCCACATATTTCGTGTGGAGGGAAAGCCCACAAGTTTGGGTAAGACTTCCCATGCAAATCAGAGTGTATTGAGTTTCAATGGTAATCCTCTTAGCAGGAACTAACTTGTACTTATGACCATTTTTTGTATCACTTTCACTAGTGATTATATTTTTACGCATTACAACATTATTATACTAACTCCTTGATTAAAAAATTTGTAAAAATAGAATTATCTTCATAAAGCATAGCTACACCTTGTGTTTTGTAAACTTTTTTATTTTTCTAAGGTTTTCACAATAGAAATTTTCTTCTATAACTTTATTAAAGCATCATAACATTTCTTCTCCTATCTTTCTTTTCTTTATACATAAATTAGTTTGTTGATAGTTGTCCGTAACCTCTTAAGCAGGCGTCTTATCGCTCACCATGGCGAGTGGTTCGTGGGAGGAGTTCTTTGCTGTGCACCTCCCTCCGACTGACTTTGAAGACAACCGGTCGCTGCTGAAAGAGTTCTGTGAACGCCATGATCAGTACGGGAACAAAATTGCACTTGTGACTGTGAGTATATTCAAATGTATTTANTATTTAGTTACTGAGGATCAGTACTGTTGTAGAAAATTCAATAAAACTATCTATGTTAATCTTTAAGACTTAAGAAAGATATATCTTTTTGAATTATCTAAATCGGACCATTACTTACGAAGATATTAAGTAATAAACATAGGCCGTTTTTGCCACTAAAAGTCATCGTACGCAGGGCCGTATTCCTACTCATAATATCTAACAAATTTTCATGATGATATGTAATACATTATTTCCAATTGGAAAACAAAAATGTTATATCAGTTGTTCAAGTATGTTATATGTATTAATTAATTTATTTATTAGCCATGCAAAACGAAGAAAGTGGTATTCAATTTCCTGTAAAATACAATTTTAATTTCCTTAAAAATCAATAGATATTTTAGCTTGTTAGTCAACGTGTTCCCGCACTAGTGACGTCATCGATTTTTCTTTTAAATCTATGGCAGTCACGTACGAACAGCTCATACTACTCTAATAAGAGACATACATTACTTAAAATGAGTGAAAGAAATTGGCTTTATCTCTCTCTCAAATGCCATACACAAGGCGAGTAAAGGGGATGTCCAGAGTAGAATATACAGGATGTCCCAAAAAGTAGTGTCAAGCCAACTATAACTCGAAAAAACTATCAAAAATCACGAAACATACATGGGGGTGATTTGGATAGCCCTAGTGATGCTCTGCTTCTGGGCTTCAGCTTGATACTACTTTTTGGGACACCCTGTATACTGCTTTTAATGTTGAAGACTGCAGAATTATTTTGAACCTTATTCCCCAGTCCGGAGGCACCACAGTGCCGCTCGAACACAACACGGTTCGCTTCGTGGACAACTTCAGCGCGGGCACGCGGGGGTCGGCCTCCGCGGAGTATTTCTTGGAGCAAGGATACGCCGTCATCTTCATGCACCGGCAGAAGTCGCTGGAGCCCTTCACTCGGCACTTCAGCGGGCAGAAGCTACTTGATATGCTGGATATACAGGAGAGAGGGCCCAATACTAGCATTACAGGTAAGAAGTGTGGATTTTGATTCTTTTGAAAGAAAAGTGCTTCTAATCTTGCGTGCAAATCCGCTGTTTTCTAATGTCATTCCAAAGCTTGATCTATTAATTTGTATTGTCACAAAGCTATTCATGAACTGAAATTATAAACTACTACCTACTGCTGTATTTGAACACCAAAATGTGTGTTTTTGTTTGTCAACACTGGATTCGAATTTCCACCTCCTTTTTCATTTCGGCACTAAAATGGCTGTGTATGCGGTTTACGAGGAGTGTAATATTATAATCTATGTTTAACTAAAAGAGGTTCACCACTGGAGAAAGGCAAAGAATTTCCTTTACCGTCCGGTTCCCGCGACTTTCACCAGATGGAACTGTCCTGTAGATTGTATTTTCGTCTCTTCCAGTGAAACCAGACAGCGTAGACGTGTTAGCTCCGATCCTGCTGCGATACAAAGCAGCGCACGCTGCAGGTGCCATCTTGCACGTGGCCTTTACCACAGTATCGGAATACTTCTGGCTACTGAGAGCTGCTTGCGAGTGCCTGGCCAACCTGGGAGCCAGGGCTGTGCTGTACCTAGCAGCTGCGGTGTCGGACTTCTACGTTCCTAAGGATAGAGTGGTGAGTGGGAATAGAGACTTTAATAATTACGTGTTAGAGCCCATTCTGCTGTACGCGGCCTGCGAGTGACTGGCCAACTTAGGATCCAGGGCTGTGTTGTACCTGGCCGCTGCGGTATCGGACTTCTACGTTCCTAAGGATAGAGTGGTGAGTCGAATTGAGACTTTAATACTTAAGTCTTAGAGCCCATTCTGCTGTACGCGGCCTGCGAGTGCCTGGCCAACTTAGGACTGTGTTGTATCTAGGCACGGTATAGGACTTCTACGTTCCTAAGGATAGAGTGGTGAGTCGAATTGAGACTTTAATACTTAAGTCTTAGAGCCCATTCTGCTGTACGCGGCTTGCGAGTGCCTGGCCAACTTAGGATCTAGGACTGTGTTGTATCTAGCCGCTGCAGTATCGGACTTCTACGTGCCTAAGGATAGAGTGGTGAGTGGGAATTGAGACTTTAATACTTACGTTTTAGAGCCCATCTTACAGTGCGCTGCCTTCGAGTGCCTGGCTAACCTAGGAACTAGAGCTGTGTTGTATGTAGCCGCGGCGGTATCGGGCTTCTACGTTCCTAAGGATAGAGTGGTGAGTGGAATTGAGACTTTAATACTTATGTCTTAGAGCCCATTCTGCTGCACGCGACTTGCGAGTGCCTGGCCAACTTAGGAGCTAGGACTGTGTTGTATCTAGGCACGGTATCGGACTTCTACGTGCCTAAGGATAGAGTGGTGAGTGTGATCAAAGGATAATTATAAAAAGAATCGAAACAGCATTAATTTTGGAAAAAAATACACAACATGTTTTAAATTCTCAAAGTGGCTGTCATAATACCAAACGAAGGTATACTTACCTACTACTAATGTCACTTCATCCAATGACTCTTTTTCAGAAAAAACTATCCATAAAGTACGTCACACGAATTTCATGATTTTTTGAGCCCCCCTCCGTCCTTGTCACAGGTGGTCACATTTCTGAGGCCCCCCCCTCCCTAGTGTGACGTCACATGTTTTGCAATTTCACATAGAAAAATTATTAAATAAACAGCAGTTCTGAAATTAGTTTTATTTCCATTTAAATTAAGTAACTTTTTTTTTATGAAATCAACATTATATCAAATATTTGAAACAATTGAAATGTGATGTCACGAAACTTAGGACCCCTCCCNTGTATTTAATTATACAGATTTAGTTGTGAATGAGTAGTGTGAATGACATTGAGTGATTTTTGGGGGTGGAAATGTAGGACATTCCTACATATAATATCTAAAAAAAATTCATAATGATATGGATTATTAAGATGTCTTATCAAATTAATTCCAATTGGAAAACAAAAATGTTATATCAGTTGTTCAAGTACGTATTTATGTATTAATTGATTTATCATTAGCCATGCAAAACAAGAAAGTGGTACCTATTCAATTTCCGGTAATTTCCGATCAACGTGTTCGCGCACTAGTGACGTCATCGATTTTTCTTTTAAATGGACAGCTCTTACTACCCTAATAATAGACATGCATTAATTAAAAATCGTGAAAGAGATTAGCTCTATCTGTCTCTCTCAAATGCCATTGTAACAAGGCGAGTAAAAGAGATGTCCAGAGTAGAATATACAGGCTGTCCTAAAACTCGAAAACTATCAAAAATCGCGGAACATACGTGGGGGTGATTTGGATAGCCCTAGTGATGCTCTACCTCTGGCTTGACACTACTTTTATGTGACACCCTGTATACTGCTTTTAATGTTGAAGACTGCAGAATTATTTTGAACCTTATTCCCCAGTCCGGAGGCACCACAGTGCCGCTCGAACACAACACGGTTCGCTTCGTTGACAACTTCAGCGCCGGCACGCGAGGATCGGCCTCTGCCGAGTATTTCTTGGAGCAAGGATACGCCGTCATCTTCATGCACCGGCAGAAGTCGCTGGAGCCCTTCACTCGGCACTTCAGCGGGCAGAAGCTGCTTGATATGCTGGATATACAGGAGAGAGGGCCCAATACTAGCATTACAGGTAAGAAGTGTGGATTTTGATTCTTTTGAAAGAAAAGTGCTTCTAATCTTGCGTGCAAATCCGCTGTTTTCTAATGTCATTCCAAAGCTTGATCTATTAATTTGTATTGTCACAAAGCTATTCATGAACTGAAATTATAAACTACTACCTACTGCTGTATTTGAACACCAAAATGTGTGTTTTTGTTTGTCAACACTGGATTCGAATTTCCACCTCCTTTTTCATTTCGGCACTAAAATGGCTGTGTATGCGGTTTACGAGGAGGATAATATTATAATCTATGTTCAACCAAAAGAGGTTCACCACTGGACAAAGGCAAAGAATTTCCATTACCGTCCGGTTCTGCGCTGCCCGCATCCAGCCGGTTCCCGCGACTTTCACCAGATGGAACTGTCCTGTAGATTGTATTTTCGTCTCTTCCAGTTAAACCAGACAGCGTAGACGTGTTAGCTCCGATCCTGCTGCGATACAAAGCAGCGCACGCTGCAGGTGCCATCTTGCACGTGGCCTTTACCACAGTATCGGAATACTTCTGGCTACTGAGAGCTGCTTGCGAGTGCCTGGCCAACCTGGGAGCCAGGGCTGTGCTGTACCTAGCAGCTGCGGTGTCGGACTTCTACGTGCCTAAGGACAGAGTGGTGAGTCGAATTGAGACTTTAATACTTAAGTCTTAGAGCCCATTCTGCTGTACGCGGGTGGCGAGTGCTTGGCCAACTAGGGCGCTAGAGCCGTGCTGTACTTAGCTGCTGCAGTATCGGACTTCTACGTTCCTAAGGATAGAGTGGTGAGTCGAATTGAGACTTTAATACTTACGTGTTAGCACCCATCTTGCTGTGCGCGGCTTTAATTTGGGTGCCAGTTGCCAGGGTTGTGCTGTATCTAGCCGCTGCGGTGTCGGACTTCTACATGCCTAAGGACAGAGTGGTGAGTAGGAATAGAGACTTTAATAATTACGTGTTAGAGCCTATTCTGCTGTACGCGGCTTGCGAGTGCCCGTCCAACTTAGGAGCTAGGGCTGGGTTGTATCTAGCCGCTGCAGTACCGGACTTCTACGTGCCTAAGGATAGAGTGGTGAGTGGGATTGAGACTTTAAATACGTAAGTCTTAGAGTCCATTCTGCTGTACGCAGGTGGCGAGTGCTTGGCCAACTAGGGCGCTAGGGCCGTGTTGTATCTAGCCGCTGCAGTATCGGACTTCTATGTGTCTAAGGATAGAGTGGTGAGTCGAATTGAGACTTTAATACTTAAGTCTTAGAGCCCATTCTGCTGTACGCGGCCTGCGAGTGACTGGCCAACTTAGGATCCAGGGCTGTGTTGTACCTGGCCGCTGCGGTATCGGGCTTCTATGTGTCTAAAGATAGAGTGGTGAGTCTGATCAAAGGATCATTATAAAAAGAATCGAAACAGCATTAATTTTGGAAAAAATACACAACATGTTTTAAATTCTCAAGGTGGCTGTCATATACCAAACATAGGTATACTTACCTATTACTACTGTCACTTCATCCAATGACCCTTTTACAATAAGAACTGTGATGAGTAAATAATAATCCAAATTCTTTCCAGCCTACCCACAAGATGCAGTCAGCCAGCGGTGCGCCTATCATCCAACTACACCTGGTGCCCAAGATGTTGGCTCCTCTGGTTAACCTGTGGGTGCCCGCCGCTTATGTGGTGTCCTTCAAGCTGGAAACTGATGAGAACCTGCTCATACCCAAAGCCAGAGCTGCCCTAGACAAGTATAAACATAAGGTAAATATTACTAAGAGATCAGACATCGTTTCTCCTTTTTAAAGTAGTTAATGTTTATCGCTTTGGACAATAGTTGCTGACCGATTAACACGTTTTGGACAATGGTTGCTGACCGATTAACACGTTTTGGACAGTGGTTGCTGACCGATTAACACGTTTTGGACAATAGTTGCTGTCCGATTAACAAGTTTTTGACAAAAGTTTCTGACCGATTTACAAGTTTTGGACAAAAGTTGCTGACCGATTAACACGTATTGGACAATGGTTGCCCGCCGATTAACAAGTTTTGGACAATAGCTGCTGTCCGATTAACACGTTTTGGACAATGGTTACCCGCCGATTTACAAGTTTTGGACAATAGTTGCTGACCGATTAACACGTTTTGGACAACATTTTTTTTATGTCCACTGCTTCTAGAAGAACTTTTGTCTTTTATTTCAGATGGTCGTAGCAAACCTCCTACAGACGCGCCATCACAGGGTGATCCTAGTGTCGCCTGAGGCGAGCCAAGAAATTGTTCTTACTAGAGAAGAAGTACACGCTGGTAAGTTTTATTTATTCTATTTTATTTTTATATAGAGTTAACAGCCCAAAATATGAATTATTATTGAAGTTGAGACCGACCTTATTCACGGCACAAAAAGAGCTATTTTTGCGAAGCAATTGTTACATTTTTGAACTTAATTTGTATATTACGATAAATGCGATGAGGCTGGATATTTCCAGTTCAAACGTCTCTCAGGAGACTCAGGATTTGTTTAAATCATACTTAATTTCTTTTACCACATGTTACTTAACGATTACATTGATATTGATCCGATTTTGCCTTAAGCATTGTTGGGGCAGATGTTTAAATGAGATGATTCTTGAGATGAATCCAGTATTACAAATCTTTGATAGCAATAGGGATGATGACTGGGTAATTAAATCGAAATTCTATTTAGTCCGTCAGACAGATAATTAGAAAATATTAGACTCATATTTTTTGTTTTTTTCCCTAATCGAATAATTACAGTATTAATATTGAGTTGAAATGTCGCGTGACGTCACTTTTGAGTAAAAATTCTACTCAAGCGTGATGTGCCATTCAACTCGATGTAGCACTGTTATTATTTAATTATGAAAGAAAATAAAAAATATGAGTCTAATTATCTGTCTGACGGACAAATAATTGAAATTTTGTCATCTAGCCTATTGATGACGGTCATGGCTCGTGGAGAAAGAGGTTGGGAGTCCCGCCGAACGACGCCAGTTAGGGATGAGGATCCGTTGTTACCGTGGTGATTGATGTAGGTGGCACACGTGGCGGTGTAGATAGAGCTCGTGTCGCTAACAAGTATCGATAGATTACCGATAGTATATCGATGCAACACTAAAGCCTTGATCACACGTACCGAGAAATCGGGCGAGACAGTGCTCTCGGCCGAGCAAAGCGACGAGACAGTAGCTCGACTCCCGTTCAACTTACTAGGCCGAGTATCCACCCTCCCGCTTCCCCGCACTGTCTCGCTCGCTCGCTCGGCAGGTCTGAACGTGCACTGTCTCGCCACTGGCCACTCGGCCAAATGATTGACGTCACGTCCACAGATTAGAGAAAAAGAAAAGTCTCAATAGAACTGAATTGACTGTGCTAATTTCAAAACACGTGTGAACAGCTACTCGCTTACATCACTGTCTCGCCCGTTTACTCGGTACGTGTGATCAAGGCTTAACTAGTATTTATTACCTCTACCCGATCCACAGGCGTGGACATCGAGTCGGCGATCGTGTGCGAGATCGTTCGCTTGCACAGCGAACATTTGGCGGGCGCGGGCGAGCGCGCCGACCCGCCGCCGCAGCCGCGCTGATTGTCGCGCGTCCGCCGCCGCCTCTACCTCACGCCGGAATAGGTGAGGCACACCACTACTATACACTAAGCGACAGTGCACACTAACACACTATTTCACAGCGAAATGGCGCGCGCACGCGTTTTGTGGCCGCGTCTGTCGCCGCGATTCGTTGTCCAATGTGCTCTGTCGCTTAGTTGGCGAGTGGCCACAACACTACGATTACGAACAACGAAATTGGTGAGTGACCGCAATACGCATGGTCTTTCGGCAAAAAATACGTAACGATATGATTCTGCCGATACGATACCGATTACTGTGTGAAATAAATGGCGATACCGATACCAATACCGATATCGATGGCTTAGTAGATAAAAAATATAAATGTACTTTTTAAATACATAAAAGTAAACACCTAAATTGATGAAAAGCCAATTCGTCGTCGTCGTTTCAGCCAAATGACGTCCACTGCTGGACAAAGGCCTCCCCCAAGGTTTTCCACAATGAACGGTCCTGCAATGAAAAGCCAATTCAAAAACAACTATTTAGGTAACTAGCAAAATGTGCTGAACCACCTTTAATTTAATATCTAATGCTACTTACCATTGTCCAAAAAAAATGTTTAATTAATTTTATTCATAATTAAATCACATTCGATATGAAATATTATCTATCAAAGTGGCACAAAAAATGGAGTGACAATGCGTTCCCAAGCGCGAATTTTTTTTCACAGTTTTATTAACTGGAAATGCCGATATATCGGTATCGGAATCGTTACATCCCTAAAAATACCATTTTTTGCTTCCCATAGCATCGGCCATCCTTTATAACTCTAAGGTTTCATTACCTATCAACTTCATCCTTGATTTTCAACAATTTAAAGAACCTATTTTATTTCGCTAGGCCGCCGCGGACGAGCCACAGCCACGCTGCGGACAACGTAGTATAAGAGTACCATGACCTCCTAAATTACACGCGAGTGATTCATTCTGACGGACAGCGGGGCTACTCCGAAAAACGTTATTCGAAGTTTCGAATGTTCCATCCCCTTCACGCAAAGCGAGATCCCAGCATGTTCGACGGAGACAGACAGACCCGAAACTACACGAACAGTGTTTCGTAATAGCCCTACTGGTGCGGACGTGTACTCAGCCTTAGTTAAAACTGCAAAGGGACAGGGCAATTTATTTGTAACACCATTTAATTATTGATACTTGAATATTTGTGAAGATAATAACAATTTGTTTTGTTTAGTCTACCTACAATATCTATAAGGAGGTCATTTTGTATTGAGGATACTCGCAACTCGAGTAGTATACAGGATGATTAAATTAGTTATATCCAAATTGATGGACATTTCTCGTGTTGTTTGTAACTAGTTCACCCTGTATATTATAGAAGTAGGTTACTTGTGTGTACTTGTTAGAGTTTTATAAATCTCCATGTGCCCCAGTAATCGTCTATTTATAGGTTTTATATGTCTTTATTGTGTATAGAATTGGAATGTTTGTATATGTGAAAAAACTTTACCAAATTGAAAAGGTCGGGATTCTCTGACTACTCTGGTGGTTTCTCTCGTAGTATTTTCAAAATTGCAAGATTTTAAAAATTCTTTTAAAAAAACCTGTATATTGCATAGGAGTAACAGAGTCTTCAGACCTTTACATAAGACCTTAGAGGTGCTAAGAAAAGTATTATGAAGTTGGTTCTGAGAAGGTTAGTACAGAAGGGAAGTAAAATTTAATTTTAACTAATCATAGATTTTTCCAATATAAAGAGAATTATGAAGAGAATTGTTATTAATTTGATCGAGTCTGGATGTATGTCTACCTTTCAAGATAATGATACCATCTAAGTGAAATTCATATCATTTGATAATGACATATATTTTATAACACCAATTATTAAACACGCAGTGTACCATTTCCTTCTCTTGTGTACTGGTGGAATATACTTTATTTACGTACTGTTGTATGTATCAAATTATATTTAATAAATATATTTTACACTTCATATGTAAATATGAATAATATCATTATAATTAAACTGAGCAAATATTGCAGATCATACTTCCAATATTGTTGTCGTGAAAACATATACATTTTATCATTATAGAATACTTGGAAGTGTTATTAGATATAAAATAAGGAGTCGTTAAGGTTGACGAAATGAATTGCATAGCTTTACACACTTAATTTCGGTTTAAATTCAATGGGATTACTCCGAAAAACGTTACGCAAAGTTTCGAATATTGTCATCTCTCTCACGCAAAGCGAGATGCTAGCATGAGAGACGGTAACAGTTAGATCCAAAACTAAGTAGTAGGCCTATAGAGCGCCTCCATTTCGTTCCTGGTTCGCTTCGGTGACCTAATGGATATACAAACTTTTTATTTGGATAGCTGATTTAGGGCTCCGAGAACCTCAGTAATTTAGATTTTTATACACAAACAACAGCTTGTATAAAATAGCACAACTTTTGTACTTATGCATTCGTAAGCTGCCATCATCATGCTGATTATGTTTTGGAATCTAAATCAACGTATATTTTTCGGATTTCTGGTGTCGACTATACTCTATTAACGTATACATAAACGACTGTCGGTGTTGTATTTGAGTGTAATTTGTAATGTATACCCTCGTGGTGTCTTAACTATCTCGAATTATCTTCTTTAGGACCATGCTAGTATCTTTTGGTATATTGTATATTAACGGATAGGGTTACATTCATTCAAACATTAAAAGTAGGTAAAGTGTAACCCTCAGAAAGAATGAAAAATGTAATCTACTTTTGTAGTTAACAAAAGATGCTATGAACTTTGATCAGTGATATCTTTTATGTAGGCAACCTGAAGCTATTAATGTATGACTTGGTTGTACACCAAACTTCAAGTGTCATATCTTGCACTAGCTACATACAGAAGGGGGCAGGGAGGCATCTAAAACCTACCTTATGTTCTTAGAAGAGTGGGTGACCCTGCCTTAATTTGCCCCCATGGCTCAGACTGTCAAGACAACCCTGGCCTAAGCTGCCCTCTCCCCCCTCTAGCCCAGAAACAAAGGCCAGAAGTGGGCAGCCCCTCTGGCCTAATAGGTGAACTGCACTATTCCGAATTGATATTATTGATCAAAGGTAGCTGTTATCCAATCAAAAAGAACTCTTAGTGTTAAAGTATTATAAAGTGTAATCGAGTGGGTATTCAAGTATTGATGTCTATAACGAAAATATGTTGTATTTATGAGATTTTTATTCGTTTTCAAAATGTCTTGTTGTCTATATCGTATGTATAGAGTTCTACATATCAGGAGGGAAAATTCTTGAAATTATGTTTTTTATTGCAAAATTTAGTTATTTATTATAAAGTAATTATACGAGTACATATGTGTGGTTTGTAAAAAAAAGCGTGTAACACGCTCTTGAAAACAAAATTGTATTTCATAATTTTATTGGCTACTATCTAAAAGGTTTACATTTGTATTTGCTGTGTTAAGCATATTATAGAAGGGTTCAGTATGTTCTAATTGTTAAGTTTAGGTAAATTATTGGATATTAAAGGGTATTTATTGCATAAATATTATGTGGATGTTCAGATTATTCATATGTATGTATTAGAGCGTATTCGTATGTAGTTTTAAATATTGTTGATGTAATAGGGAACTTTACTCCCAACTCGGCGCAGATGGCGCCACTATAAAACTGTCACGTGACCTTGTTGACGTTGTCACGCCATCTGTTGAGAAATCTTAGCATTTCCCTATACATATTTGTGTGCATTTTCTATACATATTTTAATGCGTTCTATGTTTTTACTTGATGTGTTTAGTTTAATAATGTGACAAAGGATAAACATATCTAAAAATGGAAGTACATTTGACTGGTTACATTAAAAATTGCCAATACTTGCTCCAAATCTTAGCATTCCGCTATTATGTTGTTTTTATTTTATAGTGCCAACTGACAAATCATTTATGTCATTTCTATTAGCTCAAAATAGGTATGTAGAGTCCATTCTTCATAGAATACTAATTTTTATACATAAAGCACTTTCAATAAAAAAAACTGCCAATGATTTTCATTTTGCCAATGTCAACTATAAAGGTGAGCATAGATTAGAGCATTTACTTGTAACAGAACAACGAGCCGCTCCATTAATTTTGTGGTGTCACTTGAAAGTGCACACCATTTTACGAACCATTCGTACATTTTACCTGAATGAGGGTTTTCGCGATTGAAAAATCCGCCAGATGGCAATACGTAGACGGGAGGTCCAAATGCTGCATGATTGGTGGATTTTGACATATCTGTCAATGTCATGTCAAAAATAACCAATCATGCAGCATTTGGACCTCGCGTCTACGTATTGCCATCTGGCGGATTTTTTAATCGCGAAAACCCTCATTGACAAGAACTTTAGTTACACTACATGGAAATTCTCTAGTCTCTACTCGCCTTTAGATATTGGTCGGTGACTGAAAATTTATGCTGCTAAGTTAATTGTCATTATTACTTCTATCATTTATTTTCTACTGCCGCACAACATCTAGCTCACACAAAAATATCCATTGCACACAAATATGTCTAAACAATTATTTTATTCGTGGACTGTTTTATGGTAGTCGTAGAATACAACCATAACTGCCGTCAGAACTAAATACTATGTATTTATGTATAGGGTAAATTAATTTGCTTGTATTTATTATTGTTGTTTTAAAAACTCATTGGTTTCTATGATGTCTATTGCTAGTCTCTTTACCTACATAAAGTAGACTGAAACTGATTTTACAATCTCTAATACTATAGCTGTAATGTCTTTTTCAACAATACGTATCTACGGTAATGGATGGAAATCTATTTAAAATTGGCCATGTATCTTTTACAGATATATTTAATAATGTATCGCAACTGAAATCTTCAACGGTGTACTGTATTTGAACTCATCAGTTGGCACCACTGTCAAGTGACAGGAGCTTCCTTACTAGTGGCGCCAACTGGTGAACAAATACGACAAACCTATTTGTAAGTATTCGAACTACAGATAAAATATAATCATTGTAGTAACTCAAAGGCGTTTGCTTGTGATCCACATTTTAGTTTTAGAGATTGTAAATTAAACTTAGATCCTACTTTGCAGCTTTATAATTTTATTATAATGTTAATCATTATCATTAACTGATGTCAGAACAATTTTTGCGCTCCTAGCGTATTGTATTTTATATTAATCTATTTATATTTACCATTTATACATGTTAAGTATATTATTGTTTAAAATTGCACGCAACCAGTTGTATTTTTGCCCAACTAGTTCAGTAATGCGATTTTCATACATAAATGTGAGACAATAAAGTCTATAAAGACATAATTTTGGGCAGAATTACAGTGGATGTGTGCAATGACTATTTATTATATTCTATACATGTTTTATGACGATAGCGATAAAAGTCCGTTTATTTATAAATAATAAAACTGACTTATAACTCAGTTTTAACTAAACGCGTTTGCGTTTTTTTATCTTAGTGAAATCAATACTTGCCAAAAAGCGACGAAGCATTTATGAGATAAAACGATGTTATATTATGTTTAAAAGTGCATGGTCTTAAAAAACGCTAATCTGCAGGAACCTTAAAATAATTATGTCGTCATAAAACGCAAGTATAGAGCCCTTGCCCCATAACAATACGAAGGAAAACAGTTGGCGTAGTCAACTCTTACCTAATCTTGCTAAAGCTAATTCAGATTGAATTATCCTATCGATCCAGATGATATTGTAATGTTCTCAATCGCCTGCCTGAAAACAAAATATCCATGTTTTTTTTCTCAAATTAAAGCTAATTCTTTTTTCTTACTAACCTTCGGTCATTGGCACGACGGCAAATCCTACTCCACCACTTACGGGACTTATACCACCAACTTTTCCACCACTGTAAGCCTGTATAGCCAGGATCTACAGCTTGGTCTCGATTGAAATCCAACCAGTGAAGGTTATAAGCTGTGACCAGTAAGGGTTGAATGAACACCACTTGAACTCAACCCTACAGGGCAAATATGTACCATCCTAGACTGCATCCCACTTAACATCAGGTGCGATCGTGCCTTTATATGCATAAAAAACCTATCGATTTTCCCCAATATATCCGACTTTATAGTTTAAGGTTGAAAGTTAATTGAGTTTGCCGAGTGCCAACTGCCTTCGTTCGTGTTGTAAGTTTGTATGTATTATTGTACGTGGTTTATGTGTTATGGACATCGGAACTGATATGGGTATCTATTGTTGTGATATTTGTACACCTATACCGGCTCTAGCTGCGGGTGGAGATTTCACTAGACGTGGATTAAATAGTTTGTCATATTTTAATGTACTACTTTGTTTTATTTACAAAACCTTGTTCAGATTATATTCATTCTAATAAACGCTCATTGTTTCTTTGCAACTTAAAATATCGGCCTAAAATGGAAAGAACAACAACACTTTTTTGCTCTATAAAACTTTTTTAACCATAAACTTATAATTTCATAAATGACAATTAAAAAGTAAAGTCAAAAGACAATTTCTCAGTTCAAAGTTGTCATGGCCTGTCAGAATTGCACTGAAATATTTTTAAATACGTAAAGTACGCGTTTCGGTGGTTACACTGCGGTTCATGTTGTAATTTGTATTATTTTTTGTTCTAAATTGTCTTGCAATGGTAAGTACCTTCATTTATTTGTATGAATTCTATAGATCTATGTTCAGTCGACTGAACTTGTATTTGTGTGAAAAGTGTGACCGTTAAAACCTTTCCTGTTGTAGGACGAAGAAATCGAAGATCTAGTAGGCGACGTAAAATATACAGATTCACAAAAAAGTGTAGCCACTTCGAACGTGTACTCCCTGGACTTCACCGACAGTAGCTCCGATAAAAACAACTCCTCCAGCAAGGAGACCTACGTCATCGAGCTTGACGAAAGCGACGACAGCGAAACCACCTTCCACCTCCACGGAAACCAGAGCGTCATCAACCTGAGAGACGTGAGCAAGCAAAGAACACCCTCAAACATGAACATCCAGTATGAAACGATAAACAAAATCAGCAAAGCTACTTCAGCTACCTTCCACACTTGCTCCATAGCCCAAGAAATATTTACACAAACCAGCAAAACTATCATTGAACTAGCCGAAACAGAGGGTGCTATAAGAAAAGCTATAGACAACAAAACATTAGAAACCCAAACGTCGTTTATATCCATATCGGAAAACAAAACAGTCGAATACAGGATACACGTTACAGAAGCACATGCTGAATTCGCGAGACATGTAGATAATCACGTAAATAATGCCAACAATGTATGCAGCATCTCACGTAATCAAATTATCTGTAACTCTTTAGATGATGGATCTTCTAAATTTCCCATTTCTGAATCGGAGAACGATCGAACTGATGATACCAAGAGCGACAATAGTAATAGCTCTAATAACGATGAGGTCATCAAAATTGTCGACGATAAAGACGTAAAAGAAAGCGATTACAGTGAAAATAAAGAGGAGTATGGAGATAGTAGCCCATTTGAAAAATCTGATACAGATATTGATGAAGATTCTCTTATGTGCAACGAGTATATTGAAGGCAACAAAAACTATAAAGGAGATAACACAAGTGATACGAGTGAAGTACCAAAGTCGATTGATAGTGATGTTGAAGATCTGTACAAAAAGCTGTCTGAGAAAATGTGTATAAACGTTGAGAGAACTTGCGAACAGGATTTAGGTCCTCGCTTTAACACGTTGTCTCCTTTGACCGAAGAGTCCGAAAGAGTTCCAACAAAGAAAGAAAGTATTCTGGATATAACACCAGACTGCAGCAATATATCTGATTTGAAAGATGATGATAAATACTTACTCTTCACAAACAGCACTGGTATCAAGGTGAAGGCTTTGCCTAACGAAGAAACCAGAAATGATCGAGAAAATTTCAAATTGCCTCCTATAAAAAGCAATCAGTCTTGTCCTACAAGCCCTCACTTGAATTTCTTGTTTTCTGGAAACACGCAACGGTCAAATTCACATAAACCTAGAGAATGGGGTGTAGGGGACAGGTGGGAGATAGGAACGAAAGATTTGGCTGCAGGCGAAAGTCCCCTCATTAGTGGAAGAAGTGGTAAGTAAAATGGTAGATGTCTTTTAACCTTTTAAGTATGTCTTATCTAATTACGTGACTTCCTAAAAGTAAAAAGGAATATTATTGTAGATCCAGCGAGAAAACCCGACGCTCTGCAGCTACCCCCCATACACGCGGAAGGCCATCCTAAACAGAATATACCTCAGACTACAAACACATCCGAGGTTAAAGGTCCTCAGTGTTTGAAAAAGCCTGAAACTTTTCTAGCAAGAGTTAACGAATCCATAAGTATAAAAGATAAAATCACGGAGCTCAAGATGAGCAATAACAGTTTGAAGCATTGGCCATCGGGAAAGCATAATGTTACGTAAGTAGATTTAAGTCTTGGTAAGGGTGATATTAAGCTGGGTTAAGAATATCAAAGTGATAAGTAAGTTGTCAATAGAAAAAGCTTGTAATGAAGCTGAATCATAACTTGAAGAAACAACAAACCCGATTATAAAATCCACCCTCTCAGGACATCAGAAAGCAAGACAAGCAGAAGTGCATCTCCAGGCAGCGTGTCACCAGACGAGAGTCGACTGGGAGACATCGCTGAAAGGGGCTGCGACGCACTCTGCGTGGAATTGCTACGGAGACTGCGATCAGCTTCTTGGTACTGCAATTATGCTGAATTGGCGAGCGGTGGGATCATGCTGTTCTTAATCTTTAACTTTTGGGGTTTCAAAAATTCTGTATAGAGCTCCTTCACTTTGTGCTAACCCGTTCTGCACATGGTGTCTGTAGTTATCTCATGTGTCATCCTGAAGCCATTATTTTAGTTCCCCAGTTATCCGCTGGCCAGATCCTCCGCTCCTCTCTATGCAAGAGTGCGAGCTGGTTTTCAGTGACTGACAGTAACATGAAATTTAATATGACCAGGTTTGAAATAGCGGACACATTAGAAGAAATTCCAAGAGTCATGGAGAAGTTCTGGGGAATCATACCAGAACACCGCATCGCTGATCTTATCAGACAAGTTCGTATTTTTTAGTTTATTGTCTGCTTTTTTTGACAATACACTAGTTTTAAGCAACTCTTTAAATCCACTTTATCGCAGGTGAGCGGTCATGTTGAATCTCCACGTACGCAAGTTGCCCGCTCGGCATGTCATACTTTGGCGTCAGTTTTGAAAAATACTAATTATACTAAAAAACCAGTAAGTGGAAACAACAGTTTTCAATAAGTTAGACACTCCTCTCTGGTTTTAACCTGATCACCGTTGGACAGGATTTCTATGAAGCTGTGACGACGTTGCTCGTGAAGACAGGCAGCTTCAGCCGGCCGGTGCGGCGCGCTGCTAACGTAGCCCTCGACGGTATAGTGTGCGGCGTGGAGCTGACGCATGCAGTTACGGCGCTCTGCATACATGGAGTCGGGTAATGCATAATGAATTCTCGTTTGTTTCAACCAAACGTCCACCACGTTCCACAAAGAACGGTCCTGCGTTACCAAACGTCCAACCACGTTCCACAAAGACCGGTCCTGCGCTATCCGCATTCAGATGCTTTACCAGATCGTCGGACCTTGGAGTGAGAGGCATGCCTACTTGATGTTCGTTGTCAGATCCGAGGTTGCCACTCGAGAACTTTTCTGCCCCAACGCCCCAACGACCATCAGCTCCATGAGACCCGCCCACGGTCGGTAGATATCTCTTTCTATGATCTGAGGTAGATATCGTGCTCTTAAGTGTATGAGAAATCTACCTAACCCTATATGAAGGAACCTAGTTGTTTCATAACTCTCTCATGTCCATGACCGTATTACTTTCGTAATCTTAGATTACATCCATCATCTAGTTTGAATCTGGATATAAGTTTAATGTCATGTGGATGATGATGATAACTGGCGCCTTTCTAAAGAATGCAGTATTAATAATGATAATACTAATCTGAATGACAAATCTTTTTACAACGGCTTATCAGCTTATACATATTTTATGTCGGGAGAAAGTAAATTTAGTGTATCATGTACCTATAGATAAGACTAGCGGTTTTGACCGACTACTCATAGGAGGTTAATGTATCAAGAAGTACCGATTTGGTAATCGTCTCGAAGCTCTGTGTGTGGTAGCCACAACATGCCTAAAATTCCGGACTATAGTCCACAGCCCATCGATAGACAGATTCGGAACCCAAAACATCTGAAAGAAAAGTTCATGGCTAATAAACATCGCTTATCAGGCGACGTGAGGTGATCATAATATGACAAATACTCTGACTGGGTTACATTTGATTATGAAAGCAGTCTTCACTTGGTTTTGATAACAGATTCGGCTTGTATCTATATTTGCAAACTTGGTAAATAACTTGATATTCTTGAAGTTTGATAACGTATCAAATAACTACGTCAGTTTGCTCTTGTAGGTGTGGTTATTTAAACAACATTATCATCTCATGACATCTTATCTAGGGTAGTATCTTATCTTTTACATGAAGGTTCGATGTACTTCTACCTTTTTACATTGTTTATGGTTAAGATAACTTCTGGTTCCGTACCTTCAACCGTTTTTGGGTTCTACCTACTAGAAGTCTACGAGTTTTTGATAGCGTGCGACAATTTTGCGCCCCTTGCCAACTGCGACTCCTCTATTACTCAAACCCTTTACTGCTCTCACCTGGGATAGACCCAAGACCTGAATATTCTGCTATTATGTAAGACCATCAATCTAGTAATTCCATTCGCAGCCACAAAAAAAAAGCCCACTGTGGCACTGGTACGGTGTGCTGCCGCTCGTCTCCTAGTCGTGTGCTGCGCCCTAGCGGGTGGTGGAAGAGATTTGCTGCGCAGCATGCCACTCTCTTTCACTCAAATCTCTTACCGTTCTTTCAGCTCTCACTCTCAATCTAGCAATTCCATTCGCAGCCACAAAAGCCCATTGGTTAGATGTGCGGCCGCTCGCCTCCTAGTCGTGTGCTGCGCCCTGGCGGGCGGGGGGCGATACTTGATGCGCTGCGCACCACTTTCTTTCACTCAAACCTCTCACCACTCTCAACTCTCAATCTAGCAATGAGGGTTTTCGCGATTGAAAAATCCGCCAGATGGCAATACGTAGACGCGAGGTCCAAATGCTGCATGATTGGTTATTTTTGACATGACATTGACAGATATGTCAAAATCCACCAATCACGCAGCAGTCAGACCCACATCCACGTCCCGCCATCTGGCGGATTTTTCAATCGCGAACACCCTCATTCCCTTCGCAGCCACAAAAGCCCGTTGGTTAGATGTGCGGCCGCTCGCCTGCTAGTCGTGTGCTGCGCCCTAGCGGGTGGTGGAAGAGATTTGCTGCGCAGCATGCCACTCTCTTTCACTCAAATCTCTTACCGTTCTTTCAGCTCTCACTCTCAATCTAGCAATTCCATTCGCAGCCACAAAAGCCCATTGGTTAGATGTGCGGCCGCTCGCCTCCTAGTCGTGTGCTGCGCCCTGGCGGGTGGTGGGCAAGATTTGCTGCGCAGCACGCCACTCTCTTTTACTCATCATACCTCTCACCGCTCTCTCAGCTCTCACTCTCAATCTAGCAATTCCATTCGCAGCCACAAAAGCCCGTTGGTTAGATGTGCGGCCGCTCATCTCCTAGTCGTGTGCTGNGAGTGTATATTTGCAAACTTGGTAAATAACTTGATATTCATGAAGTTTGATAACGTATCAAATAACTACGTCAGTTTGCTCTTGTAGGTGTGGTTATTTAAACAACATTATCATCTCATGACATCTTATCTAGGGTAGTATCTTATCTTTTACATGAAGGTTCGATGTACTTCTACCTTTTTACATTGTTATGGTTAAGATAACTTCTGGTTCCGTACCTTCAACCGTTTTTGGGTTCTACCTACTAGAAGTCTACGAGTTTTTGATAGCGTGCGACAATTTTGCGCCCCTTGCCATCTGCGACTCCTCTATTACTCAAACCCTTTACTGCTCTCACCTGGGATAGACCCAAGACCTGAATATTCTGCTATTATGTAAGACCATCAATCTAGTAATTCCATTCGCAGCCACAAAACAAAAACCCACTGTGGCACTGGTACGGTGTGCTGCCGCTCGTCTCCTAGTCGTGTGCTGCGCCCTAGCGGGTGGTGGAAGAGATTTGCTGCGCAGCATGCCACTCTCTTTCACTCAAACCTCTCACCGCTCTCCCAGCTCTCACTCTCAATCTAGCAATTCCCTTTCGCAGCCACAAAAGCCCGTTGGTTAGATGTGCGGCCGCTCGCCTGCTAGTCGTGTGCTGCGCCCTAGCGGGTGGAGGGCGATACTTGATGCGCTGCGCACCACTTTCTTTCACTCAAACCTCTCACCACTCTCAACTCTCAATCTAGCAATGAGGGTTTTCGCGATTGAAAAATCCGCTAGATGGCAATACGTAGACGCGAGGTCCAAATGCTGCATGATTGGTTATTTTTGACATGACATTGACAGATATGTCAAAATCCACCAATCACGCAGCAGTCAGACCCACATCCACGTCCCGCCATCTGGCGGATTTTTCAATCGCGAACACCCTCATTCCCTTCGCAGCCACAAAAGCCCGTTGGTTAGATGTGCGGCCGCTCGCCTGCTAGTCGTGTGCTGCGCCCTAGCGGGTGGTGGAAGAGACTTGCTGCGCACGCGGCCCCCCAGCGCGGTTTGCGCACGGAGGCATGCGCTGAGGGCGCTCGCCGCTCTTCTGGAGGACAAGAGCACTGATACCAGGTATCAAACCTTTTTGTTATGACGTTCATTAGTTCCAAATTTGTTTTTTTTTATATATAACAAGGCAGGTGTGTTAAGTGGGATGCAGTCTAGGATGGTACATATCTGCCCTTTAAAAGCCTATTCAATTTCGCCTTGAAAACAGCAGCAGGCAGCGAATTCCACTCCCTAGCTGTTATTATTTTTATTTTTAATAAGTAATGAGGGCTATCGTTTTTATACTTAACAGTTGGCACCCCTGGCGATTGACAGAACCTTACTCTACAGTGGCGCCATCTTGATGAGTGCAAATGCGATAGTCCTCCTACCACTAGCGCTCACCAGTTGGTGTCACTGTCTTCGCTACTAACAAGTGACAGGACCTTACTCTACAGTGGCGCTAACTGGTGAGCGCTAAAACGATAGCCCTCATTGGATAGAATGTCATCAGCCAGTCGGTCTTCAATAGACTGTGAAAGTGTGACGCCACAAGCCTATAAGGTTGTGTGGGTATTGGGCAACTTTTAACAGAACGTGAAAGAAGTCAATAGCAATTTATTATAACTATGCTAAGTAGGTTACATTTAGATTATTAGGTCGTACAATTTATTGGTGTACCTACTATGAAAATTCAGTTCATAATACGAAGGGTTTCATCTAAAAGCGATAATAACCTATCTATCTGTTGTTACAGCAAACTTAATTACGCGCCTTTTGCTAATACATAATTTAACATTATCTACCTAATGAAAGTTCACCTGTAGCACATTTAACATTCATGATTCACGCTATCAATATTTAGATACAAGCGCGTGTTTCTTCATGTCCACGGTCGTGAAACACATTTTTCATGCGTAAAACCTAATTGTCACACATCAGTGATAACTGGCTGTTAAATAATTAATTAGGAATAAGTACTGCAAACTGATAAAATAATAAACTACTACAGTCACTTATTGGTTAATCTTTAATACGTTCACCTACAGTCCAGGGCAACAGCCTTGTCATTCATACAATAAATTGAAGATTAATCTTAAGATTTTTACGTAAAAATGTGTTTATCGGGGATATTTTATGTCAATGTAATAACATAATGTCCACTTTTATCACTTTGTGCATAAAAATGCATACGCTGTATCTTTCGTACTATCTACACAGGTAATAAAGCGCTATAAGATAATGCCAAGGACAATAAATATTCAAATACGCACTAAACGTCCTTTTATAGGTACAAAATATAAATAAAGGAGAACCGCTGACAGACAATTGACTATAGCTATTTGCGTGACCTGACATTGGCGGAATCACTGCGTGGCGATTCAGCGAGATTGTCCATTAAAAAAAAAAGACTTTTGGGTCAACTACCCTCCATCATTAATATTAATCAGGATAATATTAAGTACATCACAGTGTCACACTAATTGTTGCTACGGTTTGACGATATCGTGGTTTCCAAAACCCAAGTCAATGCCATGCAAAAAAGAAGAAAATCAGGTACGTTTGCCACGCGCTCAGGTTTACAACGTTAAAACTGTTTTGTTCTTTTTTTCAACGTATTTTTTCCAGGCTCATCTGGCCGTCTGGTTTCGTTTTGAACTATTTTTTTCTTTCTTTTAACGTATTTTGTTTCAGCCAAATGACGTCCGCTGCTGGACAAAGGCCTCAAGCAAAGAACGGTCCTGCGCTGCCTGCATCCAGATTCTTCCCGCGACCTTTACCAGATCGTCGGTCTACCTAGTAGGAGGCCTGTCCACGCTACGTCTTCCAGCTCGTGGTCGCCACTCGAGAATTTTTCTGCCCCAAAGCGATCGTCTCTACTATGTGCTATGTGCCCCGCCCACTGCCACTTGTCGGTCACTTTGGTTCTCCTGCGNTAACAACCATTTATTATTGTACCTATATATTATTACCGTACATTATGGAAAACCTTGTACTATGCCCAGTATTGCCCAGCCTCAACACTTAAATCTTACATTGACAGGACTATTGGTATACGCACAGATGATAATCTTTTTGTCAGTTACCAAAAACTACTTCATCATCATCATCAACAGCCCTTTACAGTCCACTGCTGGACTATGAGCCTCCTCCACTATAGTGGAGGGTTTTGCCATAATCTCCACGCTTGGCAGGCGGGTTGGAGATCGCAGTTTAAAAGATTGATGTTTTTTCAGAGAGCGCTGCTGCCCATTCTCTGTTTGATGTGTAGTCCCTAAGTCGCCTCTTACGACACCCGCGGGAAGAGTAGGGGTTGGTGACAAATGTATTCTACTCTGCCGTCACCACACGGCTGCCGTGGTCGCCACTCGAGAACTTGTCTGCCCCAACGGCGATCGTCTCTACGAGCTATGTGCCCTGCCCACCACCACTTCATTTTAGCAATTCTGAGAGCTATGTCGGTCACTTTGGTTTTCCTGCGGATTTCTTCATTCAACCAACGTATTGATTTACGCAGAAAGTACGCCGAGCGGCTGTACTCGATGCTGCGGCCTCTAGCCAACTTCGAGGCGTTCTACCTGACGGACGTGGAGGTGGAAGTGGCCGCTCGCCAGATGAAGAGGTTCGACCAGTTGCTGCTGTGCGGCCCGCCCAAGGACGCCAGGTGACGGCTGAGTGTGGTGAGAATAACTCTTACTTACATTTAATTTTGTATTAGCATTAGCTTCAACCACACCAACGCGTGCAGATCGCCATCGCGCCGGCGCGATCATAGGCCAATGACAGGTCATGCGACCTAGATGACAGTTGGCGCGGTATGGGCGTACCCAGGTGAAAGCAAGAGAAAGATCAGCTGATACCTTCCCTCAACCCGGAGATTGTACGCCGTCTGCTTTACTGTCCCTTACCTTTTTTACACGCTGGAACAGGACTTGAAACTGGGGCACATGAATCCCATTGGTCGCCAGTCGCCGGTGATTGTGAACAGAGCGTGACAAGGCGGGCTTGAGTTTCAGAAACCCAGCTGTAGAACACGATCATGTCGGAGTAGTGAAATAATCATGTTTGACTGTACTTAATAAGAATTGAGTATTGAGTACTTATTTGAGGTTTGTGAGCACAGTCATAAACCTTTTTTCGTCTCTATGCTTTTTTCAGACCCTTTTAAAATATTGTATTAGGATTTTCCAAGGATTTTCCTTAAAAATTGTTTTCGTTTCCGCTCCGTTTCGTAATACGCTATGTTAATTAATGCATGCGTAATAGCCACTAATCCTACGCATTTTTGAGTTGATTGAAAATGACGAATTGGCAAGGCCACCAAAAATTCCCCAAACATTTTGACGTAATTTGGTTATTCAAAAATCAAAATTATGCGCCATTAGTCTTGATCTTGTTGAATAAACTTGCTCAAACGTCATCATCTTGTGTTTTAGATCGATCATGCATGAACTCGGAGAAGCGCATCAAGGCCTCGTCGTCTCAAGTTCAATGTAGAGATGGTCACATGACTTGAGTTGTAATTAGGTAAACTCACGTAACTTAACGAGGTTTTTTATACAAATAAGTGTTTAAATAATGTATTTTGAATCTTTTAGTGCTCTTCTGACTAAACAAAAGTCGCGATAACTCAACAAAAATATAAAATCTTTAAAAAATAAAACAAGCTATCACAAAAAGATTGCACTCGAAATAGAAATGTTATCTCCTGTTTTTACTGCACATTTTTGTAAATATTATTTTTATTGCGTTTTATAAACAATTTAAAACTAATTAACGGTGTGTGGCTTCGGTTAATCGTTGTTCCGTTGTTTTTGTGTAATTGTGACAGTCGTGTTGAAGTGTAAAATAATGTTGATTGTACAATTTAATGATATTAAACTGTGTTTATTAAACGCTTTATTAATGGTCTGATTGTAGTTTGCCATAATGTTTCTATTAACAAGTAGGTAAGGTAGTATATCAATGTTTTGTCACCTGTCATGCGCTTTGCACTGGAGGGAAGTCGAACCTTAACTTCAAACTCCTATGTTCTTCAGATTAATTTCGTTAGGGGTCCAATGACAGTTTAACTTTCCTCAATTTTGACCTCAATTGGTTGGGTTTTTAATGGCGGTCAAGCTGTAGATACACAGGAGTTGCAGCGGTGGGAACGAAAGATGGTAATAGTTCCGAAGCCAGAGCGTTAACTAAAAAGATGATATTCGATATTTCTGGTACAAATATCACTATGATATTGTGTCAAGCCAAGCCGACTCTAAAGTTGTTAAAAATATCTGATACAACATAAGTAAGCTTCTAGATATAAGTTTATAAGATAAATTATGATAAACAGCTTGATAATTAAGCACAATGAATAAATCAGTAGAAACCCAATGGGCAAGTCATAGCCCACGCGCTATGTCAATATCTTTATTGCTCTACATTATTTACAAAACAATGCCGCAATTGTAACTGAACGCGTAAATTATAATTTAATAATAAGATAATTATCTGCGTTCATCCCAGCGAAAGTTCCATAACTACTATCAATTTAATGGCTATTATCTACCTACTACATCATAGCAGCACACGTCAGTGCCCTGTTTTGTTGTGCAGTGATTACCAATGACCTGCTTCATTCAGCCATTGTCAGAAATATTCCATGTATCGTTTTTCCTCTGCGTAAGATCATTATGTGATGAGCTGATGACCTAACCAAACTCAGTATCCCTATCTACTGAACAACCTTTCAGACGTCTTAATATTTTACTTAATAGGAAACAAAAGAGTTCTTCGCTTGTCAAGCGAAGTCTATCCTTACGTTAAGGATAAATAAGCACTTACTTATTTGAGTATCATAAAATCGTGGAATGATCCTGATTCCCAACGTCAAACATTCAGTATTATTCGTTCCTAAAAGAGAACCAATGTCTCTACAGAAACACTAAAGTATCAAGCGAAAATTCATAGAATCGAGTTCCATTCGAGTAAAATCATAAAATACCAAAGGAAACCCTTCTGTTATTGTCTCTAACTCAAACGTATGGTAAAACCGTTATAACAAATCGATTGTCAATTCAAGGCCAAAAGTTATCTATGGTTGTTAAAAAATCCCATAAGACTCAATTACGTCACTGACTAGCAAAATACCAATTTAACGGTTAAGGAAGCGATATTTAAACAATCTAATGACGGTGATGATAATAATATGATTTTCGATAAATAACTCAATTTAGTGTTTGAATTTTCTGCATATTTCTTATCTGATAATGATTTCCTAGGCTTAGGTCATCGGTCTCCCTTGCCTTTAGGCAAGGTCGCGTGTAGCGTTTACGCTAGGTTACGCTTTAGGCTAGGTTAACGTTTGCATCTGTGACTGCGTACGCGCATTTTGCGTGCTTAGTTGCGTACGCTGCGCTGCTAAGGACAGTTCGTAGTGGACTTAGCTATTATAGTGGAACTTATAATCATAATCATTTATTGCTTAATTTTCTTTATATTCATTGATTTCCATGTAGATACTTTTATTTTCAGTAAAATGTAGAGTCGTAGTTAGGTATATAGGTTGTGGTGGGTTTACTTTTGTAAAAGTGAAAAGGAATAGCGTCAAGAAAGAGTGATAGAGCTTTTAACGCTAATTTAGCTAGCTTTTTAGTCAAGTTTTAACAGATGATCCCTAAACCTGTTAAAACTAACAGGAATCATAGTTCTGATGTCTGATATAATGTATTGTATCATTATTATAAACCTACCTTAATCTGAAATCATAGCCAAGTTGTGACAAATAAGCAGATTTCCCATATCTGCCACCACAGAGGTCATGAAAAACGATGAATGAACTGACACCACAGTCAAGAGCTAACAAGTAGGCTTGCTCCTACTGCAAGGTGTAATCAGCGCAAAAGTTGAGAGACGGAGAGCACATCAAACTATGGCTGTGGCATCTTATGTACTTAAAATAGGTGCTATGCTATTTTGCAACAATAATACATTTATAATCTGATGTGCAT
This sequence comes from Ostrinia furnacalis, assembly GCF_004193835.3. Lineage (NCBI taxonomy): Eukaryota > Metazoa > Arthropoda > Insecta > Lepidoptera > Crambidae > Ostrinia > Ostrinia furnacalis. The sequence goes on from NW_021131895.1 coordinate 178,839, forward strand.
CTTTGAGCTTTTTTTTAAACGTCGGGAAATGCTTTGCGCATATCCAATAGTCGATGAGGACGGCCAGTGGGTTATGTGGGACTCTCCTCGCCTACCCACTAAAGGCGGGGCCTACCCCCTAAAACCCGACGGCTTCCACCAGAGCCGAAAGAAACGGAACCGCGAGTTATTGTCCTAGTTAAACATTCGTCCGCAGCTCCGCCTCAGGCTAGCTTCGAGGGAGCCCCCCCAATTCCCTCCTCCAGTTGTTTTTTTATAGAGGTTTTCTCCTCGCGGCCCTGGTACAACAGGACCCCCGGCCCGCCGTAGCGGGTTACGGTCTGCTCCATGCCGCTGCTCAGTCAGGTCTGTTGTTCAGAGAAGTACCGAGAGCGGCCCTCGAAAAAACGGGCCCGGGCAAACGCCACCTGTGGGGGTTTTTAAAGATGTCCCCTGCATCGTGGCCCGGGCAAATGCCTCGACGACCCCCGGCCCACTCAATTGTGAGTTACGGGTTGCCCGACAGGCCCGCCGAGTTGACGAGACCTGCCGCGCAGGTGAGAAGTTAGCCGCCCGCGTGAACAGACCACGCGGACGTTGCCCAGGGTGCACCACGAGGAGGTCCCTCACCATCGCACTCGTGCATCTTTGAGCCTACTGTATCTAGGTACCCCTATTCGCTAAGGCGCATGGCGCATGTCCACGAGATGAGTATTACGTGCGCGCTTGAACCCTTGCACTCGCATGAGTGCATGTGCACTGGCCGGTGCGTGTGCACTTACTGCTAAACAACCGGTTGCCAACGCGGGATTCTAGTTGACTCAGCCATGTCAACAAAACTACTTCTTCTTCTGCCTTATGGCAATGTGTTTTCTATCTCAGTCAATGTCACGTGCGCAAAACTTAAATAAAAAAACTAAATGAACCTCTAAAACAAATGTATCAGAAGTTTTGGAGACTCACATTCTATTAAAGTCCAAAAAACCACTAAGCGCTATCGTCCTATTCCTATGGCGACATGAGTAAAGATTTCTTTACTCTATGGCCCTATGCTATGAAGTCAGAAAGTGCTGCCCACACTCCAGATTTTTTTTTAAATTCCAAGATCATTAATTAAAACCCCGCGGCGTCAAAGAAATCGCACCTCCCATCCTACGACAATAACATTTTCTTTTGACACACTCATGGTGCTCCTTTCGCTATAAGACGAGACACTGGATCCTTCTAAAGACACATTTTTGGTGTAAAAACCTTTCCTTTAATGAAAGGAAGTTTGGAACAAGGCTTTCAAATGGAACCAATATCGGTGGGAAGTGGGGATGCATACGCTTGAAAGTGCTTGTCGCGAGAGGTGCGATTTTTTTGACACCGAGTGTAGTTCACAGAATACCTAAATAAATCAATGCTGAAGCACATAAACAAGATAAAAGAATATGTAGAGTTATTTTATGAATGAAGTAAAGATATTGGAGTATGCATATTACTTACGTTAATATGTTACGAACATAATATTACAGCACATTATTCTTTTGAAATATAGGGTATATCTCGTCTAAAAAGTAAAGATGAGAGCTTTGATGGAGCCCTTTTTCACTCGTAGCTTGAAAATCTTGAAAATGAAATTTTAATCCACTATGACTATACCTCTTACCCTTTTTTCACATAACGTACCTATTACAACATATATCAAATTTTAATTATATTACCTACTTGAATTCGTATGAAAATTTTATACCAAATGTATTATTATCTTTAGTGGTAGAGCTTTTATTTTTATCTTTTGCCATTGCGTAACTGTTTTTATCACACTTTCACATAATTATAAAAATATATTTTATCTGTAAATAAATATTGCGTTAATGTCATAACATTTCGTTAATGTTTAAAAAAGCCTGTTTGATAAATTTTATTAACCCATTGCGGCCTATCGGTGTCTTTTAGACCACGACTTGAAAAGACTAGGAATTAAGGTGGCTTAATGCTCAATGGCATCGATGGCGTAAACATATTACACCCTCTGAAAAAAAATTTCAGGCCTTTGAAACTTTCAAACCAGCAGTGTTTGTGCTAACGAAAGTAGTGGTAATGTCTGATACATTTGTCTCTCTAGAGAATAGAACTTTCAAATAATCAGTAATGAAACCTATACTGGGTTCCTGTTAAATAAAATCAAAACTTATTCTTGGATGGCTCAAACTTGGAGTCCAAGTGTGGTTTTGTTCCCCAGTCGATAAAGCACATGATGTCGTGCCCTGCGTGCCCAAACAACTGCACGGAGGAAAATTTAATGAAGCTACTGACAACGCCACTCTTGTAGCGGGGTTTTGGGCTGACACTGTGTAGGTTTGTTGTCGACACGACAAGAAGAAGAAAAATTACTTATACTTCAATTCTGCTTTTCGGGTAAAGCCAAGCAAGCATTTCCAAAGTGGCGACAAGTTTTACTAAACTGCAAGCTCGTCGCCCATTTATAAATGTAACTCGAGATCTGCCTCAATATTCGCTTTTGTTTCATTCACTTAAGTGTAGTTAAGTGACTTAACTATTCGTAATCATCATCAGGTCATTAAGTATCCACTGAAGAAGCACGACGCTCCCTATTTTGCCAGAGGCAAATGGAGGATTGTTGCCTACTACACTATCCACGTTGGACAGACGTGTTGGGTTGTGAGTGGAGGCCAGAATATACACATACTTATTTCTCCCTTTCCTCCCTTCCTTCACTTTGTACGACATTCATAAGAATAGTGGTTCTTTTCTACTCCTGCCTGAACTATGCGCTTTTCTAACAACCAGCTTTGTTCTCTTTTATTTATTTAAGGCTTACAAAACAAGTTACAGTCATATTTAGGCACAGATGTGTGCACAGAATGAATTGAAAATTATGAAATAAAGAGGGTAAGTAGTGTTAGTTTAACTTATTTTATGCTTAGTATTTAATGTTATTAAGTGTTATTAAAGTTTTGTTTTGTTATCAGTGAAAATAGTGGAAAAATATATTGAATAGTGAAACAGATTGTGATAGATATTGATTAACCAATAGAGCGCCTGGTTATAGAGCCTTTGTTTGAACTAACGCAACGTAGTACTGATTTCGCACATTTTCTGCAGATAAACTCTTACCCTATTTGGTTACGTCGGAGAGCGCATGACATTAATATCTATTAACGTATGAAAGTGCCCCACCCACGTTGCCTATCTTAATCACTAAAGAGAACCGCGGGTTAAGGGTTCACGGCGATACTGGGTCTTATTCCAGGGGGTTAAGGTCGATTATGCTAGCTGCGCACGAGTGGAGGCGATAGGTNAAAAAACATTTCATTCTTAAATAATCAAACGTCGGAAATCAATCACCGGTAATTTTTTGGGTATTCATAGCATCGTTGCTCTAGAAGAGAAGCCCACCACTCTCTAGCGAGAGGAAAAAACCACTGAAGAACACTGATGATAATGACTACGACTTAGGTTGTACACCCCACCCTTGACATGAATTTTAATTTTTACTGTCTTTCAATTTAAATCATAATTGTCATTTTTATGAATAAAGATATGAAGAAAAATTGATTGTATTTTTTTATATAATTTTTACTTATCGATACATCTATGTGAACCGTACGAAACATACCCAGCACTAGTCACATTCGTTTGACAGCCGTCATTCTAATCAAGCTATATTGGATAGACTATAACTACGCTATGTTCTTCAGATTAATTTCGTTACGGGTCAATAACAGTTTAACTTGTCCCCAGGACAAACTTTACCTCAATTGGTTGGGATTTTATTGGCGGTCAAGCTGTAGATTCTGGCTGCACAGGAACGAGAGGTGGGAATAGGGTTGCCAGGCGTCCGGCTTTAGCCGGACATGTTTGGCTTTTTAGGGGATTGTCCGGCCAAATATTGTCTTGTCCGGCTTTTTATGTGGTTTAGGGTAAAATGTTTGGCCAAGTGAAGCACAGAGTCCGGCTTTTGTGTTTTTGGACCTGGCAACCCTAGGTGGGAATAATCCCAAAGCTGGAGCCTCAGCTAAAAAGACGATCTTCGATAGTTCTGGTACAAATATCACTATGATATTGTATCAAGCTGACTCTAAAGTTGTTAAAAATATCTGATACAACACAGTAAGCTTCTAGATATAACGTTTATAAGATAAATTATGATAAACAGCTTGATAATTAAGCACAATGAATAAATCAGTAGAAACCCAATGAGCAAGTCATAGCCCACGCGCTATATCAATATCTTTATTGCTCTACATTATTTACAAAACAATGCCGCAATTGTTACTGAACGCGTAAATTATAATTTAATAATAAGATAATTATCTGCGTTCATCCCAGCGAAAGTTCCATAACTACAATCAATTTAATGGCTATTATCTACTACATCATAGCAGCACACGTCAGTGCCCTGTTTTGTTGTGCAGTGATTACCAATGACCTGCTTCATTCAGCCATTGTCAGAAATATTCCATGTACCGTTTTTCCTCTTCGTAAGATCATTATGTGATGAGCTGATGATCTAACCAAACTCAGTATCCCTACTGAACAACCTTTTAGCCTAAAAGGTTGTTCAGTACTTCTATCATAGTGATATTTGTACCAGAAATATAATATCATATTTTTACAAACGAGTTCTTTGGAAACAAAAGAGTTCTTCGCTTATCAAGCGAAGTCTATCTTACTTATTTGAGTATCATAAAATCGTGGAATGATCCTGATTCCCAACGTCAACTATTCAGTATAGTTCCTAAAAGAGAACCAATGTCTCTACAGAAACATTAAAGTATCAAGCGAAAATTCATAGAATCGAGTTCCATTCGAGTAAAATCGTAAGATACCAAAGCAAACCCTTCTGTTATTGTCTCTACCTTAAACGTATGGTAAAACCGTTATAACAAATCTATAGCCAAGGCCAATAGTTATATCTAAGGTTGTTAATAAATCCCATAAGACTCAATTACGTCACTGACTAGCAAAATACCAATGTAACGGTTAAGGAAGCGATAATTAAAAACTCTAATGACGCTGATGATATTATGATTTTCGATATTACTCTTTGCATTTTCTGCATATTTCTTATCTGATAATAATGATTTCCTAGGCTTAGGTCATTGGTCTCCCTTGCCCTTAGGCTAGGTCGCGTGTAGCGGAGTGTGCCACGTCACGTTTGCATCTGTGACTGCGTACGCGCATTTTGCGTGCTTAGTTGCGTACGCTGCGCTGCTAAGGACAGTTCGTAGTGTACTTAGCGATAGTGGAACTTAATTTTCTTTATATTCATTGATTTCCTTGTAGATACTGTTGTTTCCAGTAAAATGTAGAGTCGTAGTTATACATACATATAGGAATATGTGGGTACTCTTGCAAAAGTGAAAACAAAATGTGTCAAGAGAGAGAGAGAGCTTTTTTACACTAATTTAGCTAGCTTTTTAGACAAGTTTTAACAGATGATCCCTAAACCTGTTAATACTAACAGGAATCATAGTTCTGATGTCTGATATTATGTATTGGATCATTATTATAAACCTAACTTAATCTAAAATCTAAGCCAAGTTGTGACAAATGAGCAGAATTCTCATATCTGCCACCACAGAGGTCATGAAAAACGATGAATGAACTGACACCACAGTCAAGAGCTAACAAGTAGGCTTGCTCCTACTGCAAGGTGTAATTGTTGAGAGACGGAGAGCACATCAAGCTATGACTGTGGCATCGTATGTACTTAAAATAGGTGCTATGCTATTTTGCAACAATAAGACATTATAATCTGATGTGCATCTTTGAGCTTTTTTTTAAACGTCGGGAAATGCTTTGCGCATATCCAATAGTCGATGAGGACGGCCAGTGGGTTATGTGGGACTCTCCTCGCCTACCCACTAAAGGCGGGGCCTAGCCACTAAAACCCGACGGTTTCCACCAGAGCCTAAAGAAACGGAGCCGCGAGTTATTGTCCTAGTTGAACATTCGTCCGCAGCTCCGCCTCAGGCTAGCTTCGAGGGAACCCCCGATCCCCTACTCCAGTTATTTTTATAGAGGTTTTCTCCTCGCGGGCCTGGTACAACAGGACCCCCGGCCCGCCGTAGCAGGTTATGGTCTGCTCCATGCCAATCAGCTCTGCTGATCAGAGAAGTACAGAGAGCGGCCCTCGAAAGAATGGGCCCGGGCAAACGCCCCGCCAGCCCCCACCTGTGGGGGTTTTTAAAGATGTCCTCTACATCGTGGCCCGGGCAAATGCCTCGACGGCCCCCGGCCCACTCAATTGTGAGTTACGGGTTGCCCGACAGGCCCGCCGAGTTGACGAGACCTGCCGCGCAGGTGAGAAGTTAGCCGCCCGCGTGAACAGACCACGCGGACGTTGCCCAGGGTGCACCACGAGGAGGTCCCTCACCATCGCACTCGTGCATCTTTGAGCCTACTGTATCTAGGTACCCCTATTCGCTAGGGCGCATGGCGCATGTCCACGAGATGAGTATTACGTGCGCGCTTAGACCCTTGCACTCGAATGAGTGCATATGCACCGGCCGGTGCGTGTGCACTCATCGCTAAACAACCAGTTGCCAACGCGGGATTCTAGTTGACTCAGCCATATCAACAAAACTACTTCTTCTTCTGTCTTATGGCAATGTATTTTCTATCTCAGTCAATGTCACGTGCGCAAAACTTAAATAAAAAAACTAAATGAACCTCTAAAACAAATGTATCAGAAGTTTTGGAGACTCACATTCTATTAAAGTCCAAAAAACCACTAAGCGCTATCGTCCTATTCCTATGGCGACATGAGTAAAGATTTCTTTACTCTATGGCCCTATGCTATGAAGTCAGAACGTGCTGAACACACTCCAGATTTTTTTTTAAATCCTAAGATCATTAATTTTATCTCTGAACACTGAACATAATGAAAATACACACCCCGCGGCGTCAAAGAAATCGGACCTCCCGTCCCACGACATTAACAGTTTCCTTTGACACGCTCATGGTGCTCCTTTCGCTATAAGACGAGATACTGGATCCTTCTAAAGACACATTTTTGGTGTAAAAACCTTTCCTTTAATGAAAGGAAGTTTGGAACTAGGCTTTCAAATGGAACCAATATCGGTGGGAAGTGGGGATGCATTACGCTTGAAAGTGCTTGTCGCGAGAGGTGCGATTTTTTGACACCGAGTGTAGTTAACAGAATACCTAAATAAATCAATGCTGAAGCACATAAACAAGATAAAAGAATATGTAGAGTTATTTTATGAATGAAATAAAGATATACAGTTTATAAATTACTTACGTTACGAAAATAATATTACAGCACATTATTATTTTGTAATATAGGAAATATGTCGGCTGAAAAGTAAAGATGAGAGCTTTGATGGAGCCCTTTTTCACTCGTTGCTTGAAAATTTGAAAATGAAATTTTAATCCACTATGACTATACCTCTACCCTTTTTTTTCACATAACTTGAATTCGTATGAAAATTTCATTCCAAATGTATTATTATCTTTAGTGGTAGAGCTTTTATTTTTATCTTTTGCCATTGCGTAACTGTTTTTATCACACTTTCACATAATTATAAAAATATATTTTATCTGTAAATAAATATTGCGTTAATGTCATAACATTTCGTTAATGTTTAAAAAAGCCTGTTTGATAAATTTTATTAACCCATTGCGGCCTATCGGTGTCTTTTAGACCACGAACTTGAAAAGACTAGGAATTAAGGTGGCTTAATGCTCAATCGAATCGATGACGTAAACATATTACACCCTCTGAAAAAAAATTTCAGGCCTTTGAAACTTTCAAACCAGCAGTGTTTGTGCTAACGAAAGTAGTGGTAATGTCTGATACATTTGTCTCTCTAGAGAATAGAACCTTCAAATAATCAGTAATGAAACCTATTATTGGGTTCCTGTTAAATAAAATCAAAACTTATTCTTGGATGGCTCAAACTTGGAGTCCAAGTGTGGTTTTGTTCCCCAGTCGATAAAGCACATGATGTCGTGCCCTGCGTGCCCAAACAACTGCACGGAGGAAAATTTAATGAAGGCTACTGACAACGCCACTCTTGTAGCGGGGTTTTGGGCTGACACTGTGTAGGTTTGTTGTCGACACGACAAGAAGAAGAAAAATTACTTATACTTCAATTCTGCTTTTCGGGTAAAGCCAAGCAAGCATTTCCAAAGTGGCGACAAGTTTTATTAAACTGCAAGCTCGTCGCCCATACCTAATGTAACTAGAGATCTGCCTCAATATTCGCTTTTGTTTCATTCACTTAAGTTAACTAACTTAACTATTCGTAATCATCATCAGGTCATTAAGTATCCACTGAAGAAGCACGACGCTCCCTATTTTGCCAGAGGCAAATGGAGGATTGTTGCCTACTACACTATCCACGTTGGACAGACGTGTTGGGTTGTGGAGGCCAGAATATACACATACTTATTTCTCCCTTTCCCTTCCACTTTGTACGACATAAGAAGAGTAGTTCTTTTCTATTCCTGCCTGAACTATGCGCTTTTCTAACAACTAGCTTTGTTCTCTTTTGTTTTGAAACAGATTGTGATAGATATTGATTAATAGAGCGCCTGGTTATAGAGCCTTTGTTAGAACTCACGCAATGTGGTACTGATTTCGCACATTTTCTGCAGATAAACTCTTACCCTACTTGGTTACGTCGGAGAGCGCATGACATTAATATCTATTAACGTATGAAAGTGCCCCACCCACGTTGCCTATCTTAATCACTAAAGAGAACCGCGGGTTAAGGGTTCACGGCGATACTGGGTCTTATTCCAGGGGGTTAAGGTCGATTATGCTAGCTGCGGACGAGTGGAGGCGATAGGTTAACATCGTATGATGCGCTGGAGTTATAGGCAGCTATTAATACGGTGATAAACACTGGGAAATGGCGATACTGCCAGCATTGTAGTTCTTCTTTATCGATACTGTAAGGCTGCACTCACAAACTTTCTACCTAGTAAGTCGGGGAAGACGCAAACTGACCCACTCTTGCCCAGCTCTATGTAACACAGCCTTATCATAAGGGGTTAATTGATTTCCTAATAGGATAAGGCCAATCTTTAAATTTGACTGATTTCTCTTTAGATACTATAATTTTCTTTCATTTTGGAGTTTTTAAATTAGAACTTTAACTTTTTGATATAAGTTGTATGTGTTTTAAAAATGGCTTTAGTAATAAATGGTTTCATTTAATACTCATAGTGGGTATCTACTATGTAAGTTAGTAGTAGGTAAGTTTCGTCGAAATGACAAGTTGATAAATTAAAGAAACAAATTTTAAAATCAGGAATATATTTTATAAATTGTTAATTATTCTAGTATTACAATACCATTTTATCTAAACTGCCAAACTAAACAATAAATACTATTCTATAATAACAATACTACATTTGTTACATAACTTAGTCTGTGTCTATAATACAGCTAATTTAATAACAATATAAAAAATTTACTTCGTAAATCCTTATTAACACTGTTAATTTACTACATTACAAATGAATACTACAAGTTACGATTAAGTACAGATTACTTCTGTTAGGTGGCGGCCTAATATAGGCCAAGAATACCGAGTCAAGACTCGAATAAATAGGAATATTAGTTTCCACTAAGATTAATAGAACGGCTAAGTCCAGTCCTTGTGGTAAATAGGCGTTAGACGTCCGAAGGGTTAACACGGTGACATCTGCGCGAGCCGCTCCAAACAGTTGATGTCTTTTTGTGTGCGCGAATGTTGAAGTATTTACCCCGTCACGGCTATGGGGCCCAAACTGCCCCCTCACTGTCGGATCCTGCTTCGTAGCCTCTGCACGCGGTGCGGGTACGTGAGGCTGCAGAGTTTCAGCAGGCATAGCGAAGAACGTTTGTTTTTGTGGGTGCCGATGTAACTCGGTTTCGGGCGAGCTTCGGCCACGAACACCAGCGCCGCCAGGAACACCACCAGAATATGCAGCAGACGCATCTTGGATCAAAAATAACTTGACTCCTTCTTCGTTAACTTGACGAAACTTAGAAGATGTGCACGTACAGAACGCCGGATTGTTTGTAAATAAACGGAAGCCCCTTCGAGTCTTTGCGGTTTATGGAACTTGTTACTTTATCGTGTGGCGTTTGTAAGTGAACTGATGATTTCGTTAAGAAATCTCGTTTTATATAGAGGCTGGGGTTATCTGGCGCGTGCATGATAACCCGCCGAATTGTGATATCGGCAGGTTCGTTGACTGCGCCTCAATGTCACACATCCACCGCTCATTGTAGTAAAATTATCATAACTAGGTGGGTTAACGTAGCACGTGGCAATAAAAACTTAGAGATACCGGCCATTTCTTTCCGTTTTAAATTAGTGGGCTGTTTGATTAGCATTGCTGTTTATTTAAGATTACAGTCAAATAAGCGAGTAGAAGTGGCTCTATCTCATTGACTTTTTTAATAATAGCATCATATGATGATGCAAAGTTGGTCGGCGTTGTATAATTCTTTAAACTGTTGAGATTGTGACCGCTGACCTATCCCAATTTCAATTATAGCTTAGTATTTCTTTGATTTTGGATCAGATATTAACGTGTTATCATATCACGTAATAGCTACACGCATCTACGTGTGAAGCATACGCCGATGCAAACACCGGGTTTGCTATCATTAAATCGGTAGTAAGTCACCCGTAACAGCGATGGAAGCTTATCTCCGACATATTCATATCGGGAACGAGTTAAAACTTCTTAATGTCATTCAGTATTGCGACTTACAAAAATCATTCACGTTTTCAGCAAGTGTTATCTGGCAATTTTAAAATTAATTCAGTTCCAATTCGGATGTCTCTTTACAGACATACGATAAACTTTGACGGTAGACAGCGTTTATTTCATAGCACTTATCATTTATTTATATCGTTACCTAACAGTATTAAAGACATCTCTTCTATTAATAACGTATGGTTAAATCTATAATCGATTACTTTACAGCCAATCTATGATCATGATTAAATTAGTCATCAATAAAATTATGCTCATCGTCCATTATCATGTCTGTCTGGCCGGCTGATCTAACTTGTATCATTAACCTGCTGCCAGACACCTAATTATGCTTATCTCCTCATAATATTGACAAATGTGAGCTAGGTTCGGTACCTCGACCTCCATGCTTGATATCTCACTCACCTAATGGATCCCACAATTAGGTCAATGAAATTTAAAAACCTTGGATCGTTTTACTATAAATAACTCGAGCACGTAAAGATTCCTAGTGTGTTTATCTATCTAGGTTAAATAACGGTACGAGCACAGCCGTATCAGTGAGTTAAGTCTAAGAAATGATTTGCCCCGGGTGGGTCAGATTGACCACCCAACCAGTTTCCGGTTAACAGCTGAATGTAACCTCAATATTGTTCATATCGCTTGATTAGTAAAATTTATCATAGCTCTTAGTATCTAGGGATACCTACAATAAACTTATGAAAAATAATAATGTTAATATAATTATAATAAAAAAAAACTTTTTTAAAAACACGCATGGAATTTATTCTTTTTTCTGTTTGCGCTACAAGCTTTCGAAATTACTTGAACATAGCATACCTTATTTTTTTCATTTTAGTACAATAAAGCTTGTTTTTAAAAAAGTTTTTTTTTTATTATAATTTTATTTTACACTTTTTAGTTGTATCTCAATCTGGGCCTTGGTCATTTAGCACCAAAGTGCTCGGGAAGACGAATCAAACGAACCCAAACTCAATAAGTTTCCGCCGTTTCGTTTATGAGTTCCTAAGGCCACCTCCTGACTCCATCATCAGGACCCTGGACATCATCTAGCACTAAAGTGCTAAAAAAGACAAATCCCAAATTCGATGCGATTCTGCCGTTTCGTTTATGAGTTCCTATGGCCACCTCCTGACTCCATCATCAGACCAGCTCAATGGTACCATAACATTACATTGTCATCGTACTTACATAAGTATACCAAATTTCAGCTCAATCGGTTGAGGAGAACTGGTCTTAATTTCAGTTGCAAGATTTGTCCCACACATACTAACAAACAAGTGAAGTCAATATAAAGCTTGTAAAAATTTATTTTTAACAAAAAATTCGGTACTTAAAACTAAAACTAATGTAAACTACTCGAATTATCCTAGGTTTTGGAATGCTTTGGTAAAGAAGATAATTACTTACGCATTTTCAAATTATCTACTTCAAATATTAGTTGGTGATGAAATTTCTGTAAAGCTTACACATGTTGCATCTTCGCTTAGTAATAAAAATAAAGTAAACTTCCATTACCTTGAAACTAGGCCACCAAACGGCGGAGAGCTTGGAACTTTATTTGGCTGTAGTGACGTATCGATCATCGATGCCGCGATGTAAGAAAATGTGAATCGTCCGTCACTACCGCTAATTTATTTGAATTACAAATCAAATTATTTAGGGTAATTAATGACGCACTGAAAAGCTCAATTTATATTATACTTTGTTGAATAACTTCAACTTTTCTTACATTGAAAAACTGTTTTTGGTGACGAAAACTAATCTATTTTATTGACAACCAACAACGACAAACAACAACAATAGGTAGTGTATTTAACCAAAAATTCCTTCAGTATACATTTTCAAAGGAGTAAATGTAGTCTACCTTTTACACGTTAAACTTTCCATCCCTACCCTCTTAGTTGCAGAGCCCTATCAGAATGCATTTGTGTGTATCAATGTGTCATGTTATAAACTTAGTTCTTTCTAAGCAAGAGAATGCAACTGTTACAAATTCCACTAGAAGAGCCTGAAGGTGTCAAGCTCTACTTCTTGAAATGCCNACTACTACTCGTTTTGACTGAGACAAAGAAATGTTTTGATGATTTAATCTACCGCTCAAAGGACAAGTAAGTTACCTACCTACTATTAGAAGGTTTAGATAAAACAACAACAAACACCTGGCACCTGGCACCTGCTCAGTTTAACGTTATACGATTTAGATAATAGATAAAGGAGATATTTATGATTCATGGATTATCATAAGTATAAGACTATAATCTAAGCACAACTAACCGATCAGTTAAAATACCTGCGTTAGGTCTTCATCTTTCTTTCGTTCGTTTCAGCCAAATAACGTCCACTGCTGGACAAACACATCCCCTAAACATTGTACAACGATACATCCATTGACTCTACATAAATTAGATAATTACTATGTACTTCCAGAGTGAAAAAAGATAAGTACTCGTACTAGTACTAGATACTTCTTCAAAAATCATGAGGTAAAAATAATTTTAGTTGGCTGTTCTATTCTAAATATCCACAATTGTCTTTTTTTAAATGAGAGGTCAGAGCTAATTTAATCATTCATAATTGATAAAAAATCGTATATCGCAAAGGAAAAAAACCGTTTCTGCGTCGTAGTATGTCACTTAAAATAAACCCGAAGCCAGACGCGGATTTATTAATACCTACTTTTTTCCAAGATAGCTGACGCAACGACGTCGAGACGTGTGATCAGTGGTGACCCCCCAATCGGTAGATAGTGTAACGCACGCTAGATTAGAATGAACGTGACTAAGCCCATGCACTGTTAGGTAAACCTTAGCCAAAATTCATGAAACCACCACCACTATCAGCAAGGTATTTGCTAACGCCGACGGTTGATAAATGGAATTATTATACTAGGATACTGGAATATTATACTAGGATTAAGGTATCCTTAAGGTTGTTTTATTTATTAGTCTAGACAATTACTCATCAATGCCAAATAAGTATTTTTTGCGGAGCTGAAAAAGCTTTTCATTTTGTTGAGAAATGCTTTTGTTTAAATATTACAGAATTTGAACAAGAATAAAAAAAATAGTTTTCATAGTGTACCTACATTTTGAGGATTATTTTAAATGAAAATGTGTTATTTTTATAGCAGAATTTCCGTCTATAATTTAGGTTTTGATTCAAGAGGTCAGGACATTAAATCATCTAAGTTTCGACTTCCATTTTCTTAGCAATCCCGCGAAATATTTCATCATTTAAAATGAATTCTTCAATAAAATAACTAAGTATCTAACGACTAAAGGATTATAATTAATTATTGATTTTTATTGATTGATAACAAACATTTGCTTAAATTGATCGATGATTAAGTACTTAATTGGTTTATCAATTTGAAAATCAGTATAAATATTTACTGCGCAGTACAGTTTTGTGATTATCGCATTGTTTAATTTGATAGATATTAATCAGCTTAAGACGATTAGCATGTCATGCCATGGATTACTTTTTAAAAGCCACAAGTCCACCGGCGCCCAAGAGTGCCGCTTGTCGTCTTTGTAGAGTCGCGTAAAAATGTTGTTTTATTTTTTGCTACTGAATAAATGTTTTTTCTTTCTTTATTTCTTTCTTTCAAAGTGTAAGTATAATTCAAACTGATGTCATAATTTAATAGAATGTAGAGGTCGAATTTATTAAGCATCATACTTTTAGTAACGTCTATTTATTATTATCAACATTTCCATACCACCTGACGCTTAGAGCGACTCTACCTTACCTTTACTTAGTGTCAGAAATGTATAAAATACAAACAGTTTGACAAAGCTTTTCTTTCTTTTAAGCTCTTAAATCTTTAACTATAAAAGCGAAAGGTCCCTGATTGACTGACTCACTCATCACAAAATCTCAAAAACTACAAGTACTAGTAGTTTCAAAATTTGCATGGACCCGGGTTGCTTTTAGAATGTAGGCTCACTAAGACGGGATTTTGCAAAACTCCACTTGTAAAGGGGTAAAGCCGGATCCACGAGTACGAAGTCGCGGGCGCCAGTTATCTATATTCTGCTCTTGATCATGACATAATTCCTTAATAAGTTGTGATTTTTATGTTTATTATGCAAGTTTTTACTGTTTGTACATAATGAAGTGTGCTTATCTGAGCCCAAGGCACGCCTCCGCCGCGTTGTGGAATCTCTAACAGAGGAATCACTCACATTACTCATGCAAGGTAATTAATTTGTGGGCCGTTATCTAGTAGCCTACATCCGAAGATCCGGTGTCAACCAGTTAGTGTATTTGGGAATTTAGCCAACGATATTTACCCTCTAATATGGTTTCTTAATCTTTTGGACAAACTAAGGACTTTCTGCATACTTTTTAGTTTTGATTTGTTGATGAACCACTTTTTCTGAACTTAGTTTTGTCTAGGTTGGTAAATAATTTACTGGTGTAAAAATTGGCCGACTTTGCCTCTTTCTCCGCAACCTATTAACTCTTATAAACTCGGGTTATACTCCTTTTTAGAACCACACTTCTCGAGGGCCGAAGTAAGTTATTTTAAAAGCCAAGGAAACATTAGTACAATGGCAAGTTCTGCGTATAATTAAACTTGTAGCTTTTACAGCACCCACAACTTTTCCACTTCTCTTTCTATGAAAACGTTATGTTTTAACCTAAATGTTTTTATGAAGTGTGGTAGAAGATCCTCGATATAATCTACTCATGATTATACATTTAATTTTAATTTTTCTATTAGTCAATTCCGGATTATCTTTTAATCTGCCGTTCTCTACCGAGCGTAACATTTGTGGTGAGAATAACGCAAAGAACTATTTTCCCACATCATAAACTTGTAAAATTTAGACGGATCTTGCAGCGGAGTCGTCAACCTCGCTGGCTGACGAAACATCCGCAAACATTGTATCATTTTGCGAGCCATCTGCTAACAGCAGGTAGCTAAAATTAGCGCACGCGCCGCTCGGGTGATATGAGGACTCGTGCGATTACGAGATTGGCAACTAGGGTTGCTAACCCTGCTTTGTTAACCTACTAGATATTATTACGGTTCAAAACACTATTTCTATAAAAGGTTATGCTTTTTCTCTACCATATTCTATCCTAATTGTAAGACGCGAAGTTTGCGCGATTCGATAGGCTTTGATTTATTATTGAGCTTAATGTGGTTCATAATGCAAAGGCGACGGGTTACAGTTTCAAAAGTATTGTATTTTTTTGTGAATTGACAGCCCTGTTGGTATTTTATTTGATATGATAGGGCGTGAGTCGAACTTTAAACGTCTAGACCCCGAGAAGGTTGTTATAGTAATTTGGCTGCTAATCTTCAACACCGTTATCCGAGCCTCGCATCCGCTCGTGCCACTATTTTAGGACTTTGAACGTCTAGATCACGGGAAGGTGGCGCTTATATTGATATTTTCGTTATTTCTCTTTTTGTAATCTTAAAAGTTAGGTCGCAATTTAATGGGGCAGGTCAGCTAGTCAACTACTCTATTGGAGTATAGCCCATTGGATTGCTCTTTTCCAGGCAATCTCTTTGGCTTATTCATTGGACAATGACAGTTTGAACTTCCAGGGCACAGTACTTCCCCTCATGGCAAAGTGGAATTCGTGGCAGATTGAATATGGTATTTTAGTCAACTCACATTAAATTTTGTTATTTTTAAATTATTATGTTTTTTAAACAACATTCCCTACCAAAGTTGCGACCTCAATCCCAATGGGAAAGTCCAGGGGCCCTAGCCAGCTTTCCCTATGAGTAGGGCAACAAGCAGCTTTCCGTAGTCTTCAGTTGGTGAACCATGGTCTGAAGCCTTTAGTCCCCGTGGCTTATGTTGACTACAACGTGTCAACGACCAACTTCTGAGTAGAAATTTTAATTGAACTATACATGTATAAAATTGATTATTTTTATGGTATTCTACATACATAAACAGGAACGGAAGTTAGCTAATAAAAGTAAATAAGTAAGACCTTATCTGAAAGTCAGATGATCTTTACTTTATAGCATCCTCTGTCAAAAAATTACAATGTTGCACAATCTTTTTTTTATCTAATGATGTGTCATAATCATAATTCATAATAAATGTTTTAAAATAGAAATAAAATAACAACCTTTTCTTGCAACAAATTAGTATATTGCAACACAATCACACCACTAACTGGCCACGAGGGGGCGTGCTGGGCTGATAGGAAGCTCATCAACAATGCCACTTAATTATAAAAAATAGGATAGGTAATTTTAAATTAAGTATAATTTTCTCATTAGTCGTATCATGATAATTAACCTAGCTAGTTAAAATTATTCGCAAATGAGTAGATATCATTTGTTTTAATTAATTAAAATTTCTCTAGATACAAAGTCTGGCTTGTGCTACACATGATTCTTTTAATAAAATTACACCGACTCATTTCTTTACAATGTTCAATACTTAGAGGGTAGAAGAGTGGTAGGAGCGTGACGTTCATGAAATTTCTGAAGTGTTCATAAATTAGTCAAATATCCATATTAACTATCCATAAGACCTATCGATGATAGAAGTGGCGGATTTACAGATTTGCCGCTCGTAGGCTTCACCTCCTGGTATTGTTGGATCTCATATGACTTTTATCTTCTGAAATCGAGTAACCGTCCTCTGAAATCTGCCGCCCCTAGGACTCTAGGCCGCGGCCTATTACGGCCTATTGACAAATCCAGGACTGGATGATAGCTAAGAGTCGAGAGTTTAGGTCCGCTCCGCTTGGTGAACAACTGACAGAGCTTATTAACAAATTAGGTTTCTGCGTAAGTGCAGAATTTTTGAGGTGACAGGTGAAGGTCACCTTTTACTTTGTTGACTCGGCTGACGTTTTGAGACCATAATATAGCAAAATTTAAGTGATGACGGAAGGCGACCTGCACCTTCTCGACTCGAACGATCCATGGGTCCACAGGTCGCAATTTCCAGTGAAAGACTGATGGTGAACCTATGATGAAACCAGTTCTGATCCTAATAATCCTTGCCTAGAGCATTTATAAAAGCATTGTAGTCTTTGCTTTGAAAATAAACAGTCAAATTCGCTTACACGAGTACATTTCGCAAGTTTTATCATGACCTTCGATAAAAAAGTTCGTAACGGATCGTTCGTTATATCGTTTAACGAATCGTTACGGACGAAGTGCGTATGAACATAATCACTTGATACGCGAGTGAATAATAATAATTTTGATAAATAATTGCATCACATACCTACCTATTATGTTCATTTAAAGACTACCTGACCCAAACAAAGAAGTAGAGAATAATGTGATTGAATAAGAATACATACATAAGTACTCGAGATTCAAATAAATATTTGTCTCAGAAACTGGGGGGTAATGCAACTTGCTACATAATGAAACTTCGAACTGCCTATTTAAATCATTTAGACCTAACTACATAAAGCAGCAAATCTTAAGTACCTAGGACTGTTTCCTTATAGTAATAAATGGATAAACACGTGGTAACGTCAGCCGATCGCCAATCGACTCTTGCGCATCTGTTCGATAAAATCTAGATTACGCTAGCATTACCAGCGATAGCTTATCGTGTTTCTATTGTGATGACTCGTAACGCCAATGTCAATAAACATCATTAATGTAAGTACCGACAGAAGTAGAAATATCCTTATTTTGACAGGCTTTGTCCTGCTTTTTACCATACTAAACTAAAAAATCCATTTCCTTATTGGATATCTTTTTTACCTTTTTTAGAATCTCAGTCTCCTACCATAGACTTAGGATTTTTAAAGATTTTCCTTTAATTTTGTTGCTGTCTGTACCAAAATGGCGATATTATCGCTACATGTCCAACATGAACACGTGTAACTCATCTCATCGACCCCCTCGACCTTCCGATCAAGCCTTAGTTACAGTGGAACCTTCTAGAACAGTGATATCCTATCTGCTTTACGGAACGCTTCGACTACAAAGAAACGGGGTGGAAGGTCAAATCTGTGCCAATCTACATCCAGAATCACAATTTTATGCAACAGAGCAACTGCACTTGCACCGCTTATGGTTCAAATTAAGAATCTAGGTAATTTGTATTTGTATCTCTCTCGTCCACTTGGAAATATCGCCTGATAGTAGTGGCCTGTGCCCGGAGCACAATTACTTAGATACGACTTATCGAGTTATTCGTGCTGGGGTTACTGTAAGGCTAGCACAAAAATCTTTCGAGTTCGAATCGTTTGCGTATTCGAATCGCCATTTAGTACGAAAAATACAACAGCGCCCTTGTGAACGTGTCGTAAAGTGAACTTAGATGAGAAATGGTTGCATGAAACTTATTTTGAGGATCAAAATTGTCACGTTATCGTATAATTCGAAGGTTAAGTATCGAATTTTGTCGAATACGCAAACGATTCGAAGACGAAAGTTGTTGATCCTGAAACAATGTGCTTTTACCAACATGTCGACTGCGCTTCAGTCTGCACTCAAGAACAGATTGAATTGTGTTTTGCTTAATAGCTAATTACAACTACCTATGTAAAGTTAATCAACTCATGCCGTTAGAAGTCCGAATAACTCTAGTTAACATTCAGAGGTTACAGTAGTAGATACTGCTTCGTCGCTGCTGATATTAATTCTTAATAAGTAGTCGTTATACCTAGACAGGTAACAATATCTTAGTTGTCTGAAAATGTAGAGGTAAGTTTAAAAGCTCTACATACAGACACGTTGTTGCATACTTACATACGCCTAATACCCCCATACGTCTTGTGTATCTCGCAGTCGGATTGTATTGTATAAGCCTTAGTACATACTTACCTCATAAAGTTAAGTTGAGATCGCTGCTTTATCATCGCCTCTACATCTTATCGGATAATACTTACCAGAAAAATGGTATTCAACTTTATCAAAAGTTACTAATATCAGTGGTACTAAGGTACCACAGAATATTAATAAGTACCTACGGTATTACTTATCGTTATTATTGTAGCTCTTCCTAGACTGAGTCATTCAAAAAGTTCGAAATACACTAAGTAGGTCTTGTGTAACTATTTATCTACCACCTGAATGATAAAATCAAAATATCTTTATTACCTGCAACTGGTAAGAAAACGATAGCCGACTTAGTTGTTTTAAATAAACTTATCTAACTGTAAATTACTTAAATTATAGTTTTTTATCGTAAAGTGATTTGCCTATTTTTCTACTAGTCACATTTTCGCCAACATGGTCTGAAACTAATGTATCATCACGTGGCGTAATACACATGTAATATTTTTAAATAAATCCACGTTTATTATCAACAAAATGAACGCAGCATTTCTAGTGATTTCGCATGTATTCGTAACATACACACGCCAACCAAATACTTCTCTCTTAACGCGTTAAGTACAGCGCTATGAGGCAGCAGCACAATAGAAATATTGATTGATCGATTTTAACTTGAGAATTTAAATAGAAATATTCCGGGACCATAATTTAAAGTAGTATAAATAGCCCTTACTCTATACTTAGCGAATCATTTTATTTAATTCAAACTGCTCTATCATAATAAAATTTCTAAACGCCCATTTGTCAATCACTAAAATCAATATTTTTTTTAAAACATTCAGATAAGTTTTTAGATTAGTGCTACTAAATCTTCGGGCTGTGTTTACGTCAGAGAAAAACAGGCTGATAGAGCCGCAATACATAATAATACCCAAGATGTTTTGCGGCATACCCACTGGCTTATGAATGAAAACTTTAGTCAAAATATGTTATTAATACTTTTATAAACTTTATGTTGTAAACATTATCGGGTAGGGTCAGTGCGTAATTACTTAGTTGAACGTAAACTATAAGAGTATTCTTTATATTTACTAGACTTTTCCATACAATCTAAAGATTAAGTTCTTCATTTGTTTTTGTGATTTTCAGTGGAAATATAAAATGGCGCGAAACGTATAGAGTACTGAAAGGTTATCTTAAAATTGGGAAGCACACTTCAGCAATTGTTCTTCAAGAGGTCAGTCACCCGCGCCATGATACGATTGGCATCGTAACGATAACATTAACGTCAATTCTTAACCATTGACAATTCGAGTAGCCTCATTATTAACTGAAACAGATAAGGATGGAAAAGAGAAACTAGACTGGAGCGGTTAAGGGCGGTATGAAAACAAACTTTATATAAAACTTTTCGCTGTGATAATATAATAAAATGCGTGCAGCAGATAAACGCAGTGCCAGTCACTCATCTCAGATAGCTGTTCAGAACCTTACCCGAAAACCTAACAACCAAATTCGCTATTATTTTTCAGGAAAATAACGAAAATAACTTATCATTTTCTTAATGCTACAATCTACTTTTACGTGACGTCGCCCGCCTTTCCTTTCAGCGCGGGTATACGAACACAAACAGCATGAAAGAGTTAACTGCCTACCCTCTAACAACAATCTTGTATTTTCAGCTATCATCCCACCTAGTGTGATTTTATTTTAAGTTATTATCTAGAAATTAAAGCAATAGAAAATTTTAAAAAACCTTTACTTCGGTTATATTTCTCAGGAAACTGAAAATACTATTTTATATCAGCGCCATCTTGTATACGAATCAATGCAATTCGTCCACGTGTTGTGTTTACTCGCGCGTCATACTTTTACAACCGTTGACGTAATATTCTATTGTGCTTAAAATAAAACAAATAGTGGAAAATAACGACAAATGTCGTAGGTATAATAATGCATATTGTTTATAAAAGATTCGTATCAATATCGACCTTTTGCGGCGATATCTATGATGTTAAACATAATACAAGCAAACAGTAAGTTATTTTATCAATCACTCTGATTTATCTTATGTTGGCTGTTCGCGATATTTACTAAACTTTCTGGATATTATTACATTGTTTACAATGTCAATGTTTAGTTGATCTTAACACATTATGGTACCTATAGCATGTGGTATCGCCTGCTTTAAGAATAACTTAAATCAAGAGTATGATATCATGATTTATTGTTATTTTATAAAGGATAGTAGATATTAAATGTCACGGCATGGATTCGCTCAATGTGAGGATCTTTAGGTGTGAAACCCCCTAAGAACTTTATCGACATCACCATAGCGTGCTGACGTTTTTAGAAGTAGGACTGAACTTTTTAACTGTTCAGTGAACATTTCCGAGTTTGTGGGATAAATAAAATGCATTTGTAAGTCCTTATTATAATTTATTGCAGACACAAACAGTCCAGTCCAGTGACCCCGCCGAACTGCTCTCGGTGCACCACCCACTCAATAAACCTAACGTATTTACATCCAACTAAAACCCGGTCTCTGAGCACGTAGAATTGTGTCCAATGACCCCAAGCTACCCATCCCTATCGCTCGCGCGTAATTATGTTGCTGTCGCGCTCGCACACTCACTGCGGGCGCCCGTCGCACAGACGCGACAGCAATATAATTACGCGCGAGCGATAAGGATGGGTAGCTTGGGGTCATTGGACAAAATTCTACGTGCTCACGGACCAGACTATACCCGCCGACGCTTGCCCAAACACCTGAATGAAATTGATCGGTGATGTTGTGATATAGGAATATGTCTTGAAATTAATTGTGAATGGCTCTTTGGATTTAATACAAAATAGTTCTTAACATTAGTAATAATTTATTAATTAATTATAATAAACTTTCCTTGTGCGTGTAAAATGGGGTCTAAATAAGTTATAGTCCATACATTCCATATAATCCATCCAGTTCATATAGTTAAGGATATGTCCATCCCTCGCTCAAATCGAGTATATGCTGATATACCTATTCTCGATTTGAGCGAGAGATGGGCATACTTTCGGATACGTTACATGAATTAGACCCACCGATTCTGAAGTTCTGAACCACAGCAGTAGTGGCATTAGAGTTCACAATAATTTAGAAAATCAATTTCACGGGTGTCCGAACAAACGGTGGTGAGCTTAAAAAAATAAATAACCAAATTCCTTCTATTACCAATTAAGACGTTACATCTAAAGGGGATTAAAATTAAATTATAACTTGTTAACATCTTCATGTCACTTTAAAAATATACGAGATCATTTTTATGTGTAAAAAATACATGAATACAATATTATTATATGAACACAGCTGGTGTGATTCACATAGCGCTCAACAAAGTGTTACACATAGTCTGGCTGTAAGCACATAAACTTTATACCAAGCAACCATGTACAATATGTTTCAGATTTTGAAAATACTCAACAAGCTTTATAGCAACAAAGAGTCATTGGTTTTTATCATACTGACATCGGACGAGTTCGGCAAGAATAAGTAAGTTTTATAAAATCTTCTATTTTCAAACAAACACATGTGGAATGTTATACAGCCAAACGTGCTTTTATATTAAACATGTTTTATAGTAAACAAAACCACAGATATTGACTATAGGGGCTGAGTTTCTGTCGCTGCTACTTCTCAGCACTGGGTCACATGTCAAACAGTAGCAGCATACAAATTATGCTTTTTCCACTACAACAATTTGATACGGAGTAACTCCATACCTCGATCTCCCGGCGACCATTTTATACCATTCTACACCTCCCTCGTCCAATATCGTATGCTCACATACATTTGTAATTAATTTATTAAACAACAATGTTATAACAAAATGGTACATTGCACTATTTGTTTGGGTATATCGAAAAGTTATATCATAAAATAACAGAAATGCTGTATTCGCAACTTCACACATCTATCTGCAGTTGGGTTGACATTTAGTAAGGCTAAGTTTTACTAAAACACTTGTGATGAAACATAGCAATCGTTTAGGCGGAATCGATAATGCCTCATAGCTTATTTAGTTAGATCAGCGCTGCAGCGGTAAGAACTCTACTGCCAAAGTTAAACATGCCCTAACGATATTAATTAACATAAAGTTATGTCTATACAAGTCGGTAAATTGACTTTGTCACAAAAAATAATTATAAAAAAAATCCATAAGAAAAGTTAGAAGATATGATTATTTGTTACAAACACACCATGCAAAGTCGTCATTGTCAAAAAATTACAAAATCAAGGTCAAACCATTTGCAAATAGATTCATCAAGTCGGCGAGTAACATCAACCACGTCAAATTTACAGAGCAGCCAAAAAAACTTACATAAATAATTTAAGTGAAATTAAGTTTAACAATAAAAAAAATATAAATAAATTATTCTAATGAATTAAGAGCTATTTACAATCAAGTGCTTAACGTTAAAGTAATATACTTCAGAAATTAAACTAATCGATTTTAAATCATAGTCGTTTGCAAAAAGTGACTAGTATACGGTCTGTATTTTCATTTACAAGTAAGGTCAGTATCTTTTGGTTAAGGAGAATGCG
The DNA here is from genome assembly GCF_004193835.3 of Ostrinia furnacalis. NCBI lineage: Eukaryota > Metazoa > Arthropoda > Insecta > Lepidoptera > Crambidae > Ostrinia > Ostrinia furnacalis. Next base: position 202,895 of record NW_021131895.1, read on the forward strand.
ATTTCTAATACCTTGTCTTAATATTAAAAACGTAAACGTCATTTGAATTTGAACAGAAAAAGACGTTAAACTAGATGTGATATGCTTTATGATTTCTTTATTAGCTTCAGAGTGAATATTGAAAAAAAAAATTGAATACGATCAATAGTTAAATAACATCTACGACTTAATTTTGTTTGCGCCTGCGCAACTCAATACGTTAATGACGTAGTAGTTACTTTATAGATAGTAAAAGGGTTCAATTATAATCAATTTATGATCTATTCTGTTATTTTTCCCAATACAGTTCATTGACACTGGTAACGTGACAAAAATAAGTCACGCGACCTGACGCAATATCAAACAAACGATCCTATTACATAACTCGATTAATAAAATATTATCGAACATACTTATTTTTAGTAACGATAATAAGTACCTTTAATATTAGTCACTTTTTGCGTAGCACAACTACACTCCGCCAATAGTGTTGTATGAGATGATTACGTATCAACTTGAAGTTTGTGACATACAAAAGTAAGAATATTAAAGTATCAGAATTATTCTAAAGCGGGGTACCTATACCGAAATGCCCATTGTAATTTGACTAATATACTCGTTACTATTTTACTGCGGGGTTCATTCTGTCCTATATGCATATGTTACGGCTAAAGATAGGTGTGAAAATAAACTTAAGATTAGCCGGCTAAACTTAAGTTTAGCTTCGAGAAGCAGCTAAAGTTCGATAACATGTTAGTTTGCGTCATGATATTCCATCTTTAGCCGGCTAATGTGCACATTAGCCAAAACGATACGGCTAAAAATGTATTCGATGGGCGCGCCAGGCCGGCGGAGGGCTTGAGGGGACGGTGGGGAGACAACGAATAGCTCCATATTATTTATTTTAACAATTGTGACTAGACATTGTTTTAAGTAATTAACACTGAAAAGTTTTATTTTGTTTTATTTTGTAATTTTAAATACCTACCTACAGAAGATTCTGTAATGACCAAATGGTTCCTTATTACTTTATTTTAATGATTAGGTACCTAGATATTGTTTTAAGTAATTAATATTTTGTTATTGTAATAATTATTATTGTCATTTTGAATACCTACATAGGTACATAAAAGTATGTGTAATGAAAGTGATTATTTTTTAATAAAGTTTTCGTGTCAAAATAGTAAACATTTTTACATTGTTTCCTTTTCCATTTCCTTCTACATTTTTAGCCAAGGGCCTGCGGTTACACTTAAGTTTAGCCGGCTAAAGATAGAAGAAACTAACATTAACACCTCGTCGAAGATAAACTTAAGTTTAGCCGGCTAATCTTAAGTTTATGTTCACATCTATCTTTAGCCGTAACACATACACAAGGGTACAACTAAATCGTCATGATATAATCATATTATATTGCACAAATAGACAATAACATGTGCCAATAAATAAAACCCGTTCACAAGGCATCCCAGTCTTTGAATCCAAAATCTACCTACAATATGATTACTACAAATGTAGTACGCTGCTGTCTGCACATAGATTTGAGAACAGAACCAACCCCGCAGTGCGGCAGCCATTGCTCCGAAATGCTTCGTCTCTCCACTTTTTACACACTTGGTCCTGTATATTTACACAATAGAATTTTAATTTACCTATTATTTACAGAGTATGCACAATATGCGGACGTTGCTTGCGAATAATTCACCACTTTTGTTTATAACTAAGTTCCTTGAAATAACACCCATTTTTTAGTTTTTTTAACAAATATCGGGTTACACGAGACTGGATACACTTGCGTTCATCAGACGCGGATTAAAATTCTTAAGATATAAAAAATACTTAAATGAATGAACTTGATCACATTAAAAATACTCACGTCTGACAAACGCAATTATTTCGGAGTCTAATTACAAAATAATATCATCACGGTAAGAAGAAAACCATAAAAACGCAATATTTATTATAAATAAATTTATTGTGTGAATCATTTGAACGTATTCAATTACAGGCATTTCCAATGCGTGTCGTAATTACGTCAAATCTTTGTCAGTTTTAAAATAGCCGTAAATTATTCTTTGAATATCGTGTGTTGTTCAAGTAAAATTAATCAAAAGTAACGTTTTAATGGATTTCCTCAAAATGTCTCACTGTTGAACAATTTACAATGTGCTCCAAACACAAACAGCAGTTACATTGAACGCATCAAACAGTTTTTCCAAAGCTGGCGCGAATAGATCGATAAGAGAGTTCTGATTAGCAAAGGATTATAAAATAAACCATAGACAAACATGTTGATTGAACTGACATAAAGATGGTGCTGTGCAATAATTCGCAAGTTAATTTTGTTCGATATATTCCCGCCAATTTAGTTTAAATACTAATCTAGCTAACCGCGAGAGTATGTGGCAGTGTTCTTACACCAACTATACTGTTGGTATTAATTGTACGATCGACCATGACCACCATCACTAGATCTACGATACGCCTTGACATTTGTTCAGAGCCCTTATTTATTATAGTGATGGGACTGATATTATAATGTATAGATACACGTACAGTCAACGTTTGAATAAAACCACTTTATTATTTACATTTTAGAGTAGTTGTACTGGCTCAATTTCGAAACTATAAATTCATAATTTTATTATTTTCGTGGACTGTACGTATCTGACTCTTTTACAGTGTGTAGGTGGTATATTCGTGAACTCTCTGCAACTTCACGCCGAGATTCTAACCGCAACATTGCCAATACGAGGCCTAAATTAAAGATATTCAACGTGACGTAGATGTCTATAAGTAGAACTATATTTACAAAGGTAGACTATTGCTTTTCAGTGATTCACAACCGCGGTCGGAAGAATAAAAAATCACATAAGCAACATTTACGGGAACGGACCGTGTGTTCGTTACGCAGTCGCTATTAATTGAAAGTGTATCTATTATACGTACTTCCACCCCTCTATAGGCTGGCTGAAACAACAAAATAATAATGGTAGAAAAATACTGTATAACATTAAAACTCAAGGATGCCACCGAAACGTCAACGTTTTTATTTCAGACGTTTAGTCCAGTCAGGAATATGACATCCTAATGGTCAAAATGACATTATGACGAGTCTTATTGGCTCTTATCTGATAAAATGTCAAATAACCAACTCAGTGTTTTACAACGGAAGCCAGACAAGCGTTAGGGCGCTGTCACACGCGGTGGCTTCACGAACTAGGAGTAAATTTAACAAATTACTATATAAATATGCATATTATATCTATCGAGCTGTAGTCACAACAATTTTAATGGCACTTCGGCATCATGTACCGCGCAACGAACACCCGGCCCGAAGTTAACGCTACTCGTCTACTCACAACCGAGGTACCTAAACATACTTTGTACGCGAGCGCCTACTCCATGCAAAAGAGTCGTCGAGCTGCGCCAGCGCCGATGGAGCTTGCCGTCAGTACGCCAAAACACCAACCACATTCGTACAAAAAAGAGCTTTAAAACAAGCACCGTTACAATGATTATGGATTTGGCATTTTTATTATGAGGACACTAACATACTTCAAGTAATCCTATCTATGTACATATCTACAGGATGAATTAGAAATCAGTCGACAATTACCCTACTCGTTCGATGGAAGATCGGTTGTGAATAACGCAATATAAAAATCACAACAAATTCCACTCGGGTAAAACGAATATAGAGATTTAGCGTACCAACGACAATCCACCGAGACTTTAAAGCTAGTCAGTCGAACGCAAGCACAACACAAACCACGCGGTAGTCGCCAGAATAATAGGAATACAATACAAACAACATGGAACCTTGCGCACACGGAATAAGGTTCTAAGGTTACTTAAGTAGTCCGTTACTTACACTGCCTCAATTTGAGACAGACGATAAGATCCATATCAATTAAATTAAATCTAAATCGATCAGTCGTTTATCAATATTAAGTTTTACAGCATTCATCAATTTCAATCATGTAATCTGCCGATACGCATCTGTCTTAAATTACATATTAATCTTTTATCGGTACTTAAAATAAACGTACAATTAATTCGCTAAGAGTCGTAAACTATCCGTCCGTAATGTGACCTCATAATATAATCTTTATAGGCACTTCAAATTCCGTGTGCTCACAAACAAAATGACACGTTACGATCACAAGGGTGAATATAAGATTAAAATTGGTTTCTAACTACGTGCGTCGGGACTACGCCTCGGTGGCGACGGGTTCCCGCGCGTGGTGGATTTTAAGGTGTTTGTTGTGGTTGGATTTGTTGCTGGAGGTTTTTCCGCAGATGTTGCAGGCGAAGGGTCTGGCTCCGCTGTGGACCTTCATATGTTCGGAGAGGTAGTAGCTCCGGTGGAACGACTTACCACACTCGGGGACTTTGCACACGTACTTTTTGGCGGTCTCGTGTTCTCTGACGTGTCGCTGGCAGTTGTACTTGCGGATAAACTGGCAGCCGCAGTAGTTGCACGTGTAGGGCCGGAACGACTTGTGCGCGTTCATGTGGGATATGTACTCCGCCTGAGGAGTGGGCAAATCATACGGTTTCGCTATTTGATTGCAGTTTAAATGGGTGTTATATTGATGTTATATTTTGAACCTTATTGCCGGATGTTAAGGTTAACAGACAATGATAACTTGAAGTTGCCATACTTTTTAAAGTAGGGTATGTAAAATGACATTGTAAGGACTAGGGTATTTGACACTACCTAACCAATAACCACTTTTATTGCAGATTGTGGTGGTGATTGTGCAGGAAAATATCTGACAATATTGTCAATGATAAATCAATCATAGGTATAGTCTGGTCTGCGAGCACGTAGAATTTTGTCCAATGACCCTAAGCTACCGCGTAATTATGTTGCTATCGCACAGTCGCGACAGCAATATAATTACGCGCGAGCGATAAAGATGGGTAGCTTGGGGTCATTGGACAAAATTCTACGTGCTCACAGACCGGGCTTTAGCGTACCTGTCCGATAAAGGCGTCTTTGCATAGGCTACAGGGTTGTTAGTGGGGCGCGTCATGTATCTTGTGCTAAGTCAAAGAAAATTTCTGGCAATATTGCTAAACATACCTGTCTGATGAAAGCTCCCTTGCACAGGTTACACTTAAATGGCTTGGCAGATCTTGACATATGCGTCCACCTGTGCAGCTTTAGGTTCCACTTGGTGCTGAAGGACTTGTTGCAAATGACGCATAGATGTGGTCGCTTGCCGCTGTGTGTTAGTAAATGGGCGCGCAGGTTAGACCGGAGGTACATCTGGAAAGAATAAGGGAACTTTTAAATAATTCATGAGGTTTATTAAAGATAAAAGTTCTCTGGGTTGAGCTGGCTATGTTCCACCAGTAGGGATGAGTCATTCCCAAGAATATTCCCAAGGTCGGGAATGTTGCCGGTAGCGTTCCTCAATATCCCCACACAATGAGAACTAAATGGGAATGCTAGTAATGCAATTGTCACTTATTATGAGGGCTGCACTGCTGCCGATTGACATGACCCTCCTCTACAGTGACGCACTCTTGGTGAGTGCAAATGCGATAGTCCACCAACCGCTTCACCGCTCATCAGTTGGCGCCATCGTTTTCGCCACTAGCAAAATGACAGTGACCTTACATAATGGCACCAATTAGTGAGTGCTAAAGCATCGTGCGTCTCCTCGTGCCAGTGCAGCTTGGCCGCGAGTGAGATTGGCCGACTGCGACACTGGTGGGTCGACTTTGGCCGACATTGGCCGACTTAGGCCACCGATTTTGGCCGACAGCTTGGCCGACTGGAAAACTATTTCTACTGGTACAATCAACCCTTATCTACCACCAACCTGCTTGCAAACAGGACACGGCACGTTCTCCTTTGCCTTGCTTCGGTCGGACAGAAAGAATATGTTGTGCGTGCGTCGTATGTGGCGCGTGAGCGAAGCCGCGTGCACGAACTTGTCGGAGCAGTAGAGGCAGGCCTTGGGCTTGCCGTCGTGCGTCTCCTGGTGCCAGTGCAGCTTGGCGCGCGAGTGGGCTTGGCCGACACTAGTGGGCCGACTTTAGCCAACATTTTCGCCGACATTATCCGAATCTTCGCCGATAATGGCCGACATCTTCGCCGACATTGGCGGACTTAGGCCGGCGATTTTGGCCGACAGTTTGGCCGACTAGAAAACTATTTCTACCGGTACAATCAAGCCTTAGGGGGCGTCCATAAATTACGTGAGACAATTTTGGCCATTTTTCAACCCCCCCGCCCCCCTTGGTGAGATTTGGTGAGATTTTGCTTGACCCCCTCCCCCACCCCCCTAATCTCACGTGATATTTAATAAAATGCCTATTTTTCGAGTCTAATAGATTTATATGAAAAAATCANCATTTTGAATCTTATTGCCGGATCTTAAGGTTAATTAATAGACAATGATAACTTGAAGTTGCCATGCCTTTTAAAGTAGGGGGTATGTAAAATGTCATTGTAAGGACTAGGGTATTTGACACTACCTAACCAATAACCACTTTTATTGCAGATTGTGGTGAGGAAGCTAAGGAAAATATCTGACAATATTGTCAAAGATAAATCAATCATAGGTATAGTCTGGTCTGCGAGCACGTAGAATTTTGTCCAATGACCCTAAGCTACCGCGTAATTATGTTGCTATCGCACAGTCGCGACAGCAATATAATTACGCGCGAGCGATAAAGATGGGTAGCTTGGGGTCATTGGACAAATTTCTACGTGCTCACAGACCGGGCTTTAGCGTACCTGTCCGATAAAGGCGTCTTTGCATAGGCTACAGGGTTGTTAGTGGGGCGCGTCATGTATCTTGAGCAAAGTCAAAGAAAATTTCTGGCAATATTGCTAAACATACCTGTCTGATGAAAGCTCCCTTGCACAGGTTACACTTAAATGGTTTAGCAGATCTTGACATGTGTGTCCACCTGTGCAGCTTTAGGTTCCACTTGGTGCTGAAGGACTTGTTGCAAATGACGCATAGATGTGGTCGTTTGCCGCTGTGTGTCAGTAAATGGGCGCGCAGGTTCGATCTAAGGTACATCTGGAAAGAATAAGGGAACTTTTAGATAATAGGCTAGTTTCCTAAAAAAAATTTTTTAGTCCGTCATGTTTAATATCAAAAATATTGGACACATATATTTTTATTTGTCAATCTAACAAATAATTACACAGTTATGGTGCGTTGAAGGTCCGCGCGACGTCACAAAGTGTGGCACTTTTATGCACTCATTGACGTCACAGGCCTCTTCTTATGAACTTTGGCGCGCTTTATCTCTTTAAATTTTCATTAGTTTGAAAAAGTGAAAAATACGTGTAGAGTATTTTTAGATAAGTTAAATGACGGACTAATTAAAACTCTTGCTTTTTGACCCAGGAAACATACCTATTCTTGAGGTTTGCCAAGGCCAAGCGAAAAGTTCTCTAGGTTGAGCTGGCTATGTTCTACAAGTAGGAATGAGCCATTCCCAAGGTCTGGAATGTTGCCGGTACCGTTCCTCAATATCCCCACACAATGAGAACTAAATGGGAATGCTAGTAATGGAATTGTCACTAATGAGGGCTGCACTGCTGGTGATTGACATGACCTTCCTCTACAGTTAGAGGATTAGGATTAGGAGGACTTCCTCTACACTGACTGCAGTGGCGCAATCCTGGTGAGTGCAAATGCGATAGTCCACCAAACGCTTCAGCGCTTACCAGTGGACGCCTTTGTGTTTGCCACTAGCAAGTGACAAGTGACTTTACTCAACAATGGCACCAATTATTGAGTGCTTAAACGTCGTGCGTCTCCTGGTGCCAGTGCAGCTTGGCCCGCGAGTGGTTTTGGCCGACACTGGTGGGCCAATTTTGGCCGAAATTTTCGCCGACATTGGCCGAATCTTCGCCGACATTGGCCGACATTTTCGCCAACATTGGCCGACATTTTCGCCGACATTTTGGCCGACTGGAAAACTACTTCGACTGGTAAATTCAACCCTAATTTACCACCAACCTGCTTGCAAACAGGACACGGCACGTTCTCCTTCGCCTTACTCCGGTCGGAAAGGAAGATGTTGTGCGTGCGTCGTATGTGGCGCGTGAGCGAGGCCGCGTGNCCCGCGAATGGAATACGGCTCCGCAGTGGCACACGAAGTCGCGCACTTTGGCTTTCTTCTGAAAGTGGTGGCGGTCCCTGGAAGATGAAAAGTATTCAACGTTTTATGGACTGACGTTTTATAGCGCTTTCACATTTAGGCCGTCCAATGAGGGTTTTCGCGAATGAAAGATCCGCTAGATGGCGGGACGTGGATCTGGGGTCTGACTGCTGCGTGATTGGTGGATTTTGACATATCTGTCAATGTCATGTCAAAAATAACCAATCATGCAGCATTTGGACCTCGCGTCTACGTATTGCCATCTGGCGGATTTTTCATTCGCGAAAACCCTCATTGCCGCGTTTTATACTCGCGCGATTGAGATTCTTAGGCGAAACGCGCGACTGCATGTGGACAGAATGTATGAATCTCTAGATTCGAAACTCGCGAGTAAATACGCGTCATCAGACAGGCTCTTTATGACGGACTAGCTTTTGCCCGTGACTTCACCCGCGTGAAATTTCGTTTGTCACAGACAGGCTATATGCCTAGGCCTATATGTTATTCTGGGTTATAAACAATAATACTGTAGTTTCATCAAAATCCGTTCAGTAGTTTTTGCGTGAAAGAATAACAAACATCTAGACATCCAAAATTTCGCATTTATAATATGTATTAGTAGGATTGTACAGCATACAAGTGACCTCTCCAAAGTAGACCTTATGTGCCTCGCTACAGGGTCGACACTCACCGGTGCTGCACCATGTTGGAGTAGCGGCGGAAGGTGTCGTCGCAGATGGTGCACTTGACAGTTGATCGCGTACAAGTGACCGCTCCAAAGTAGACCTTATGTGCCTCGCTACAGGGTCGACTCACCGGTGCTGCACCATGTTGGAGTAGCGGCGGAAGGTGTCGTCGCAGATGGTGCACTTGACAGTTGATCGCGTACAAGTGACCGCTCCAAAGTAGACCTTATTTGCATCGCTACAGGGTCGACTCACCGGTGCTGCACCATGTTGGAGTAGCGGCGGAAGGTGTCGTCGCAGATGGTGCATGAAGTATGTAAATTNTTTAAATAAAATGTACCAACTTTCTCTCGATAGTGAATCTCGAAAATATACCACATTCACAGCTGGAAAACAGTACCAAATGAAGCGCTGTCCAATGGGACTTAAAACAAGCGCAAGTGTTTTTTCTAGACTAATGACGATAGCTATGGCCGGTCTTAATTACCAAAAATGTTTCATTTATCTCGATGATTGCGTTGTAATAGGAAATTGTATCGAAAACCACAACAAAAATCTCATTGATGTTCTAAATCGATTCAGAAAAGTAAATTTAAAATTAAATCCCATCAAATGTGAATTTCTGCGAAAAGAAATAGTATACCTGGGACACAAGATAACTCAGGAAGGTATTTTCCCAGACCCAGGCAAAATTGACACCATACAGACTTACCCACGGCCAAGTTGCGCTGACGAAGTAAAACGCTTTGTTGCATTTGCCAACTACTACCGACGATTCATATCAGGTTTCGCTGATATCGTGTATCCACTTAACCGATTGTGTAAAAAAGGTCTTTTTTGTCGATAAAAATAGGCTATTTTCATATGTACACTAACGTGACTCACACTGTATTGTGGTAACGACAGACAACTACGGAATTTTTAGTTTAATTTGATTAGACTGTTTAGAATAAATTGTCATTATCATCATAAAAAAAAAATATTTTTTTACTTCAATAACCCAGTTTTCTGGCAATTTTACTCTATTTCTTGCGGGAAAAATTACGTGATATTTTCCGAGACCCCCCCTCTCCCCCACGTGAGATTTAGTGAGGTTTTCGTTGACCCCCTCCCCCCCCTAAAAGTCTCACGTAATTTATGGACGCCCCCTTATCTACCACCAACCTGCTTGCAAACGGGACACGGTACGTTCTCCTTCGCCTTGCTCCGGTCGGACAGGAAGAAGATGTTGTGCGTGCGTCGTATGTGGCGCGTGAGCGAAGCCGCGTGCACAAACTTGTCGGAGCAGTAGAGGCAGGCCTTGGGCTTGCCGTCGTGTGTCTCCTGGTGCCAGTGCAGCTTGGCCCCGATTGGGCTTAGCCGACACTGGTGGGCCGACTTTAGCCGACATTTTCGCCGACATTGGCCCACATTTACGCCGACATTGGCCGACATCTTCGCCGACATTGGCCGACATCTTCGCCGACATTGGCCGACATCTTCGCCGACATTGGCCGACATTTTCGCCGACATTGGCCGACTTAGGCCGACAGGTTGGCCGACTAATCAACCGACTGGAAAACTATTTCTACTGGTACAATCAACCCTAATCTCCTGGTCTCCTGGTGCCAGTGCAGCTTGGCCGCGAGTGGGTTTGACCGACATTGGTGGGTCGACTTTGGCCGACATTTTCGCCGACATTGGCCGAAATCTCCGCCGACAATGGCCGACATCTTCGCCGACATTGGCCGACTTAGGGCGACAAGTTGGCCGACTAATCAACCGATTGGAAAACTATTTCTCCTGGTACAATCAACCCTAATCTACCACCAACCTGCTTGCAAACGGGACACGGCACGTTCTCCTTAGCCTTGCTCCGGTCGGACAGGAAGAAGATGTTGTGCGTGCGTCGTATGTGGCGCGTGAGCGAAGCCGCGTGCACAAACTTGTCGGAGCAGTAGAGGCAGGCCTTGGGCTTGCCGTCGTGTGTCTCCTGGTGCCAGTGCAGCTTGGCCCCGATTGGGCTTAGCCGACACTGGTGGGCCGACTTTAGCCGACATTTTCGCCGACATTGGCCCACATTTACGCCGACATTGGCCGACATCTTCGCCGACATTGGCCGACATCTTCGCCGACATTGGCCGACATCTTCGCCGACATTGGCCGACATCTCCGCCGACATTGGCCGACATTTCGCCGACATTGGCCGACTTAGGGCGACAAGTTGGCCGACTAATCAACCGATTGGAAAACTATTTCTCCTGGTACAATCAACCCTAATCTACCACCAACCTGCTTGCAAACGGGACACGGCACGTTCTCCTTAGCCTTGCTCCGGTCGGACAGGAAGAAGATGTTGTGCGTGCGTCGTATGTGGCGCGTGAGCGAAGCCGCGTGCACGAACTTGTCGGAGCAGTAGAGGCAGGCCTTGGGCTTGCCGTCGTGTGTCTCCTGGTGCCAGTGCAGCTTGGCCCGCGAATGGAACACGGCTCCGCAGTGGCACACAAAGTCACGCACTTTGGCCTTCTTTTGGAAGTGGTGGCGGTCCCTGGAAGATGAAGTGACGTTTTTAGTTTTTAACCTATTAATGTATTTTTTAGACTGTAAGTATAGTAAGTACGTATACGAGCATAAAGGAAGCGAATGAAAAATGGGACAGAACGTTGTGCGTTCTCCCCAATTTTTCACTCGCTTCCTTTGCGTTTTTAAATACTATGAGCGTGGACGTTTTTTAGACCCGGTTTCCACCAAAGCGGAGCAGAGCGGAGAATGTTTTGAATAACCAATGTATAAGTTTGAGTGTCAAGTGAAAAGCAAGTCCACCAAGAACAATGGGTAAGTAAAACATAGTTTATATTTGGGATAATAGATGGCGCTGTGCTCCTTTAGCTCGCGCTAACATTTGTTTTTCTCCTGGCTTTATATAACCCCTGGAAATGTATGCCCACCCAGGTTCAGCTAGGTTCAGCTAGGTTCAAATAGGTTCATCACATAGCTTAGCTTTGAATCTCAATAAATGATGCTATTGCCTGTAAAATAGCTTTCATTTTCCCATGCACACCTCGCTATCGTAGGGTTGTACACCAATCAGACTTTAGCTCCCCTCCGCGCCGCGCTGCTGCCGCTGTCAAATTCTGTAGAAAATTTTGACAAAGTAACCTCCTGCACCAAATTAGACCTTATATGCCTCGCTACANAGTTGATCGAGTACAAATGGCCACTCCAAAGTAGACCTTATGTGCATCGCTACAGGGTCGACTCACCGGTGCTGCACCATGTTGGAGTAGCGGCGGAAGGTGTCGTCGCAGATGGTGCACTTGACGGGCGTGCGGCCGGTGTGCACGTTCTGATGCTCAATCAGTTTCTGTCGAGTGATGAACCGCTTTTCGCATACCTCGCACCTGTAGAAGACATATTAGTGAGTGATACTATGTAATTATCTCTGAAGAAGTGTATCTTAATATATTTTGAACCCTATTAAATTGCTTATAAAGTCCATAATCTATTGTGCTACTAATGCACACTAGCAGTGGAAAACAGTACAACCTATCTGATACGTTGTTGAGGCGACCATTGCGTCAGGTAAGACGTGCATGGTTATGTCTTTGCCTTACGTCATTTATTTCAGTCTATTACAAATTCGCGCTTTTTATTTGTCGTTGTACTATCTAAATCGAATTTGAACTCTATTTTATTTTATTTTTATTTTGTTTTATTCAGAAAACAAACAGCTTACAAATATATAAATTGCATAGATACAGTGAGACAATTCTGAGTCTTATAAGTAAAACTAGCGGCCGCCCGCGACTTCGTACGCGTGGAACCCGTTTTATCCCTTTAGGGGTGGAGTTTCGTAAAATCTTTTCTTGGCGGATGCCTACGTCATAACATCTACCTGCATGCCTAATTTCAGCCCGATCCGTCCAGTGGTTTGGGCTTTGCGTCGATAGATCACTATGTCAGTCAGTCAGTCAGTCAGTCGGTCAGTCAGTCACCTTGGAGTTATTTATATTTAGAAGAAGAAGATAGATATCCATGCATCGATTTTGAAACCTATTCCAAGGTCCATAAAGTTCAAAATCTATCGCTTACTTATGGTTCCTGATGCCCAGATGCATCTTGATGTGCAGCTGAAGGTTGGAGCGGCGGAAGAAGCACTTGCCGCACGTCAGGCACTCTAAAGGGTGGATCTTGAGGTGCGCCTGGAACGCCACCTCGGTTAGCTGGTCCTCCTGCAAAGATCGACGAGCCAATTAAGTGCCTGATACCATAGAAAATAATATAGACTACGTACAGCATTGGTTCCCAAAGTGGGGGGCGCGCCCCCCAGTGGAGGCGCAAAGACCTTTAAAGGGCCCTCCTTTAAAGGTCTTTGCGCCATGACCGGGCCATCTGGGTTCATAAGTATAAAAAACCTGCGACCGCTGAGAGAATGCATTCCAGACTGCTCGATACGATCAATCAATAAATCTTAACTGGAAGAGGGGGGGCGCGGAATTTTTTGTATGGTCGAAAGGGGGCGCGTCTCAAATAAGTTTGGGAACCAATACAGAGTTTTCTTCGCGAAGGTCAACAATTTGGTGTAATTTAGCTTGTCTCAGAGTCGAGCATCGTTTCGTTTACATACGTCAGTGATCGGTACTGTGCCAATGCGATAGGGCTGACTTTTACTGTGTCGCCATTTATCGCACCACATGCGTATTTTTATATTTCTTCTTTCTATAGCGATCATTTTTTACAGTGGGTGAAGAAAAGGAGCGCGTAAATCAGTCACTACTCGCTCGTGAATCCCTTGTGGATTAAACCCGCCGGCGCGGATATGCCGCGCGATTTGTTTTGGATGCCTACTCGGGCAGATGAACAGGCCTGCTGCTGCATACCATCATGGCACGAAAAATTAGCTTACGAAATCTTCCCTAACAAGCCTTGACCACCAGATGCGGGAGTGTCTGGTGGTAACTAGAGGCGCTTGTCACGCGCGCCGCTCATTGGCAAAGGAACCCTGTCTCCTTTGATTTGCTGGGGCTACACTGAGCAAATGTCGAGCATAGAACGCGGACAAATGCTAGAGGCTATTGCTGATGGTGATGTCTCGCGTTCCCGACTAAATAATGCTTACGGAGGTCACCGTCAGGTTTTTAGTGGGTAGGCCCTACCTTTCTGGTAGGCATTGAGTGCTTTGAGTCCAGCGGAGCCCGGGATCGCCTGGGGAAGGTGTCTCACCTTGCACGTGGGGCAGACGAAGTCCCTCTTGCGGCGCGCCTTGGCCTCCTGCTTGATGAGCGCCTCGAGCTTGGGCTTGGCCTCTCCTAGTGCGTCGTACTGAAGCATACTGCTCGCGAGCGCCTCCTTCTAGTCCAGCGGAGCCCGGGCTCGCCTGGGGAAGGTGTCTCACCTTGCACGTGGGGCAGACGAAGTCCCTCTTGCGGCGCGCCTTGGCCTCGAGCTTGGGCTTGGCCTCTCCTAAGGCGTGGTACTGAAGCATACTGCTCGCGAGCGCTTTCTTCTTGTAGAATGCTGCTCGCGAGCGCCTCCTTAGAGTCCAGCGGAGCCCGGGGTCACCTGTCGAAGGTGTCTCACCTTGCACGTGGGGCAGACGAAGTCTCTCTTGCGGCGCGCCTTGGCCTCCTGCTTGATGAGCGCCTCGAGCTTGGGCTTGGCCTCTCCTAGTGCGTCGTACTGAAGCATACTGCTCGCGAGCGCCTTCTTCTTGCAGAACGCTGCTCGCGAGCGCCTCCTTAGAGTCTAGCGGAGCCCGGGCTCGCCTGGGGAAGGAGTCTCACCTTGCACGTGGGGCAGACGAAGTCCCTCTTGCGGCGCGCCTTGGCCTCGAGCTTGGGCTTGGCCTCTCCTAAGGCGTGGTACTGAAGCATACTGCTCGCGAGCGCCTTCTTCTTGCAGAATGCTGCTCGCGAGCGCCTTTTTAGAGTCCAGCGGAGCCCGGGGTCGCCTGGGGATGGTGTCTCACCTTGCACGTGGGGCAGACGAAGTCTCTCTTGCAGCGCGCCTTAGCCTCCTGCTTGATGAGCGCCTCGAGCTTGGGCTTGGCCTCTCCTAGAGCGTCGTACTGAAGCATACTGCTCGCGAGCGCTTTCTTCTTGCAGAATGCTGCTCGCGAGCGCCTCCTTAGAGTCTAGCGGAGCCCGGGGTCGCCTGTTGAAGGTGTCTCACCTTGCACGTGGGGCAGACGAATTCTCTCTTGCGGCGCGCCTTGGCCTNGGGCGTGCGGCCGGTGTGCACGTTCTGGTGCTCGATCAGTTTCTGTCGAGTGATGAACCGCTTTTCGCATACCTCGCACCTGTAGAAGACATATTTTATTAGTGAGTGAAACTATTATCAAAACCTACCCTGCTTTGAAGAAGTGTATCTTAATGTATTTTGAACCCTGTTAAATCTATAATATAAAAATGAATCGCAAAATGTGTTGGTAAGCGCATAACTCAACAACGCCTGGACCAATTTTACCAATTCTTTTTTTAAAATGTTTGTTGAAGTCCAAGGATGGTTTTTACGGCGATAAAAGTTCGAATAATCACCGGGAAACCTCTAAAAAAACTCAAAACTTCAACCCTAAGGGGGTTAAACGGGGTTCACGTGGACGAAGTCGCGGGCGGCCGCTAGTTGCTTATAAAGTCCATAATCTATTGTGCTACTAATGCACACTTGCGGTGGAAAACAGTACAACCTATCTGATACGTTGTTAAGGCGACCATTGCGTCAGGTAGGACGTGCATTGTTATGTCTTTGCTTCCCGTTCGCGCTTTTTATTTGTCGTTCTATTATCTAAATCGAATTTGAACTCTATTTTATTTTATTTTATTTTGTTTTATTCAGAAAACAAACAGCTAACAAATATATAAATTGCATAGATACAGTGAGACAATTCTGAGTCTAATAAGTAAAACTAGCGGCCGCTCGCGACTTCGTACGCGTGGATCCCGTTTTATCCCCTTAGGGGTGGAGTTTCGCAAAATCTTTTCTTAGCGGATGCCTATGTCATAACATCTACCTGCATGCCTAATTTCAGCCCGATCCGTCCAGTGGTTTGGGCTTTGCGTCGATAGATCACTGTCAGTCAGTCAGTCAGTCAGTCGGTCAGTCAGTCACCTTGGAGTTATTTATATTTAGAAGAAGAAGATAGATATCCATGCATCGATTTTGAAACCTATTCCAACGTCCATAAAGTTCAATATCCATCGCTTACTTGTGGTTCCTGATGCCCAGATGCATCTTGATGTGCAGCTGAAGGTTGGAGCGGCGGAAGAAGCACTTGCCGCACGTCAGGCACTCTAGCGGGTGGATCTTGAGGTGCGCTGCGAACGCCACCTCGGTCAGCTGGTCCTCCTGCAAGCATCAACCAAGCAATTAAAGAGAGACCGTCCGGTGCGGACCCGCTCCGCACGGCCAATCTGTATGAACTTCTAGGGAGCGTTTTAGAGTAATGCGGTCCGGAGGAACCACTCCGCTTCCTAGCAGTTCATACAGATCGGCTGTGCGGAGCGATTCGCACTGACAATCCGCGTGACACTAAAACCAGCCTAAGTGCCTGATACCATAGAAAATAATATAGACTACGTAGTTTTCTTCGCGAAGGTATTTTAAAAAATGTGTACTCAATGTCATCAACAATATAGTGTAATTTAGCTTGTCTCAGAGACGAGCACCGTTTCGTTTACATACGTCACGTCAGTTTACTCGGTACCAGAGTAAATACAAATGAGTAGGTCATCTTCGGGGCAACTCACCGCTAATCAACGCTACATTTTGTCAGTGTGTGTGTGCGCGCCGCATACGTATTGGCGCGCTCACATACAAACCGCACTCGGGCGTTTCTATGAAGATGACCTACTTCATTTGTATTTACTCTGTCGGTACTGTGCCGATGCGATAGGGCTGACTGCTACAAGAAGCTACTGTCGCCATCTAGCGCACCACACGCATATTTTTCTTCTTTCCATAGCGAATATTTTTTTTACAATGGGTGAAGAAAACCTAGCGCGTGATGTCCGTTTTTACCATCAATCCCTATTTTTTTAAGTGACCCCTATGGAAACAAAATGCCTGTTATGTGTTACCATACGGGTCACTTAAAAATTAGGGATTGATGGTGAAAACGGGCATAAGTCTCTCTCATTGCACACTCGTAAAACCCTTGTGGATTACGCCACGCGTGATTTTTCTTCGATGCCTACTCGGGCAGATGAACAGGCCTGCTGCTGATACCATCATGACACGAAAAGTTAGCTTACGAAATCTTCAATAACAGGCCTCGACCGCCAGATATGGGTGATCTGGTGCCCTGGTGGTGACTAGAAGCGCTTGTCCCGCGCACCGCTCGTTGTCAAAGAAACTCTGTCTCCTTTCACTTGCTGAGGCTGCACTGAGCGGTCGAGCAAGGAACGCGGACAAATGCTAGAGGCTATTGCTGATGGTGACGTCTCGCATTCCGGACTAAATAATGCTTACGGAGGTCACCATCAGGATTTACGTAGAACTAGGTCCTTCCTCTCTGGCCTGGCCTCCTTCGAGTCCAGCGGAGCCTGGGCTCGCCTGGGGAAGGTGTCTCACCTTGCACGTGGGGCAGACGAAGTCTCTCTTGCGGCGCGCCTTGGCCTACTGCTTGATAAACGCCTTGAGCTTGGGCTTGGCCTCTCCTAGAGCGTCGTACTGAAGCATACTGCTCGCGAGCGCCTTCTTCTTGTAGAATGCTGCTCGCGAGCGCCTCCTTAGAGTCTAGCGGAGCCCGGGGTCACCTGTTGAAGGTGTCTCACCTTGCACGTGGGGCAGACGAAGTCTCTCTTGCGGCGCGCCTTGGCCTCCTGCTTGATGAGCGCCTCGAGCTTGGGCTTGGCCTCTCCTAGAGCGTCGTACTGAAGCATACTGCTCGCGAGCACCTCTTTCGAGTCTAGCGGCATTCCGGCAGTGCCTGGCGAAAGTATTGAATAGATAATTACCAAGTTTGACCTTTTAAAAAACCCAAAAAAAGTCGTTTGACAGACCGACGCGCATGTATAAGAAAAATAAATAACACTGCCAATAGCAGTTTGGTCAGCCATATACTGACTGTTTCAAGGTCGCAACTTCAAGCACTCGGTCTCAACTGCTGGCCTTTTGTCGACTCATCATTTCAGGACAAGACGTCCATTGCTGAATATAGGCCTCCCCAAGATTTCCAGATTGACCGGTCGGTAACGGTCTGCATCTATGGTCTCGACTACTGCAAGAAAATAATATCAACTGTATCTGGTCTGGTCTGTGAGCACGTAGAATTGTGTCCAATGACCCCAAGCTACCCATCCTTATCGCTCGCGCATAATTATGTTGCTGTCGCGACTGTGCGACGGGCGCTCGCAGTGAGTGTGCGAGCATGGTGAGTGTGGTAGCTTGGGGTCATTGGACAAAATTCTACGTGCTCACAGACCGGGCTTTACACGTACCAGGAACTCCAGTGGCGTCGTCCGGTTTTTCCTCTTTCTTGATAATCCTCGCGGTCAGCATCCTGCTGTATGACGTGCGCGCCGTTTCGGGTGGCTGCAGCGAGTGGGGGGGCAGAACGAACTGCGGAGGGTGGGGGGACAGCTGGGACGCTAGGGCGGGCGCCACGAGCGGCGCGTGAACAGTCAAAGGCGCATGCGCCGCTGACTTATGCGCACGCATCTCGTACAACGAGGGAAACTTAGAGCCGCATATCGAGCACGTGAAAATACGCCCTTTTTGCGCGAAATGGATCTCTTCCTCCCTGAAAACATACGCGACGTTAAAATTATCTAAACCAAAATTCATAAAATACACTCAACATCAAATAAATCGCACTTTCCGCGATGCGAACTTTAAAATTTTCTTTTGACACAATCACGGTGCCCCAACAATATTGGTGTTATTTGAAAGCCCAATAAATATCCTTAAATAAAAACACATATAATAATCTAAATAAATGATTAACATATACCATAAATGTGACTTGAAAACCTCACTTTGGGCTCTCCTCTGGGATCAATTAGAACAATTTTTATGGTTGTAAAACCAAATAATGATCTCACATGTCCTCTTTAACAGGTGGATAACGATTAATCCCAACTTAACAGTTTTATAGCTATAAAAGTTAGCTCAAGCATAACTACCTATTTTTTAAAGATTATTTCTCGCGGGAGGTGCGATTTATTTGATGTCGAGTGTATTAAAAAATCGGGAGTCGTATTTCGCTATAAATAAATGAATCTAAATTATACTTTACTCACAAATTTTCCCGCTTCTCATTGGTATCTATCTCGGAGCCGTCCGACACCCAACTCTCGCGCGCGATCAAATCGTAGGGCTCCGAAGGCGGTACGTCCGTGTACATCTGAAATACGAGTGGGCGTTGGTAAGAATACATTTTTAAAACAAATTTTTATATGCTCTTAAAACCTTACCTTAACGTTAAGAGCCAAAGTTCGCTCAACGTTCGCATCAATGATAACTTCTTTGCACTCGAGATCGTTTATTATGATTCGGGTTCGCTCCTGATCGATACTTATAATAGGATAATGATAGGATTAATACATGACAAATATTGCTACACTACGAAGCCGTTCACATTAGTCTCCACACCGTATGTTACACTTAATTACAATGTTAGTTTGCGATTAATGCTGTGGTGCCAAAAAGGTTCTTACTCCGTTCCACGGCGACTCCGTGTCCCCGTTGCTCTCCTGGCCGCTGAGCTCGCCGCGCGGCGGCATCCGCTCGTCGGCGCAAATGTTCAGCGGCGCCTCGCCCGGCCCGGCCTCGCCCAGCACGTCCGCCTTGCTGTCCCGCTCGCACACGTCCACTTCCACGTCTACCCGCACCGCTCTACTCCCCATCTCGGCATAATCCACCGCGCTGCTCTCCGCTATCTTATAACTCTCGTGTATAAAGTTCGGCAGCACGAACTCGCTCTCCTTGTGGTGCGACGACTCGCCCCACAGGTACATATCCTTCGGATTCTCTTTCGCGAACGACGGCGCCTCCCGGGCCGCGTCGAACGCCTCCACGCGGTCCGGAGTAAAGTAGTCCGCGTAGATGTTGTCCCCGAAGTAGTTCTCGTTCATCATGCTGACGAACTGCTTGTTTTTCGACGCAGCCTCCAGCTCGAGAAGCTCGCGATGGTTCGACTCCTCGTCGAACTCCCCCGGCGGCATGTTGCCGTACGATATCACGTTGATCGGCCGCAGACCGTCCAAAGGTTCCATCTCGCGATTGGAATTACTGTTCTCGTTGCTGAAAGGATCCTCGTTGCTCGTGTTCACCTCCTCTTTGACCTGCACCACGTCTATGCTGGTCGTGAACTGGTCCGAAGTGTTCAGGCTGGAGGACGCGACGGGCTCGATGTCCATCGACTGCTCCTCCGTGTCGGCGTCGAAATCGTTATGATCTTGGTCTTCTTCGTCTTTCTCGATCATCTTCTCTTCTGGCATCGATTCTAAAGGACTCTTTTCGTCTAAACATTCAGACTTTTCGGAGCAAATCATTTTAGTTATTGAAAAATTTTCGGGTGTTCGGCACGAGGACGATGACGCTCGAGAAAAATTTCCAGGTGATTTACAAGATGACGACGCGCGGGTGAAAATTTCCGGCGACTTGCACGAAGATGATGACGCTCGAGAAAAGTTATCCGGCGACTTGCACAAGGATGACGCTGGAGAGAATTTTTCGACCGACTTACAAGAAGCCGGTGAGGCTTGAGAGAATTTTTCGACCGACTTAAATGAAGCCGGTGACGCTCGAGATAATTTTTCGACCGACTTACATGAAGCCGGTGATGCTTGAGAGAATTTTTCGACCGACTTAAATGAAGCCGGCGACGCCCGAGAGAATTTATCGACCGACTTACACGAAGCCGGTGACGCTGGAGAGAACTTTTCGACCGACTTGAATGATGCCGGTGACGCTCGAGAGAATTTTTCGACCGATTTACATGAAACCGGTGACGCTGGGGAGAACTTTTCGACCGACTTAAATGAAGCAGGTGATGCTTGAGAGAATTTTTCGACCGACTTAAATGAAGCCGGTGAGCCTCTAGGAAAATTTTCAGGCGAGTTACAAAAGGATGACGACGCTTGTGGCTCTACTTCTGTGTGATCCAACTGACTACTGGACTGCTTTGCATTTTTTATTTGTAATATTTTTTTGTGCTTTTTCACAAATATATTATTTAATCGTAGTGCATTGTGTCTGTATGGTTTTATTGCCGATTGGGGCTTCTTATCAGTATTACTATCTAAACTAATTGATTGGTTTATTTGAGGTTTAGGCGATTCCGAGTTACATACTGAAGCACGATCAGCAGAGTTATCTCCAACCTCTGATAATTCGCTGCAAGGTGATATAGATGGTTTCTCATTACATATTAAATCTGGGACTGGGCAGCTGTCAGAAAATTCTGCATCGATTTTACTATCTATACTTGATTTGATGGAAGATTCTTTATAAGATGGTGGGTTACCAACATTTTTTATCACAGAAAAGGCATGTGAGACTGCACTGTCACTGCTAGATATTGATGGTTGGGTGCAATCATCAGACATATGATTGTGATCATCTAAATCAGGTAGAATTTTCTCAGGTGTCTCTGACCTCTCAGGATCCTCAGGGTCTGTGGTTCCAGTCAGATCCATCACAGTGTTCAGCATATTCTTGTTGTGTTGAACTGGAACTTCCACTTTAATGTTACTGAGGATTTTCAAGCCTTTACTAGACCCTGGCGTGTCACATTTTT
Organism: Ostrinia furnacalis; assembly: GCF_004193835.3. Classification (NCBI taxonomy): domain Eukaryota; kingdom Metazoa; phylum Arthropoda; class Insecta; order Lepidoptera; family Crambidae; genus Ostrinia; species Ostrinia furnacalis. Next base: position 224,420 of record NW_021131895.1, read on the forward strand.
CAACAGACTGAACATCAGTTTTTTTAGGGATAGATATATCTACTTCAGTTTGGGTGGTGGTCGAACTCGTGTTGGTTCCAGCAGGAAGGGCCAATGGATCAACAATGGCAGTTACTTCATTAACAAGAGTTTTATTGCGATCATCTGAAGAAGGACCAGCTTTATGTTCATTTGAATTGGTACCGCTAGGTGCCTCCATACCATTATTAGGATAGACAGTTGTGGTACAGGGCTTTGGTATAATGGGCTGCGGTGCTGTGTACATGCATGGTGCATTTCCAAGTTGATCCACTAACATTAAATTCTGATACATAGATGTCCCCGGTGCAACATTAGGAACATTCTCATGACCGAGCACTGAAGGCACACATGAAACGAAACGCTTACCATCCATATTCTGAACCATTTCTCTATAAATAATCTGAGAATTTTGTACTACTGTTGTACCTGGTGTGAAGGTACTGCTGGTCATTTGATTGAAATGGTTTGTGGGTATTGTTGGGGCCAATGTCTTTGACTCCACCATTGTGCTTACAGGTAAACCACTGGCCATAATCATGTTGCTTTGTACATTTTTTTGGACAAACGTTGGAGGAGTGGGCACCATCAAATGCATCGGCTTCAACCCTGGAGTGATATACTGTAATCCACCCATATTAGTCTTTACAAGTATATTATTTGGTTTTGGTAACATTTTTACTATATTCTCATTGCTTCTCCGAGTAACTGTTGGAAGCAAAGTAGCCTGTATTTTGACATTGGTAGTTGTTGGAGTGTTATGAGCGAAAACTGGGGTACTGGTATCCAAAGGATTGTATTCTGGGCTGCGGGAATACTTTATTTCTCTATCATCATTGGTGTCCTGGTAATATGCATAGGGCGGTTCCAATTCGCCAGTCGGTGTATTCGGATACTGTTGAGTTTTGTCTGCTTTCAGAGGATAAGATGGAGCAGAAAATTGATTAGCACTATTGTTTTCAAAGCTCATATCACTCATTCTAATGTCTGGTGTTCCATTGCGGGAAGCATTTAATGCCTGACTTGATTTGGAAGTTCTGCTCGGTGTTCTTCGCCAGTATCTATCCGTTTCACTACTTCTGTGGGACCATCTGTCGTCCACTGCTGGAGTCCGAGACCTGCTTCTGTACGAGCGGTCACAGTGCATCGGTGTGGATGTTCTGCTTGCATAGCTACTACTGGCCTTCGTGGTTAGGTTGCACAATGCTTTTATTACCTGGTCTTTGGGATGGGTATCAAGGTGAGATTCTAGTGTGATCCCATTGTGCAGGTAGAGCGTGCACACAGGGCACTGCACCATTTGATCCATCCTGCCTCACTTTCGTCTACAATTCCGTAAAAACACTTTTGACGTCTTGATATTCGCTGTCGTCGCGAAGGTCAGTGTCTCTCCTTGACGAAATGCGCACTCAGAACGAAGCACCAGTCCGCACTACGTCCGTGACGCGCATATCTCTTATTGACATGCGAGTGCGAGGCTACCACACGACCCACAACAATACATATCTTCGTTGTAAGTCGTCTTCTTATCGATCTGTCGGACAAAATAAATCTATATAAATACACATCGCGATATCTGAGACTTCAAATTATACAAACTTGTTTGAATGTCGAAATCGAGGACAAAAGAAACAAAACTCGTGAGATAAAGGCCATTGAGACAAAAAAGTCCAACGTTGTGCTTGTACTAGGAAGGAATTAGCAGAGTACCACTTTATCCACCACGAACTTACCTATTTGTAGTATTTGTCATGTGTAATCCATGACATCAATAACGTTTTTATAGCTTTTACAATTAATTACAGCTATGATTATCTAAAAATATTTCCAAATAGTCAGACATATTGCAGACGTCTCGTTCACTACACAAAACTTTGTATTCCGATGCACGGACCAAAATGTCGATATCTGCTTCGTGGCATTGAGCCATACAGTGTTCTATTCAATTTGTAGGTGTTTTTGTCGCAAATAAAAAATATATCGAGCGATACGTGCGTATAACGGAAAAACCATAGACTAATGTCAATGACCATAAATCAAACTTTTTTATTTTTAATCAGATTATTGCCACTGTGGGGCAGCATTTTAGCTTGAAATATAGCTCATGATGATGAGCTAACTCATTAAAAGTTTTGTAAAATGGCAACAAATCATTTTACTGTCATTTTGTATATCATTCAAAGGGAAGCACTACTATCGGCAATAACATGTCGATAAAAGTAAAGTTCAAACTTCAAAATCCTACTAATATTAGCAGCGCAGAATATCAGCGTCGAGCTCGAGGTACTATTTGCCTTGACTTATGCTGAGCGAGGACCTGTTTGGTACAATTTTATTTTAATTTTCTGTTTTAATTTGTAATTTGTATTGTGTTGTACCAAATAAACGTTTTTTTTTATTTTATATTATTAAACGGCTTCACCTGCGTGACATTTCGTTTGTCACAAGCAAAATTTCACGCGGGTGAAGCCGCGGGCAAAAGCTAGTACAAAATTAAATGAATTAAGTTTACAGTCAAAAAACTCATAATGGGTCAAAACAACTTTTGCCTGATTTTTCCAATCAAGTGATTTTCATTGGAACGCTTGACCAAGGTCGTTGTAGATTGGAAAAATCAGTCAAAAGTGGTTTGAACCGATATGAGTTTTGACTGTAACTTCTTAGTAAACCAGGGTGTTAGCGGAACAATGTAGATAATTTAGTCAGGCCGAGTAGACTAGGACCACTCTCACTCTTCGCGTACATTTCGTAAGAGACAACTTAAGGAGAAATAACTACATTAGGCCTGGTTTCCACCAAGGTGGAGCGGAGCAGAGAAATGTTTTTGAATAACCAGATTTCATTATTTCCACTTCTCTGCTCCGCTCCGCCTTGGTAGGAACTGTGCCTTAAGAAATTCAGGCCTCCCCAACTTGTCTGGTGACTCACCAGACAAGTTGGGGAGGTAAGTGTAGATCAAATCCCTCATTCCCTCTATTAATTCGATTGTTATAAGATCGAAGAACAGTCGATAATAATTATCTATATATATAAAAATGAAACCCGTTTCGCGTTGTCACGGCATCACGTGTGAACGGCTGAACCGATTTCGATAATTCTTTTTTTTAAATGTTTGTGGAAGTCCAAGGATGGTTCTTACGGAAAAAAATATTAAGAAAATCTCTACGCTAAGGCGGTACGAAGTTCGCCGGGTCAGCTAGTCTTTAATTAATAATTGTGACAACACTAGTGTCAAGTAAGCACGTCGTGTTTGTGCTGGCTCTGTCAGTGTCAAAATCACAGGTCAAAATCCGATTGAACCTGCTGTGGATTGAACTTATTTTATTAAATAATTTTGTGAAGTCATAACTATTACATTATTGTTAATATATCATTATTTCATTAGATAATTAAAATGGCAGACAACTACAGCGAACTTACTATTAGTGGTTTGTATTTTCATTACTTGGAACGTCTAGCATCCAATTTACTATTTTTCCCTTCTTTCATTTTAATATTTATTGCTCCATCATTATAACAGTCTTGAATTTAGAATATTAAACTATACGGAACCCTATGTACATTTTATTTGTAGTTATTTCGTTAATTTTTCCTATAACTCGATAGTTCCTGTTACGGGAACGTACGCCTATGTCGCCTCATACTTAAGGCGGCCAACCGTCCCGCATTCTGCGGGACCGTCCCGTAATGACAGTTGCAATTCCGCATTGCAATATTTAATAAAATAGTCCCGCAAATCGTCCGAGGCGTCCCGTATGTCCCGCATTCCTCGTTTCCCATCGTTTTGCTCGCATAAAAGTGTTCCACATGAAAATACAAATGACTTTTGCCTAGCCATCGTCCAGTACCTACTCTGTTTGCCAGGAACAAACGCTCCTAACAAACGACCTATTAAAAAAATGCCACTCATGTGAAAAATATGATTTTAAAAATAAATTTTAATTTGGTAGTAGTGTTGTTTGTTTCTAATTTAAGTACACCATTAACAATTCCAACAAATCCTAAGTCTTTTTGTGGATAGGGGTGGGTGTCCCGCATTGACTTATTATAAAGTTGGCCGCCTTACTCATACTGATGTCCTCTGAACTCAGTTGCACCAAATGTATTATAGTAAAATAATACTGTAATCAAATATATGGTATACCAACACTGTTTCATGTAAATAAATAAATATCTATCAAATTTAGTTTAAGGTCCATGACTAAAAGCATTCACAGGTTATGTTTAAGCATAATCAGGTAGCATTAATTAAAAAATAAATATTGTACTTACAGAGGCAAAAGACTTGTTGCGCCAGTGGAGAGACAATAATGAAAGAAAAAGTGATGAAGTCCTCAAAGTGTGGTCTGTAATATTTGGTGGTCATAAGAATGGTGTGAAAAATCTAGGAAATGAAAGTAAGTATTTAAAGTAAGAACATTTTTTATCATATCTTTTTTCAATAGNGTCAATAGAGTGGTTCTCTGCACACTATCTTAGGCTGCGTTGCACCACCTTATTTGAACTGTGACTATAAACTTAACCGGTGTTTTTGTATGAAGTTAAACAGACTTTTGATGTTTGTTAAAGTAAGATGGTGCAACCCAGCCTTAGTAGATTAGTTTAACATGTCTATCTTACTTTTAAAAATTCCTGTTGTAATAATAATAAAGTCTATTTTATTATGTTGTGTAACTAAAATTACTTGAATTCTAATGATCTTCTTTTCAGAACATCTGATTCTGGAGCAAGTGTTCTATGCTGCACTGGATTGCCACTACTACACCATGGCATCATACTGCAGTATGACACTGCAAGAAGAGTTCCCTGACAGCTACCGAGCCGCCAAGCTCACAGCAACACTGTATGAGGCTCAAGAAAAGTAAGCTATGAAATAGATATCTATGCTTCATTAAAATAGTCAACATGTATAATATAAATATCCTTGGACATTTTACACTGTGCTTCTAGTCCCAAACTAAGCAAAGCTTGTACTATAGGTACTAGACAATGGATATAAACATACTTAAATACTTTTTTTTGCTATTTAGGCTGCTAGTAAGACTGCTGAACAGTGCTGGTTAATCCAGCCTTGTTTCAATACCACTATGAGAAGTAAACCAGTTCAATCTGTTGCTGTTTACCAACATTGATCTCTTCAATATGTACTTCGATTCGGCTTTTTGAGCATTATGAAATATATAATATCTCATGTTTGATTAGTACCATATTTGATCCTTTTGTATATACCTGGTATCAATAAAGCCACAGCAGGCTTGGACTGAGCCAATTTCTTTCTAGAACTAGGACATAGAACTTGGGGGACACAATTTCCCCCCTGGGTACTCCCATGGATTCATGATTTATTTTATTATTCCAGTTACGAGGACGCCCTGGCTATGCTGGACAACATCATAAGGCTGGACGAAACGAACGCGGCGGCTCGTAAGCGCGTGGTCGCCATTCTGAAGGCGCAGGGATTGATCCAGTCGGCCATCAAGGAACTGGTCGACTATTTGAAGAAGTAAGACTGATTGTAGTTGTATTTTAAAAATTTTACTTACTAATTAAATTTTGCATAGACCGTATGAAATAATTAATAGTGTTTGTTGATGTATACTAGACGGCAAAGTTAAAGGAATTCCCAACACAGTCACACAACAATGCTGTTTGACATAGTTATCACAACAACAAATTGAGATAAAATAGTAAGACACGGGTCTTAATGCGACGTTTATTAATGAGTTACATTATGTACTCACGGCTTGACGTTTCGGCTGCGATGCTGAGATGTTAGTATCTAGCCATGCAGAATAACAAGTCCTTCCACCAACCAAATCAAGCAGAAAATTTGCCTCCATTGGGAATCGAATCCAGGACCTCCGAGTTTGAGACAAGCAGTCTTGTNTTCAATAGAGTGGTTCTGTGCACACTATCTTAGGCTGCGTTGCACCACCTTATTTGAACTGTGACTATAAACATAACCAGTGTTTTTGTATGAAGTTTAACAGACTTTTGATGTTTGTTAAAGTTAAAGTAAGATGGTGCAACCCAGCCTTAGTAGATTAGTGTAACATGTCTATCTTACTTTTAAAAATTCCTGTTAAAATAAAAAAAATAAAATAAAAAAACGTTTATTGCTTTTTACACATAAAAGGAATTACAAGAAACAAAATTACATTATAAGCTTAAAATAACTTATATGCTAAAAGAAAAAGCAAATGGAGGTGGCTCAGCATGTGCCGCCAAGGACTACCTGCCCTAGACAGCGCTGGTTTTCAGCCACCACCATTTCTCTTGAGGTGTTGTAATAATAATAAAATTAAATTATATTTTCTGTTGTGTAACTAAAATTACTTGAATCCTAATGATCTTCTTTTCAGAACATCTGATTCTGGAGCAAGTGTTCTATGCTGCATTGGATTGCCACTACTACACCATGGCATCATACTGCAGTATGACGCTGCAAGAAGAGTTCCCTGACAGCTACCGTGCTGCCAAGCTCACAGCAACACTGTATGAGGCTCAAGAAAAGTAAGCTATGTATGCTCCATTTAAATAGTCAATAGGCTAGCTAGATGACAAAATTTCAATTATTTGTCCGTCAGAAAGATAATTTATTTATTTATTTATTAGGTATATACTACAGTTGACAATCGAGTTTTGTTAGTAGATACTTAAGTACACATGGTTAGTAGTTAAGAGCTAGATTGACAACCTAATTGTATACACACAGCATGATGAATAGCGACACAGAGTAATTAGAAAATATTAGACTCATATTTTTTATTTTCTTTCATAATTAAATAATAACATGCTACATCTACATACAATTTTTTTCTAGAACTAGGACATAACTTGGGGGCCACAGCTTTCCCCCCTGGGTGTGCCCATGGATTCATGTATTATTTTATTATTTCAGTTATGAGGATGCCCTAGCTATGCTGGACAACATCATAAGGCTGGACGAAACGAACGCGGCGGCTCGTAAGCGCGTGGTCGCCATTCTGAAGGCGCAGGGACTGATCCAGTCGGCCATCAAGGAACTGGTCGACTATTTGAAGAAGTAAGACTGATTGTAGTTGTATTTTAAAAATTTTACTTACTAATTAAATTTTGCATAGACCGTATGAAATAATTAATAGTGTTTCTTGATGTATACTAGACGGCAAAGTTAAAGGAATTCCCAACACAGTCACACAACAATGCTGTTTGACATAGTTATCACAACAACAAATTGAGATAAAATAGTAAGACACGGGTCTTAATGCGACGTTTATTAATGAGTTACATTATGTACTCACGGCTTGACGTTTCGGCTGCGATGCTGAGATGTTAGTATCTAGCCATGCAGAATAACAAGTCCTTCCACCAACCAAAAAATTTTATTTACCAAGCAGAAAATTTGCCTCCATTGGGAATCGAATCCAGGACCTACGAGTTTGAGACAATTAGTCTTGTCACTAGTTTAAAAGGAGTTTTTCCACTCCAGGTTCATGTCAGACGTGGAGGCGTGGCAGGAGCTATCAGAGCTGTACCTGCAAGCTCAAGAGTACTCGCGCGCCGCCTTCTGCTGCGAGGAGATCCTGCTGCACCAGCCGCACAACCATCTGGCACACCAGCGGCTGGCCGACGTGCGGTACACCATGGTATGTGCACCATAAGGGTAACAACAGCGCACTTACGGGAACATATGATCCGGCTCGAAGGACCATATGTTCCCCGTAGGTCTAAGTTAAGCCTACTGCGAGCCCTACCCATGGTATGTGGACCATAAGTGTAGTGATGACAACAGAGGGAGCACCTACGGGAAACATACGATCCGGCTCGAAGGACCATATGTTCCCCGTAGGTATAAGTTAAGCCTACTGCGAGCCCTACCCATGGTATGTGGACCATAAGGGTAGTGATGACAACAGCGCACCTACGGGGAACATACGATCCGGCTCGAAGGACCATATGTTCCCCGTAGGTCTAAGTTAAGCCTACTGCGAGCCCTACCCATGGTATGTGCACCATAAGGGTAGTGATGACAAGAGGGAGCACCTACGAGAAACATACGATCCGGCTTGAAGGACCATATGTACTATCGGGGACTCTTCCGCCTGACCACTTTGTAGAAATTTTAGCGTAAGCGCATCGCTCCGGTCACGTGCTCACCCCGTCTCTAATTGGTTACGCATTTTACTATATTTTTACTACGACCAATAAGAGACAATCAGGGCTTAGGTTGCAATACGAAATACCATTGTGCACTTTATTGTCATACGGTTAAGGTTTAAAACGAAATGTTTCTTTTTCTTCAATCTTTCTTAGTTTTAGGCTGAGTTGCACCACCTAACTTTGACCGTAGCTATAACGGTAACCGGTGCTTTTTGTATGGAGTTTAACAGATTTTTGACGTTTGTCAAAGTTAAAGTAAGATGGTGCAACTCAGCTTTAGAATTTTAATAATAGATTTGGTTACAAACAAATAGATAATATGTATTTTTTTAATATTGTATTTTTATACGAGGTCTGTCTGCTTTTTGCTTTGGCGAACTGTCGACATATTCTCTCCTTTGTTTTTTGTGAAGTTTTGTGATCCCTAACCGATTGATTTTGTTTTGTGTTGACCCGTGCTAGTAATTGGACTGTTTGATTGCCTTTTTATTGACCTGTCTATATGAAACCTTATAGGGTCCCTCAAGCTTTAAAAAGCGAGATAGATAGGCAAGTACAGGAAATGCTCGACAATGACATTATAGAGGAGACAGTTTCGGAATGGTCTAGTCCAGTTTTATTAGTACCAAAAAAGGCAGACAAATCAAATCAAAAGAAATGGAGGTTAGTAGTTGACTACAGACAGTTAAATAACAGAATACAAGATGATAAATTCCCGTTGCCCAATATTACCGAAATCTTAGATTCTTTATCAGGAAGTATATACTTTTCAAAATTAGACCTTTCACAGTCATATTATCAGTTATCTTTAAGTCCAAACTCACGTAAATATACCTCATTTAGTTTAAATAAAATGTACCAACTTTCTCTCGATAGTGAATCTCGAAAATATACCACATTCACAGCTGGAAAACAGTACCAAATGAAGCGCTGTCCAATGGGACTTAAAACAAGCGCAAGTGTTTTTTCTAGACTAATGACGATAGCTATGGCCGGTCTTAATTACCAAAAATGTTTCATTTATCTCGATGATTGCGTTGTAATAGGAAATTGTATCGAAAACCACAACAAAAATCTCATTGATGTTCTAAATCGATTCAGAAAAGTAAATTTAAAATTAAATCCCATCAAATGTGAATTTCTGCGAAAAGAAATAGTATACCTGGGACACAAGATAACTCAGGAAGGTATTTTCCCAGACCCAGGCAAAATTGACACCATACAGACTTACCCACGGCCAAGTTGCGCTGACGAAGTAAAACGCTTTGTTGCATTTGCCAACTACTACCGACGATTCATATCAGGTTTCGCTGATATCGTGTATCCACTTAACCGATTGTGTAAAAAAGGTATAAGTTTTGAATGGACAAATGATTGCGAAATTTCATTTAATAAATTAAAATCCGCACTTATGAACCCTCCCGTATTAGACTATCCNAAATTATAGAAAGGGCTACTTTTTTCTCAGGAAATTGCACAGTTACCTCGGCATGTGCGATAGCAATTTTGTGACCCGAGCGGGCAATCGCTAGTTCAATTTTTACACGAAGCCCCATATAATATTTTGTAGCGATTCTTTATTGGGTTTCAAATTTACTAAAATGCGACGTTGCCAAACGAGCGCTACGGATGCGGGTAAGCTAAGCAATACTCAATCCTAAACGCTTTACATAGAGCTTGGTTTGCAAGGGCAAACATCTACAGTGGTGCGCCGACGCTGCTTAGACCCGAAAAATGAATGAATGGGGGCGTAGCTTAATCGAGCGTGTGTGTGCAAACAATTTAGGCCCTTAAGGTGTCAAGGCGTCCGAGTCCCCGATAGTACCCCGTAGGTCTAAGTTAAGCCTACTGCGAGCCCTACCCATGGTATGTGGACCATAAGGGTAGTGATGACAACAGAGGGAGCACCTACGGGAAACATATGATCCGGCTCGAAGGACCATATGTTCCCCGTAGGTCTAAGTTAAGCCTACTGCGAGCTCTCCCATGGTATGTGGACCATAAGGGTAGTGATGACAAGAGGGAGCACCTATGGGACACATACGTTCCGGCTCGAAGGACCGTATGTTCCCCGTAGGTCTAAGTTAAGCCTAACTGCGAGCCCTACAGGAGTTTTGTAATTAAAAGACTTAGTGGAGGCCCTAACATCACGTAGCAAATTATTTTGTTAATTATGACTCCAAAAATTATATTGATACCTTCAGGCACTGATCCAGCCTAAAGATTGTTGTCGGTCACATTTAGAGATGTGCCGCTGAGAAAGTTCTCGTTCCCGGCAATATTCCCAGTGAGAATATTCTCGAGAACCGAGAACGCTCCCGGGAATATTCTCAGTGTTCTCGACAGAATACATTTAGTTTTAATTTAAATTTTGTTGTTTATATGTGGTATTATTTGTAATGCTTCGATGTTTTATTAACTGGGCGTTAAGACTAGTCGTCATAAACAAGGCATGAAACTTGTGAGTGAAATATTGCTGTCTTGCTCACTCTTTTCGTGGCAACGCGTACCGCAGCTTTAGGACTCGGCTACGGTATTTGAACATGAGTGTGCCTCGAGTTTTAAGGCCCTTGCCACTCTGGCGGATTTCAAGCGGATTCAAAGCGGATTTAAAGCGGAGCGGCGACGCGACGGAGACGCCGCGTGAAAATATCGTGAAGCTTCCCGAAGGCTGTCCAACCGATCTGGATTCGATGATTTACCTTTTTTTTTCGAAGTTGGACCTATAGCCTGACCAGGAACATAAAAANTAAGATGGTGGTGATGGAGGTTGCGTCTCACATCACGTCGGGGTCACCAATGTGGGATATGATGATCAAGCACAATAAGGAAGCTAGATGTTAGTGCTTCCTTCCGAGCGGGTGTTATGCTCGGGGACCAAGGTCCGATTTACACCATCTTGTTTTGCCTATATGTATATACTTGGCAGGATATAAAACTCCGTCACCGCGATGCAGGTTTGTATGAGCGGCGGAGTGTGCCATAGTGAAGTAGTAACAGCGCCATCTGTTGGTCACTAGTTTGTAGTGGGCGTCGCCAAAAGCTTTTATTTATGCATGCACATCAAACAGCCGAATGAAGCCGTACTTCATCCGGTTAGCTGTCATTTGCGAACTGGTCACTAACCGTATTCGTAAACACGCGTATCTGTCACCCACCCGGATAAAAATTGTTTGCTCCGAAAAACGTTATCCAGAGTTTCATATGGTGCCGTTATTCTCACGAAAATCGAGAAGCCAGCAGAACGACGGTGATAGATAGACACGAAACTACGTTTACAATGTTTCGGAGTAGCTCCACTGGCTCGTTAACAACCGCACACAGGACGACGGTCGCGGCGACTAGACGCCTATTTTTGTCAATTTCATTTATTAGCTGTCGTCGCGACTCCGCGTTTCTCTATGCTCCGCGACTCTGTCGCGAAGAAAAGCCCGCCTTGTGTGCGCCTACACTAAGGGCTATATTTCATCGGGACACCATGGCGGCGCAACCAGTCGCCGCTACCAATAATATAAAATACTAGCTTTCCGCCCGCGGCTTCGCGCGCGTAGACGCCTGGACCCTATGTTTTTCCAAAATAAAATTTAGCCTATGTTACTCATGGTTAATGTAGCTTTCGAATGGTGAAAGAATTTTTAAAAACGGTCCAGTAGTTTTTGAGCCTATTCATTACAACCAAACAAACAAACAAACAAAGTTTTCCTCTTTATAATATTAGAGTAGATATACAGCTCTATAGAGAGTTACTCACCTGGTGTCCGTTTGGTTGCGCAAAGCTGCATACATTTTGTTGGTAGCGGCGACTGGTTGCGCCGCCATGGTGTCCCGGTGAAATATAGCCCTAATGCTAACGCACCGTATTAATTCCCCAGACGACCAACAACCTGCTCTCGCACTACAAGTCGGCAGGGCAGAGCGGCAAGCGCAAGGAGGCGTGGCGCGTGTGCCGCTGGGCGCAGGCGCGCGCCGCCCCCCCGCGCGCCCCTGGCGCCAACCTCGCCGCCATGATGCTACAGCTTGCCATCGCCGACTAGTTGGGAAGATAAGTGTATGTAAAGCCTGGTCCGTGAGCACGTAGAATTTTGGCCAATGATCCCAAGCTACCCATCCTTATCGCTCAGTTGCTGTCGCGCTCGCACATTCACTGCGGCCGCCCGTCGCACAGTCGCGACAGCAATATAATGAGGGCTATCGTTTTAGCGCTCACCAGTAGGCGCCATGTAGAGTAAGGTCCTGTCACTTGCTAGTAGCGAAGACAGTGGCGCCAACTGGTGAGCGCGAAAGTGGTAGGAGGACTATCGCATTTGCACTCATCAAGATGGCGCCACTGTAGAGTAAGGTCCTGTCAATCGACAGGGGTGCCAACTGTTAAGTATAAAAACGATAGCCCTCATTACGCGCGAGCGATGGCCAAAATTCTACGTGCTCACGGACCAGGCTTTAGGTCGTGGCAGGCCTGGCTCACTCCGCGCGGTACATCCGATAATTACCTACAGCGAAGCGCCCCGCCGGCGGGTATTATATCAGTCGAGGGTCACGCGCGCGCTCGTCAGGACGCTGGCATGCGTTGTAGTATGATTTAGAGATGAAACGGATAGTTGTTTGGCCGGATACCGGATACCGGATATCCGGCCAGCTGCTAGGCCGAATAGCCGGATATCCGGCGGCCGGATAGTTGGCCCATTGTCTCGTTTCATGTCGTGACGAGTTTAGCGCCGCACAGGTGCTTCGAAGGCGATCAGTGGGTCTATTAGTAGACTAGACTAGTCACACTTTTCGAAAATCGAATCTGTCCGAATAGAATGTCAGATTATGCCACTTGTCTAAGGGGCAGATCAATTCGAGCGATTTCGGTTGCTATCGTGAGTGTGTGATTGAATAGCGAAAATTAAATTAGTTTACTTGCTGCGTAATCTGACTGAACTGCATGCATCATCATCAAACCATCAGTGAAAAAAAAAATCGCCTTTTTTATTTGGCAATATTTAGACATTAACAGATATTATTTACTGCAGGGTGGCCCAGAAGAAAATTCACTTTTGATAATTCAATGAAACGACAACTGTACATTTTTGTAGAACTTTACCTATTGCAATTTAAAGGAAAATTAGTGCAATTTATTTTAAAATTTACTTACTTTTATAAATTTTATCGTACNCATTAAAACGACATTTCACGACGAAAAAAATAAAATATAATAAAGGAACAGTTGCCGAGAATATTGCCGAGAAAGTTCCCGAGAATATTCTCGGGAACACTGAGAATATAGCCTTTCTCTGCAAATAGAGTGTATTGTTTAATATACACTTATCTGTCGACTTAATTTATTACTATTTTACTTAAGAAAGTTTGTTTATTTCCATTTGATAAACATGATTCTCAACCTTTCTCACTTAGGAGAACGCTCCCGGGAGCGCTCCCGAGAATATTCTCAGTGAGGAGAGCGTTCTCGGGAACGGCACATCAATAGTCACATTACACGAAAATCTATTCTCGACGACCTCATATTGATTACTAGAAACTTAGTAGAAACTAGTCATAAAACATTAATGTTTTTGTTGTTTTGTAATTATAGGGTGGTGTAGAAAATATGGAATTGGCAAAGACATACTACTGCTCCGCTCTGAAATTGAACCCAGACAACATGCGAGCACTTCTTGGCTTGTTTTTGGTAAGTTTGTACTGGATACAATGGTATCGCATTACATATGGTAACATAGTTAATGAACTATGGCCGTTGGGGCAGGAAAGTTCTCGAGTGGCGACCACGGGCTGGAAGACGTAGCGTGGGCAGGCCTCCTACTAGGTGGACCGACGATCTGGTGAAGGTCGCGGGAAGAGCCTGGATGCGGGCAGCGCAGGACCGTTCATTGTGGAAAACCTTGGAGTGGCCTTTGTCCAGCAGTGGACGTCATTTGGCTGAAATGAACGAACGAACCATTAACTAAGTTGTTGTTAGATACAACTTCCTAAAATTCTCAGTAGCTAATTTTTCAATTTAAGGTTTCACTAAAAGCTGTTTTAGTGAAATATTTTTTAAGAAGTGGTCAGTCAACTGCCCAAAACTATAATGTATTTATTCTGAACTTTAAATGTATTGTACTCGTCCCCCAGACGACCAACAACCTGCTCTCGCACTACAAGTCAGCAGGGCAGAGCGGCAAGCGCAAGGAGGCGTGGCGCGTGTGCCGCTGGGCGCAGGCGCGCGCCGCCCCCCCGCGCGCCCCCGGCGCCAACCTCGCCGCCATGATGCTACAGCTTGCCATCGCCGACTAAAGCCCGGTCGCCGACCACGTAGAATTGACCCCAAGCTACCCATCCTTATCGCTCGCGCGTAATTATGTTGCTGTCGCGCTCGCACACTCACTGCGGCCGCCCGTCGCACAGTCGCGACAGCAATATAATGAGGGCTATCGTTTTAGCGCTCACCAGTAGGCGCCACTGTAGAGTAAGGTCCTGTCACTTGCTAGTAGCGAAGACAGTGGCGCCAACTGGTGAGCGCGAAAGTGGTAGGAGGACTATCGCATTTGCACTCATCAAGATGGCGCCACTGTAGAGTAAGGTCCTGTCAATCGACAGGGGTGCCAACTGTTAAGTATAAAAACGATAGCCCTCATTACGCGCGAGCGATGGCCAAAATTCTACGTGCTCACGGACCAGGCTTTAGGTCGTGGAGAGGACGTGGTGACCATTTGCAACAGATAAGGCGCGCTGATGCACTCTGGCCCTCGGCGCTGACAGACGAAATGTATGAAGCGTCGGCGCCGAGTGATCAGCGTCACTCAGGAACGTTCACTTCAATTACATACATATTGATCTATCAGCGCTGACGATCAAAAACCAGCCTAACATACATATTGATCTGTCAGCGCCGAAGGTCAGCGCGATTCTAAAACCCGCCTTATGATACTTCAGTTACTTTTTGTAAGCTGTCAAAACTCTGTTTTTTGTACAATTTGTACTACTATGATGATCCGCTCGCTGCCATGATGCTACAGCTCGCTATCGCCGACTAGTTGGGAAGATAAGTTAGCTCATTTGGGGGAGGGCGTGGTGAGTGTGGTGACCATTTTCCATATAAGGCACGCTGACCGTCGGCGTTAACAGTCGAAATCTATGAAGCTTCAACCACACCAACTGCAACGCGTGCAATACGGCTTGCACGAAAAACTTTCGAGTTCGAATCGTTTGCGTATTCCAATCGCCATCAAAAGATTTAGCACGAAAACTACAACAGCGCCCTTGTGAACGTGTCGTAAAGTGAACTTAGTATGAGAAATGGTTGCACGAAACTTATTTTAAGAATCAAAATTGTCACGTTATCGTTTAATTCGAAGGTTGAGTATCGAATTTTTTCGAATACGCAAACGATTCGAAGACGAAAGTTGTTCATGCTAGAGGTACAGCACAGCATATCGATCGCCATCACTGTCATGGGTCGCGCGACCGGTCATTGACCTATGATTACGCCGGCGATAGCGATCTGTACCTCTAGTACGAAAAACTTTCGAGTTCGTTTCGTTGCGTATTCAAAGTGTCATCGAAAAATTTTGTATGAAAAATTAAACAGCGCCCCCTATATTATAGCCGCCCTAGGGGGCGCTGTTTAATTTTTCATACAAAATTTTTCGATGACACTTTGAATACGCAACGAAACGAACTCGAAAGTTTTTCCTACTAGAGGTACTGCACGTGTTGGTGTGGTTGAAGCTTGAATCGTCGAGCGATCAGCGTCACTTATGAACGTTTCCTTTAACCTACATATTGATCTGTCAGCGAGCCGTCAGCGCGATTATAAAACCCTCTATGCCGCATTAGGTCGGGGTGGTACAGCGAATTGCATAGTAAGTGATGTGCAGCGCAGTATCAAATCCATTCCGAGCGTTAGGGCCTTGCCACACTGGCGGATTGTAAACGTTTTCTAGGCGGAGCGGCGGAGACGCCGAGGCTTTTTGCAAGCATTTTGTCGACCGCTTGCAATCCGCTAGTATGGCAGCTCACTTAATGTGTTACCCTCAGTATGTTATGTTACAAATAGTAAGATAATTATTGTAATTTTGCATTTTCTGTGCACTCTCAACATACCTAAATTGTTTTATTATAAGTGTAGATAAATATTTACATGAATTAAATGTGGTTTGTTTTCAGTATGCATATCATTTATTGATTCGAGTTTATTATTTCAAATATAGTCAATATAAAAAATTAAATACAATTTGACTAATGTAAGTCATAAGGAGTGAATATTATGTTAAATGCTTAGTTATTCATTCGAATTAAGGTCATATTATGTTTATTTTATACCACTTTAAAGCGGTTTGGTTGTTAATTTATTCAAATATAAATTGATTATTAAGTATTGAGAGTTTATTTAATTACTTTTCTCCTATCATCACACTTTTTAGAACATGTAGCGGGAATTAAAGCAAACAAAATATAAAATTTGATTGTTGTATTTACAAAACATCTTACAGAAATAGAATATTATCACGTGACGTCACCGGCGGCCATCTTCGCTTTATACGCAGCGGTGGCGGCGATTTCCTCCGCGCGTCTTTCTTTCTTCTCTCGCCTCGATATCTCACCCATAGCGAAGTATTTTTCTCTGAAAAAAATAATAATTGTATAATCTCGTTTCTGGGAGTAGGAGCACACCGTTGATTTTTCGTCGGCCGATAGTTGGGCCCGATTTTAATTTGTATGAAGAATCGGCCAAATCGAATCTGCTTAGTGTGCGCAATCCCATACATGCCCATAATGATCAACTGCCCGACTAAACTATCGGCCGACGAAAAATCAACGGTGTGCGCCTACTCTGACGTAAAAACACAGTAGACTACAAAAAATACTGATAAATCCCCTTTTACATTCAGAACTTTATGTGCTACGCAATAAAGTTCAAATTGAAGTTGTGCGCGCCCGAGTGCGGATTGACAGGCAAGTTAGGCATGTCGTCATGCGTCTTCTCGTAGGTCAGCAGTTCAGCACTCAGCAGTCGGCGCGCCGTCAGCATTACACTTGCAACTTTATCGACTACGTTATAAAGTTAAAATTACCTGAAGTTGTGGGTGCCCGAGTGTGGGTCGACGGGCAAGTTAGGCACATCGTCGAGCGTCTTCTCGTAGGTCAGCAGCCGGCGCCGTCAGCATTACATTTGGAACTTTATCGACTACGCAATAAAGTTTAAATTACCTGAAGTTGTCCGTTCTGGAAATCGGGTCGACGGGCAAGTTAGGCACATCGTCGAGCGTCTTCTCGTAGGTCAGCATTACATTTTGAACTTTACCGACTGCGTAATAAAGTTTGAATTACCTAAAGTTGTGCGTGGCCGAGTGAGTCGACAGGCAAGTTGGGCACGTCGTCGCGCGTCTTGTCGTAGGTCAGCAGTCGCGACGCGCTGTCAGCTTCGACAATACTTGATCGGAGTGCTTTATTGCACTTGGAACTTTATCGACTACGTAATAAAGTTCAAATTACCTGAAGTTGTGGGTCCCCGAGTGCGGATCGACGGGCAAGTTAGGCATGTCGTCGCGCATCTTTTCGTAGGTCAGCAGTCGACGCGCCGTCAGCTTCGACAATACTTGCTCGGAGTTAGATACGAGTTCTAGGCACGGGTGTCGCGGGAGTTGATCCTCTTTGTACTCCTCTCTAAAGACAATAATAATAACAAACTTTATTATGTCAGTTGTAGTTGAGCAGTCTAAAAAAAAGATTTGAAACTGCGAATCGCTGTGAAAAATCCAATCTAAGGCAGATTATGTCTGTAGAGAAGATATGAATCTTTTTTTACTGTATCTGGTCGCTTGCACACTCACTGCGGGCGCCCGTCGCACAGTCGCGACAGAAATATAATTACGCGCGAGCGATAAGGATGGGTAGCTAGGGGCCATTGGACAAAATTCTACGTGCTCACGGACCAGGCTTTATTTGGAAATGTTTGGGGAGGCTATATCCTGTGTGTGGACGTCCTGCGACTGAAATGATGATGATCAATTTTATTCTTTGCCTAGACTAAAAGCTGTCGAGTGTTTATAGATTTAAGAAATTTCGTAAACAAGATATTAACGCCCGTATTCACAAACGATGCTTGCTTAAGTGAAGCAGCAAATCGAACGCACAGCGTTGAATAGATCTCAGTGATTGGTTCGTGTGTCACGCTGACGCTGTGCGACCACGCGTGACACACGAAAGAGAGAAACCTCATAGTAATGTTTGTGAATACGGGCGCAAATCTTTTAGCGCTTCTATAAAGTATGAAGTTTTCATCACATTTCTACTAACCTGACCAGCGGATACCAGCACACCAGCCGGCCACCCATCCGGAGCTTCCTCGCAGCGAAGTCCAACAGGTCGCTGTAGATGTGAGGCAGCGCGTACTCCACCTTGGAAGGCACGTGGTGCACCAGGTGCTCCTCGATCAGGATGTAGTTGGGTTTCTCGATGCCTATCTTTTCGGCCGGCTCGCGGACGCCGTACGGTGCTGGGAAGTTGACGACTGGTTTTAGAAAGTACGGCCAACGAGAAGCGATACCAAATGTAAACAAACCCAATGTCATAGGTCAGTCTTTCCCAAAGTGGGCGATAACGCCCCCCTGTGGGCGCTGCAGGCTTAAAGGGGGGCAGTATGAGACCCAGAAAAAAAATCGGGACCTTGTGTAGAGGCTTGGGAGGCGTCATTTACTAGGAGGACTCTTAGACACCGACTGAGCACTCGACTTTCGACTACAAATGGGGGCGAAAAAAGAATTTATTCTCAAAGTGGGCAGTAGACAAAACAAGTTTGGGAACCGATGTCATTAGGTGAACCCGTCTGACTTTGACATATTTTGGCGGGAGAACGAGACATTACGACAAATACACAAGATGGGAAGAGACAGAATATATTGTCAACTCGACAGTCGTATCGACCTTTTGTATCGCTACGAGTTGGCGCCACTGTAGATTATGGTCCTGTCACTTGCTCGTTTCATCCATGAAGACGCGCCCCACCATTTTTTGGTCGAATGAAGCGCGGGGTGCGGGGAGTTTGATCCGAGCAATTCGAGCGTCATTATTGTAGTGTGTATGCACAGTGCACACTCATGGATAATTTAGCGTGTACCGATAACACTCAAACATTAGTGGAAGAATGGAGGAAGTGGGCGCGTCTTTGTGGATGAAACGACTTATAGCAGAGATAGTGATACCGCCACCACTATAAATATTAGATCCCGTCGCTCGCCAGTGGTGCCAAAATAAGAACTATAGCCCTCATTGGGTGTGACGTGAAAGTTATTTGTGGAACGTAAATGGAATGGGACAGAGTAAAGATCATATCATATCATAAACTTACGATCAGTGATAATCGCGTCGAATCTAAGGCTGTCCCTCCACATGGGCAGCGAAAAGTCGCTGACCATCACGTCAAGGTACCGTGATGATGTGCCGTACTGCTTCATGTTGCCGCGAATGCTCTCTTCTTTCGCGCGCGCCTGCAGTGGATTGAGAGGCTTATAGTAAAGTGGCATAAATATGAAATAACAGTGTTTTTTTTTTAAGAATAAAGAAAGCTGGAGTTATTTGACCAACTGTCATGGTCAAGGCGTGTATTGATTAGTTTCTAACCGGTCCGACGCCGTACGCTCACTATAGTTTCTGTCTAGTATAAAATAATAATAATAATTTATTCAATAAAATAATGTTTATAAGAACTTATTATGCTAGAGTTTACATATATTTCAATAGTCTTTTGTAGCCTGAGCTAGGTTAAAAACCTGTGTTTCAGGCGAAAAAAGCTCAAATAAAAATAAATTGGTTTGAGATTGAAAAGCATTTGAATACATACTTGGTTACCTTTTGTCCGACGCGCGTGGGTCGTGTTCTGCCGTGTAGCATCAAGAAGTCTATGTCTGACCCCCACACAAAACCTGTATCAAAAGTAGAATATTTTAAAATAATAAAGGAATAAGTGTGTATGTCGTCTATAATGTTTCAGTGTGGCAATGCTAAAAGACATGAAATGAGCATTCTAATCTAGACCTTTTTAGAAAGCATACTCGAAATATGGCGCCAACAGTAGAAAGCATAATTGACGGATCTCATTTAGGATTTCAAAGACAACACAGGATTAAAAAAGATTAAATGTACTTTTTTACTACAGTAGCAGTTTACTAAAACCTGATATTACCTCCAAAATGAGCAGCAGAAACCAGCAGTGAGCCGGACCCAACGAATGGGTCCAACACCAGGTCGCCCGGGGCCACCCGAGCCTGGTTAGCCATGATCAGTGCCAGCTGAGCATCCATGCTGGTGTTCCCGATGAACTGGCGCTTCTTCAGCGAGTGGAACTGGATGACGTCACGCTGCCCATCAGCTATCTGATGAAAAGATTTAGATTGTTTTAACCTTGGTGAAAATTAGCTTGATAACCGAAATTCTCAGTGGGGATCTAACCACACAAAGAATCTTTTCATAATTTTTTACTGATTGCTATGAGAAGAAAAATGTTTTGATAAATTTCCAAAAATATCTCAAGTGGAAGTAAAAAAGTATAGCTTATTATAGCATGATAGATAAGAGTAAAAACTTGTTGAGAACTTTTNTGAATTTTTTCGAATACGCAAACGATTCGAAGACGAAAGTTGTTCATGCCAGAGGTACAGCAGATCGAAATCACTGTCATGGGTCGCGCGACCGGTCATTGACCTATGATTGCGCCGGCGATGGCGTTCTACACGCGTTGGTGTGGTTGAAGCTTGAATTGTCGAGTGATCAGCGTCACTTATGAAAGTTTCCTTTAACATACATATTGATCAGCGATCCGTCAGCGCGATTCTAAAACCCTCTGCCGCATTAGGTCGGGGTGGTACAGCGAGTTGCATAGTAAGTGATGTGCAGCGCAGTATCAAATCCATTCCGAGCGTTAGGGCCTTGCCACACTGGCGGATTGTAAACGTTTTCTAGGCGGAGCGGTGGAGACGCCGAGGCTTTTTGCAAGCATTTTGTCGAATCCGCTAGTGTGGCAGCTCACTTATTGTGTTACCCTCAGTATGTTATGTTACAAATAGTAAGATAATAATTATAATTATGCATTTTCTGTGCACTCTCAACATACCTAGATTGTTTTATTATAAGTATAGATAAATATTTACATGAATTAAATGTGGTTTGTTTTCAGTATGCATATCATTTATTGATTCGAGTTTATTATTTCAAATATAGTTAATATAAAAAATGAAATACATTTTGACTAATGTAAGTCATAAGGAGTGAATATTATGTTAAATGCTTAGTTATTCATTCTAATTAAGATCATATTATGTTTATTTTATACCACTTGAAAGCGGTTTGGTTGTTAATTTATTCAAATATAAAATGAATATTAAGTATTAAGAGTTTTTCATTACTTTTCTCCTATTATCACACTTTTTAGAACAAGTAGCGGGAATGAAAGCAAACTAAATATAAAATTTGATTGTTGTATTTACAGAACTTCTTACAGAAATAGAATAATTATCACGTGACGTCACCGGCGGCCATCTTTGCTTTATACGCAGCGGTGGCGGCGATCTCCTCCGCGCGTCTTTCTTTCTTCTCTCGCCTCGATATCTCACCCATAGCGAAGTATTTCTCTCTGTGAAAAAAAAATTGTATATTCTCGTTTCTGACGTAAAAAAACACTATACTACAAAAAGTACTGTGTATATTCAAAACTTTATCTACTACGAAATAAAGTTTAAATTACTTAAAGTTGTGCGTGTGGACAGTCCGGGACAGACGCGCCGTCAGCTTCGACAGTACTTGATCGGAGTGCGGATCGACGGGCAAGTTAGGAACATCGTCGCGCGTTTCCTCGTATATGTCAGCAGCCGGCGCGCCGTCAATATTAGGCCATGTGAAAAGGGCCTTACACTTGCAACTTCATCGACTACGTAATAAAGTTCAAATTACCTGAAGTTGTGCGTGCCTGAGTGCGGATCGACGGGCAAGTTAGGGACGTCGTCGCGAGTCTTTTCGTAGGACAGCAGCCGGCGCGCTGTCAGCTTCGAGAGTACTTGGTCGGAGTGCTTTATTGCACTTTGAACTTTAACTACTACGTAATAAAGTTCAAATTACCTGAAGTTGTGGGTCCCCGAGTGCGGATCGACGGGCAAGTTAGGCACGTCGTCGCGCGTCTTTTCGTAGGTCAGCAGTCGACGCGCTGTCAGCTTCGACAATACTTGCTCGGAGTGCTTTATTGCACTTGGAACTTTATCGACTACGTAATAAAGTTTAAATTACCTGAAGTTGTGCGTGCCTGAGTGCGGATCGACGGGCAAGTTAGGCACGTCGTCGCGCGTCTTTTCGTAGGTCAGCAGTCGACGCGCCGTCAGCTTCGACAATACTTGCTCGGAGTTAGATACGAGTTCTAGGCACGGGTGTCGCGGGAGTTGATCCTCTTTGTACTCCTCTCTAAAGACAATAATAACAAACTTTATTATGTCAGTTGTAGTTGAGCAGTCTAAAAAAAAAGATTTGAAACTGCGAATCGCTGTGAAAAATCCAATCTAAGGCGGATTATGTCTGTAGAGAAGATATGAATCTTTTTTTACTGTATCTGGTCGCTTGCACACTCACTGCGGGCGCCCGTCGCACAGTCGCGACAGAAATATAATTACGCGCGAGCGATAAGGATGGGTAGCTAGGGGCCATTGGACAAAATTCTACGTGCTCACGGACCAGGCTTTATTTGGAAATGTTTGGGGAGGCTATATCCTGTGTGTGGACGTCCTGCGGCTGAAATGATGATGATCAATTTTATTCTTTGCCTAGACTAAAAGCTGTCGAGTTAGATTTAAGAAATTTCGTAAACAAGATATTAACGCCCGTATTCACAAACGATGCTTGCTTAAGTGAAGCAACAAATCGAACGCACAGCGTTGAATGGAGCTCTGCGATTGGTTCGTGTGTCACGCTGACGCTGTGCGACCACGCGTGACACACGAAAGAGAGACACCTCATAGTAATGGATTACTNTTGAGAACTTTTCGAATTTTATCATCAACAAGGCTGTAGATGCATTCATAAAATCATTATAAAAAACCATACATGGTACACCTTACCCATCTTCCAAAAAATAAGTCATGTGGCTCCTCAGGCACATTGTTTGGGTCCACTCCATAGAACTCCAAGTATGACAGAGTCACGTCTGGTTTCTTCAGCTTCACAGCACCTTCCAGGGGCATGTAGCTGAATTTCTGTAATTTTAATAAATTAATTCTCAATCATTCAAAATAGAGAAGGAACGTAAATATGGTTATCATGCTTATAAGTAAAAGATGCCTAGATATCTTTATGACTTAAATGGAAAAACATTGTCTTTTTACCTCAATCTTATCAACTTTTTCTTTCATTGAGAAATGCTTACAGAAAGTCTCAACTTCAATCTTGAACGACTTGTCTTTTGAACAGCAAGGATCAATCAGAGACCGCGGGCACACATGGCCGTCACTTATTCCACAATCATTCACTGTCCCATTATTATTCACCATCCATTTACCAGTTAAATTAAGTAACGCACTCTTCAAAGTTGTGTGGAGTTGGGATTCTGTCTTAGCTCTAGCCCATAGTTCTATACAATTTTTGAGAAGAACGGACCTAGATGCTATTTTCCTAGCGCATTCTTCAGTAGGCAACTCCACAATCCAGTATGGTTTCCTCATACATGGTTCTTCTATGAACCTGATTGGAATATTTAAAACTGAAAGTATACTTTGCATTTCCTGTAACAATAACGTCAAATGAAAATAGGTTCCATTTTTCCTAGTATAAAATTAATGAAAAAACATGATCCACTCACACCATGTCGGAAATCAACGTGTTCATGAGCGAACCATAACAAATATCGACGCCACATCGTACTAGTAAATTGAGTAGGAATTGTTTTCAGAAGAATAATAAATCTAAAGAACCAGATTCCAAAATTAAACTCTCATCTTCATTAAAAATCGAATCGAGATTTTTCTTCCCATCACTCACAACATAACCCATAGAGAAAAGTAATACATAACCTAAAAAAATTGACATTACATGTCTGACGTTTGTTTTTTTTTTGTTCGTTTCGTTTCTTGTGGAATAAGAAATGACAACAAGACGTGTTGAGGGTGAGGAGCAAAGAATAAAATTTACTCAGGTGAGGACTTGAGGAGGCCATCAAGCCATCAACACAAGCAGAGATACAATTTTGTTGAATTTTGGAGACCCAGCTTCATATAAAATATTTTATCCTGTTTGTGTTCTAACCACAGATATGGATTAGAGGTTCTAACCGAATATTACATCCAGTATGAGTATGTGTTCGAAAGTTCGCCTTAACTTTGTTTGAGCGATTCAATAACATTAGAATCTGTAAACAAACATACTACAAAATCTGTGATCCAATGCACGAAAGTATGGAAAAAAAATAACTACGTCAAATTTGACAGATTGCATTTGGCATTTGACGATTTGTTGACGGCCGAAGTTGAGATTTTTTCAAAAGTTTGGTTGTGTAAATAAATACACTGTTTTTAATTAATAATGAATAAACCTTGGGTGTCTAGAAAAATGGCTACAAAGACGTGAGTATTAAAGATTCAAATTATACTTGAAATGTACATATTTATCAATAGACTGTTTTCTAATCTAAATACATAATTTTTTATCTTCATCACGGTTTTTCAGGAAAATAAGAAGTACTAAAGCACAGGTAAAATATATTATCCAATATATGCTGCAAAATAAGGACTTCGCACGAGGCGAATGGAAAACGCCGCAACGCGCTGCCCAATTTGAACTACAATGGGCAGAACTGAAAGCTGCACTAGACGAATTGGGGCCGCATCGGTCTGTGGAGCAGTGGAAGACGGTGAGATTCATTATATAATTACATAGGACCCAAATTCCAATGCAACAGCACATCAGACCATACATTTTCGTTGCAAACTTGCACTTATTACAACTGTTTATGATGCCGCAGTGTTGAGCTTGATGCGCTGTCATACCTTTACCCAACTCCTATTCCTATTTCAGTATACATTTTGAGTCATCACTATTTTATAATTTAGTGTTGGAGGGATCAAAAGCGTAAAGCGAGAGCAGAAGGACGTGAGCTCAGCAAACCCACCGATGCTACTGACAATGCTAGCACCACTCCAGGGTTATCAGACAACCTCAGCTTCATGAGGAAAGAGATGGCCATAGAAATGGGATGGGACAGTCTTGCCGAATCAAATGGAGTAAGTAATTTAATATAAGTTAGATTTATAAATTACAAATTAACAAAGTGTATAATATTAATTTATGTTACCTACCTATACTTTTGATGAATATTACACAATGATAAAATAATCATGATTTAAAAAGTAATCATAATCATCCCCACCCCACAAAACCTCAAATCTGGAAATCATTCCATTACCCTACTTTTTCCAGACCCCTCTAACCAGCCCCACCCACAATCCTGCTGTAGCCGTGAGCCAGCCGGGCTTGCACGTAATATCACGGCGTGCATCGTTCAAGAGTATATTATAGGCTCTTATCGACGTCAAAGTTTATGGGCAAAATCGATAAAATGGCGTGATAACCGCTTATCGCGGCGCGCATCCTAGGCCTACAGGGCGATGACCCTGGCCAATATTGATACGACAAACGCATCGGCTTATCGCGTAAAAAATCGATACAATGGCGCGATAAAGCTTATCGCGGCGCGCATCTTAGGCGTACATGTAGCTACTAAAAGAAACACATAAATGTTAGTCGCCGGGGCGTTATTCGGCCGCCAATGTTTCGATTAGCCTTTCGCTCCAGCGTACCTACCACGATGAATGTTTTTCGCTAAAACGTGTTTCGCTTTCGTACGGATTAATTGTACGAAGGTACCCATTTTAACTATGGATAAACTCGAATCGATGTAGCTTTAGTTATTTTGAACTGGAACTCGCGCCACCACACAATGACACAACGATCGGATCTCGCTTAGGTAGAATGAGAGAGCAATGAGCATAGACGTACTTTTTATACGTCCATGAGAGAGCCTGTCGCGTAGGTAGGGACTCGCTTTGATTTATTTATTCAAAGCGCCAAATCAAATTCGAGTTTGAGAGAATATTAACAGAATACAGCTATATTACCAAGTTTCAACAGTACTACTTATAGCTGTTAATGTTTCGGAAAAAAAGTAGCTATGTGTGTGACATACGGACGGACAGACAGACAACATGCGATCCTTATAGATTAGGATCGCAAAACGTGTTGCTAAGCGCATAAAACTCAACAGCCTGAATCAATTTTACCAGTTCGTTGAAGTCCAAGGATGGTTTTTACGGCGAGAAAATTCGAACAATTTCCGGGACTCGCCCATACTTCTATGAATGCATAGTGTAACAGCGCCATTCGGCTTGTGTTGTTCGGGTCGGGTAGCCTACACCATATCGAATTACAAATGATCGAAAATCAAAATATCGAACACGTTTCATTGAACGATCAGAATATCGAACGATCAAAATATCGAACATTCAGAATATCGAATTTACAAATGATCGAACGATCAAAATATCGAATGATTAAAATATCGAAAGTCGATCTTACGTTGCATAGTTTATTAGAAAGATGGAGGTAAGGGTTCCTTGTTGACTATGGTACCCAAAAGTGGGAAATAAAAAAAAGGGGTTTAAGAATTTATGTTTTATTTACATTAATCGTAGGTATGATTACATTTAATTAAAACCTCTATATTGATTTTAATCATTCGATATTTTGATCGTTCGATCATTTGTAAATTCGATATTCTGAACATTCGATATTTTGAGAATTAGATATTTTGATCGTTCGATATTCTGATCGTTCGATGAAACGTGTTCGATATTTCGATTTTAACCCGTTCGGGTCGGGTACTCGGGTCCTATCTCCAATCGGCACGATTCGGTTTTCATTCGGGCGTCGCGCGTCTCTCCCATCCCAGCCCAGTAGCAGAAATGGCGATTCCAACAATCGAACGGTTTTTTTTATGGTTTGATACGTAATAAAATAATGACTGCAGATTTATAGGGCTAAGAAATCCATATTTAATACAGTCCAAACATTTTTATTCTACGACAAAAATTGACGAAGTTAAGACCAAATTACTAGCGAAGTTCACTGACAGCCCGCGCCCGGCACAACGCCCGGCGCGGTAACTGTGACGTCAGAGTGACAGACGGTCGCCGCCATGACACCCCAGTTAGCCGTTGGCAACGACAAGGCACGCAGTGTTATGTTTGATTACTAAATCGTCACTTTTGAAACAAATTAAGCTATGTATAAATATTGTATAGTGCCGAAATGTAAAAACACTACTTTTAAAACGCCAGAAAAACTATTTTTTCACGTGCCTAGAGACCCAAAACTTCGTATGAAATGGTATTCCCTTGCTAACAGAAATGATAAAACTACACCCTCTGTCCTGGCTACAAGACATTGCTGTGAAGATCATTTCGATGTACGTACCCCTACATACTTATTATTTAGTTTGTGTGTTAATTAATTGTCGGTATAAGAATTATAAGATGGTACCTACTTACTTACAACTTTTATTACGTGTGGACTGTATCACAAAATATACTGTGGCAATGATATTATATAAAAACAAAAGCAGATATGTTATAAGCGCTCGCGCTGTGAATACTCAAATACGTCCCAATTGGGACGTCTTGTGTTTAGTCTTCGTGTGGCCTGCGTCGTGNATAGCTCACAATGTTCGGCAAAGACGCGCGATATTGCCAGCTAACGCTTAGATTATCACAATAAATATATTCCCAGGCTGGAAGCCGGCGCGATGGTTCTGGCCGACCGCGGCGTGGTGTGCATCGACGAGTTCGACAAGATGTCGGACATCGACCGCACCGCCATCCACGAGGTTATGGAGCAGGGCCGCGNCATTATTGATCACCGTGCAACGCCCGGCGCGGTAACTGTGACGTCAGAGTGACAGACGGTCGCCGCCATGACACCCCAGTTAGCCGTTGGCAACGACAAGGCACGCAGTGTTATGTTTGATTACTAAATCGTCACTTTGAAACAAATTAAGCTATGTATAAATATTGTATAGTGCCGAAATGTAAAAACACTACTTTTAAAACGCCAGAAAAACTATTTTTTCACGTGCCTAGAGACCCAAAACTTCGTATGAAATGGTATTCCCTTGCTAACAGAAATGATAAAACTACACCCTCTGTCCTGGCTACAAGACATTGCTGTGAAGATCATTTCGATGTACGTACCCCTTACCCCTACATACTTATTATTTAGTTTGTGTGTTAATTAATTGTCGGTATAAGAATTATAAGATGGTACCTACTTACTTACAACTTTTATTACCTACGTGTGGACTGTATCACAAAATATACCTACTGTGGTGTACCCATTGACGTATTATACTATAGACCGGGCATACCCATAAAATAAACGTGCTTGGTTGATACCTATGTGTTACAGTTAAAACTCATACATAATCGGTCAAAACCACTTGACTGCAAAAATCAGTCAAGGCTTCAACTTATGCCTTTGGTCATTTATGTATCTGCCTCAGCTATGCCTTATTGTTAGAAGTAAATAAATAAATTCATACTTATACCTACATTTTTATATTTCAGTTGAAAGAAGATATGGAAAATTACATAAAGTATAATTTGGTTGGAGGACAGCTTAAACTAAAGAAGGGAGTTTTGCCTCATAAATTTGAATGCCAAAAGCCTCAAAAAAAGCTCTCAAATGTATGTTTAATAATTAAACAATCATAAAATTACACTCTAGCTACACTTACGAACAGAATAAATTGCCTTATCTACTGACTGATCCTCATTCCTTCACCGTTCGGGTATCGTCGCTCGTTTATAACAATACAAAAATTGACTAACTTAAAATTGTAAAAACGTAAAATTATAAATCCATCTCGCGAGATTGTTAACTGTCGAAAGATTGTGATTGGTGACCCGTAACGATTTATTAATCTAAGACCGTAACATAATGCTTACGTTGAATCTATCGAAGTGAAGAAACCGTCAAATTATGAAATGACGATGCGACGAAACGGAACGCATTTTGCGCGCTGATTGGTTGAACGGCATAATAATGCTTCGCGCCGCCATATTTGTTTGTTAAGTCGTTCGTTTGATGGAATATAAAACGAATAATTTTGGTGATTTTAAACTGATTAGAATCGAAAACAGCTGTAGAATACGTTATAGATTTTTTTTTGTGGATGTAATTATGAATTGGTGATTAAATAAAGAAGTGCAGTTATTCACCGAACCTAACCTAAATTACATACCTACTAGGTACCCTATATTAGTTTTTAATCGAGATAACAATTTTGTTTGCCATGTCGGATATTGAGCCTGACCATCAACAAAACTCAGCTAAACAAGTTATTGTTAATCGGGATGATTTTACCATAGAGTTACAAAACTATTACAGCAGTCTTAATAAAAATAATAAAAAAAATGAATGGACAAATCAAAGAATAAAAAATGTGATAAAATTGTTAGACGAGTACAACACATCCAAATCTCAAGGTGGGCGACTAACAAGCAAGCATTACTATCATGCAAAAAAATACGATGTAATGAATATTGGTGACCAGAAAGTTTTAATAATGAAGAGAAAGGATACCTCAGATCCTTTAGTACAAATAATTCCAGTGGAAGAGTATTATCAATTGATACTCGACGCACATATTGCCACTGGACATGGACGTCGAGATAAAATTATTCACGTTTTGAGAGATAAATATATGGTGCCAATATTTGCGATTTCAATATTCATAAATTTGTGTAAAATATGCTTAGCAAAGAAAAAGGCTCCAATAAGAGGCGTAATCAAAGGTAGGATGCCTCAAAATGCTGTTTTTGCCTGTCCAAAGGCAGAGGTCAGTATAATTTACGTTTTTAAATAAATTTACAATACGTTTGGCAATAGTTTTATTGATTCCTTTTTTTTCTATGTGATGTTTGTGATTATTGACCTCCAAAATAATAAATCAATACTTGATGTCACAATTCATAATAAATATTGACTGACGCCCGTGTTTCGTTCTTAACTCTATGGCTGACACAGAATGGCTGGCTGTAAGACCGAACAAACAGAGCCCCGATTACGGTAATTTTTAACGTCTCCAATCCAGACGCGTTTCTGATTCTGCAATACGATTGGTCAAACAGCTGACGTACGCCAGCGTAAACAGCGTACGTCAGCTGTTTTGACCAATCGTATCGCAGAATCGATGAAGCGTGTCTGGATTGTAGACGTTAAAAGTTACCGTAATCGGGGCTCAGGAATAGCAGCCCTAAATCCTAATACAGTTGACCAATTAACGTGCGACAGATTGTCATTTAAAGCGGTTTCACTTAGTTAGATTATAATCTACCGAAAAATAAAATGCGTTAAATTGTAAACTCGCTCCGGTTCACAATTTTTCGACAGTTTACAATCTCGCGAGATAATAAATAAAATAAAGTATATCAGATTATCGTGAAGCTTATCACACCGACTAGAGGACTAGAGGAGCATGACGGTGAGAGATAGCACAGAGCAATTATTATATTAACTATCATTCTTTAAATTCACAGGACAACAGGCAAGAAGCTGGTTGCAGTTCCAAGTCAAATAATGATGACGATAACATAGAATCGGGCTATGTGGATAAAGATGCATCAGGAGATGGCTTAGATGTCTCAGATAACTCTGAACAGGAAACTTTTGCTGGAAAACGTGTACATGAAACTACAAAGCGAAAATCGCCACTGCAACAAATGACTTCCTCAGATAATTTCAATGAACTAGTGGAACTAAAAAAAAAGAAAGCTAAGGTTGAAATACAACTAATGAAAGAGAAAGTGGAAATAGCAAGAAGAGAAAAATATAAACTGGACTTGGAACTATTGAAAATGGAACGGGAGTTAGGGATGAGTGAATCCATTTTCACTGCACCTTACGTTTCAGAATAAAAAAGTATTAATACATAGATTAATAAATAATTAAATTAATAGTACAAAGGTGATAAGTAATTGTAGTAATAAGTGTAAGACAATGGTAATTTATAGAACTTTAATTAACAAGAATGTTGCATTAAAATTTTCCAGCCATTTCAACCAATTTTTGATTCTTATGCCCGTTTTCTCCATCAATCCCTAATTTTTAAGTGACCCCTATGCTAATACAACAGGAATTTTGATTTCAAAGAGGTCACTTAAAAATTGGTCATTGATGGTGAAAAGGGGAATTAGGTAGTCTCTTCTCAAATGGCTATCACCTGTCTCATTTTTCTGGTCCAGTTTAAGCGTAAACCTATTGCTCTGTTACTTTGTAATCTATTCATCTCCTTGTTCCTGATCCTTGTCCTCTTCCAGTATATCTTGATACCTGTCATGTAGGAAATCTAGATACGCATCTTTGGTGGATCCTGAGCATGCAACGTAATGGCCTCCAGAATGTTCTGCCACTACAGGCTTTATGAAAAGGCTTATTAGTGATTCACTCATTTCTGAAAGTGTAATATTATTTTAGTGTATAGTATTAATCAATTATAATCGTTCGTTCGTTTCAGCCGAAAGATGTCCACTGCTGGACAATGAATCAATTATAATAAAGTGATATTGTTTTAAATCTTGCTATAGCAAACTCAATGAATGCAATGTTGCTGAAAAGAATACAAAAAATCTGTTACCTTTAGGAATAATAGAGTCACTTTCTCCATAAACATGCAATGAGGGCAAAGTTATTTCCTCATCATAGAATCCCTTATGCACTAAACTCCCTGATCGGAACCCAGATGAAAATATTGCAAACTTGAATGTGTATGGTAAATCTGGAACACAAGAACACAAGTTCAGATGTAGAAGAGGCCACAATTGAAAAAAATATTCAAATGGGGACAGCACCATAAGTAATAAATAAATGAACAAATTTTGCTATGTAGCTAGAAGTTTGGGCAATACGGCAGACTTAGATTTCCATAGATTGATTATAGTAAACTGATGGTGATAAAAAACTTACATCCTTTCTGCTGCATAGCAGCTAAAAGTCCCACTAGGCATGCCCCCTGGGAGAAGCCCATGAACCCATCAAATGGCCCATGCTCTTTAACCACCTTCTCAACCAACTTCAATGTGTCCTCAAACCCTATTGCAGGGCCACCCAAGCATTTACCACTGAACGTGTTGTCTTCAGCATTGAACCACCATGATCTGCAATCTATACAACATGATGAAATTAGTCCTCGAGCAACAGATATCATAATAGCAAACATTTTATTGAAAAAAACTTGTGGCTTAATTTAATTTGTTAGTTAGATTACGGAATAGTGTTGGTACTATTTCTAATAGGAATAAAAACGGAGTAATTTGCGAAATTTGGCAAGGAAAGCTATATTTGGGATGTATAAAAGCGCCCTGGAAAGGGCCTAAGTACTGAATAAAATATTTGACTTTGATAAGATAGATATTATTGTAACTAACCTTCGTCACCTCCTCCATCTTCATTGAAGATTTTATGAGGAGCTGATATGAATGTCAACTGGGCATACTTGGCAACAGCTTTGCGAAAAGACCCAATCTTAGCTCTAAACACAGCACCATTCTGTCTGTAACCGTGGAAAGCTAAGATTTTTAACTTAGGCCTACCGGTTTCCTTGGTGCTTTGTGATACCGAGAGGTTAGAATTCGAGTTGTGTTCAGACATAGTTATGATATGCCGCCGTAATATATTTGATAAAACACTTAATCCATATCCGTTTGCTGCTCTACCGTAATAGTTAATAGAACAAATAATTTTGTCTTTCAAGAAATCAACTTCTCCAAATAAAACAAACTTCTTTCATTCAACAATATGTCACTGATACTATTTTAACGATCAATAGATAGGGTTGACTTGATTGGCTTGGGTAACGTGGCCAAATGACTTCGTTCTAAAACTAGGCGTATGTTTAAAAAAATATGTTTCGCGCCAAATTCGTCAATCTGCTAAATCTGTCAAAAAAAAGTTAATTTTCGTTTATTGTTGTTGTGTGGTTTTTGTTGTGTTTCTGTTTAATTTTCTGTTGTTTTTTGTAGTAACATTAAATAAATATGGAAGACGGAGATTTTGATCAACGTCTGAGAGATTTGCAAAGAGAATATTTGGAGTTTTTAGACGATGAAGTAAGTTTCAAGCGAAAGCTAACCTCACCTCTGACCTCACTCACTGTGTAAAATGTTAACACCAATGTTTTACTTTATTTTCCTTTGTAGGAAGACCAAGGAATTTATATGGAGTTAGTTAAGCAAATGATAGCGGATAAGTCTA
Organism: Ostrinia furnacalis; assembly: GCF_004193835.3. Classification (NCBI taxonomy): domain Eukaryota; kingdom Metazoa; phylum Arthropoda; class Insecta; order Lepidoptera; family Crambidae; genus Ostrinia; species Ostrinia furnacalis. Next base: position 257,894 of record NW_021131895.1, read on the forward strand.
AACGATTAGTTGTAAATGTGAACGATCTCAGGAGAAAGAATCCACAAAGAGCTAAGAATTTGCTTGAGAATGCTTTTGAAGAACAAATAGCGTTCCAGCGTGCTCTCAAAGAATATGTGTCTTCAATTGATCCTACATATGCTAAAGTCCAAGAAGAGTTTTTTGTTGCCTTCTCTGGAAGCTTTGGAAACAAACATGTAACCCCAAGAAGTTTAACGTCGAGGTGAGTTGTCATTCGTATTATTGTTTAAAAGTTACAGATAAAGTCCCTTAGAAGCTGTAGAAATTGAAGTGCAGTTGTATTTCATCAGCTTTATTTGTAATTTTTCCGGGATATAACCACAAAAAAAAAAAAGGAAAGTCAACCGTCTTAATACTTATTGTCTTGTTCTCAAAATCGCGTCTTTTTTACTCTCTCACTCACTCCCTTGCGTTCCGTTTCACACTCCCACACTACGTATTTCATTCTAATCACCTAAGTGTATTCCTCTAACTTTTAGGTACTTGGGCAACCTAATATGTGTGGAAGGTATAGTAACCAGGGTGTCCCTGGTGCGGCCCAAGGTAGTGCGCAGTGTACATTACTGCCCTGCTACAAAGAAGGTTATGGAACGGAAGTACACCGACTTGACATCTTTTGAAGCTTTCCCTACTTCAGCTGTGTATCCTACAAAGGTAAAAAAAAAAGTAAAAAAAACAAGACTTTACCCTTTACACAGTTGTTGAACACTGTTTTAAAATGACATTTCCATACTAAACGTCACTTTAAACCACTGTTCAACGAGCGTGTAAGTTTTATTAGTAAGGGGGTTTAGTATAACCAAAAGCCAAAGCTATGTCATAATAAGGCTAGATTTTTTGTAGCACATTGTCAATCAGGTTTCCTATTACTGCTACTACTTGCTATAATGTCTTGACATTTATTGTTCATCTACACTAATATTATAAAGAGGAAAACTTTGTTTATTTGTTTGGTTGTAATGATTAGGCTCAAAAACTACTGGACCGTTTTTAAAAATTCTTTCACCATTCGAAAGCTACATTATCTACGAGTAACATAGGCTAAATTTTATTTTGTAAAAAAATAGGGTTCCGTAAAATATGTAGATAATGTAGTCCACGCGCACGAAGCCGCGGGCGGAAAGCTATCCTCTATACTCACCTAGATTTTCAATCATTATTTTAGGATGACGAAGGAAATCCCCTGGAAACTGAATATGGTTTGTCACGGTACAAAGACCACCAGACACTCACAGTCCAGGAGATGCCGGAGAGGGCACCTGCGGGCCAGCTGCCGCGGAGTGTGGACGTGGTCTGCGACGACGATCTGGTGGATAAGTGCAAGCCTGGAGACAGGGTGCAGGTGGTTGGGAACTACAGGTGTCTGCCCTCTAAACAAGGCAGTTTCACTGCTGGCACTTTCAGGTAGGTTTACATAATCTTACTATTATTCTGTTTATCTAAAACTTTTGAATAGATAAACATAAACAAATAAATTTTCAGTCTAATTTATAGTATTTATACTTAGTCAAAGACACTTCATATCATGGCTATAGCACAGTGTACAACACACTGTAATACTAAAGCCCGGTCGCCGAGCACGTAGAATTTCGTCCAATGACCCCAAGTTACCTATCGTTATTGCTCACGCGTAATTATATTCCTGTCGCGCTCGCACACTCACTGCGGCCGCCCGTCGCACAGACGCGACAGCAATATAATTACGCGCGAGCGACAAGGATGGGTAGTTTGGGGTCATTGGACGAAATTCTACGTGCTCGGCGACCGGACTATACATTCTGACATAAATTGTAACCTGTTTTGAGACAAATAAATATTTTCTATTCTATAAAAAAAACTCTCTGGATTTGATAATTAAGGTACACAGTAAATAATCTTGCAAATACTTTACAGAACCATCCTCATAGCCAACAACATAACCCAAATAAACAAAGACATGAACTTGAACGTCACGTTGGAAGACATCAAGCTGTGCAAGCGTCTGGCCAAGAGAGCCACCGTGGACATGTTCGAGTTGCTGAGCAAGTCGCTGGCACCGTCCATACACGGGCACGAGTACATCAAGAAGGCTATACTGTGTCTGCTGCTGGGCGGGATGGAGAAGATACTGCCTAATGGCACTAGACTCAGAGGGTAAGATTGTTAAACAATTTTAACTATACAACAAAAGAGTTAATGGACTGAATGAATTAGGCTCAGTTGTCAACTTACTTTGACCGTAACTTTAACAATAGCTGGTGCTTTTTGTATGGAGTTTGACATATTTTTGACGTTTGTTAAAGTCAAAATAAGATGATGCAACTCAGCCTTAAGATACTAATGTGCATAAATAACCATGTGCACATGAGCATCTATCATTATTTTTGTCTGTAAAATAACTACTTTGTAAAATTATTTCCGTATGTGAAGTAAAGCCCAATAAGTATCACTTAATAATGTTTGGATTTGGCAGAGTATGGTTTATGTTTGCAATTAATTTCAGGGTTTATTTGATCCATTATCAACTGCAGTTATAAAGTGGTACAGTAGACAGCACATTAGACTATACTTTTGTTGCAAAATAACACTATCACAACCACCTAATAAAATTTGTCGCTACACTCTTGGAAGAGTGGTGTGACAACCACATTATATGCCACAGCGGACAGCGTTAATGTTGATGTGTCGTCTGTATCTCTGCAGTGACATCAACGTGCTTCTCATCGGCGACCCGTCCGTGGCCAAGTCGCAATTACTCCGCTACGTGCTGCAGACGGCGCCGCGAGCCATCACCACCACCGGCCGCGGCTCCTCAGGCGTGGGGCTCACCGCCGCCGTCACCACCGACCCGGAGACCGGGGACCGCCGGTAAGGAAAGAAAAGAAAGAAACATTTATTGCCATGGACATCACATAATTAACCTTAAAAAAAAATAAAACCGACTTCAAATGCGTGAACACAAAAAAAAAATAAAAATTAAAAATATTGCGTATACAAAAGTTCATCCCCAATTTTCCACCCTTGGGGGTGAAATATTTTCTTCAAATTCGCATGAAACCACCCTTTTGATAATACCTATTCAACAAAAAAATAATCCTTCAAATAGATTTATAATCGGCGGAGATATTGCGTATAAAAAAGTTCATCCCCAATTTTCCCCCCTTGGGGGTTGTTTTTTCTATTATTAAATTTAAATGGGACCACCCTTGAGGTATTACCTATACGCCGAAAAAAGATTTGTTCAAATCTGTTCATATTTGGCAGAGTTATCGCGTAACATAGAAAAAAAAAACATACAGGTCGAATTGAGAACCTCCTCCTTTTTTGAAGTCGGTTGAAAAGACAAAAGAGGTAAATAAAAAAAAGCAAACAAGACAGAGGTAACACATAAAACATACAATGGAAGAGAAAGTGAACTGAGCAGTGCCGCCCTGTCGCACAGCGATGCCCATCGCAATGGGACCCCACTCAGCATAATTATGCCGTATGTCGGTAAGGCTGTTTACACACGACACCGCGCGTTGTCACCACCGCTGCGCATTGTTCACCCCAGAATTTATAAGGTCACCTTACCTCACCTAACACATGTCGCCGCGGCGGCGGTGGCGAGTCTGCGGCGCCTATACAAATCTAAACCGCTGCCGGTACGGTGTGTAAAGAGCTTAAGAATCCAGCAGGAAAATAGGTTGTTGTAGCAGTTCGTTCGTTTCACAAAGACCGGTCCTGCGCCGCTCTCATCCAGGCACCTCCCAGTACTGTATCTTTATCCCGATTTTGATCTCAGATCTGTATTTGTAGTGCTCCCGACGGCAAAACTGATAAAGCTGCCATATAGCACAAATGGCGCTTATATATTGCCAGCTACCGCTTAGATTAACACAATAAATATGTTCCCAGGCTGGAAGCCGGCGCGATGGTGCTGGCCGACCGCGGCGTGGTGTGCATCGACGAGTTCGACAAGATGTCGGACATCGACCGCACCGNAAAGTATAGTCATTTTTCACAATTTCTATTTTTTAAAATTACCTATCGATAGCTTACTTTATTCTGATGAATAAATGTCATTACAAGTTTTTCTCTAAAACTGATAGTTTGGCTAGAAAAAAATTTTTTCTATCCACGCAGTACGCCGGCAGCGTTCGGATCGGATATAGTGACGTCATCGTCCCCGCGCCGGGCGGTCAGTGAACTTTTTTAGTAATTTGGCCATAACTTCGTCAATTTTTGTCGTAGAACAAAAACTTTTGGACTGTGTATTAGGGAGCATTCAAGTATTACGTAACGCAATTTTTGAAGATTTTAGACTCCCCCTCCCCCCCTTGTAACGCACCGTAACGTTTTTCTGTACCCCCCCTCCCCCTCTCTAAACGTTACGTAACACTCAAGTGACCATTTTGCCCTAAAGGCGCTAAAAGTTATGTTATAGTTTTTGTCCTTGGTATAGTTTTAATTGCTTTTGCGGTAATCATCTATATATATAAAAATGAAACCCGTTTCGCGTTGTCACGGCATCACGTCTGAACGGCTGAACCGATTTCGATAATTCTTTTTTTTAAATGTTTGTGGAAGTCCAAGGATGGTTCTTACGGAAAAAAATATTAAGAAAATCTCTACGCTAAGGCGGTACGAAGTTCGCCGGGTCAGCTAGTACTAAATAAAACAAGAGATTTTAATCCGCAACACATGCGTATTTTGTTTATTTTTCTAAAAATTTTTGGCTTTACTCACACACAATTGTTTTTCTCTGGGATTCCTATCCTATTTTAGCTTTTTTTACTAATAAACTCTTAAAATACATAACATGTTTATTTTAACCTTTGGGAATGCAATTATAAACAGAAACCCAACTGAAAAACCCCGTATAGGTGTACCAGAATCTCATGGCAAACAAAAATATTGGAAAAGTGTGTTTTTCATATGGCAATTGTCTATGGTTTCATTGTCACCTGTCAAAGAAAATTATGAAATCTGTCAGCCGCTGCAAAAATTTTGTAATCTCTTCTTGACTATTTGTTATTTTTGTGAAAAAATCGAAAAAGCTCAAGCAAGTCATATTGTTTTCAATGTAAATTGTAAAATAAGACATAATTCAAAGTCAATCTTTGATTCTAAAGCGCGTCGTCGAGTTGACAGTAAGTTGGACTGAAATATTTTGATACATTTTAGTTTATTACCCAATTACGTCACAAGGAGGGTTATGTTTTTTTATATTATTCTTAATAGCTGCTTTATCGGGGTTTTCAGGTATATCTCACAAATTGGTGCAGGGGAATGGTCAAAATGTTATGACCATGTAAAGAAAATTGAAAAAGATTTTATCTCTTTATTTTGATCACCAAGGCCGGCGTGCACGCCACGCTCAACGCGCGCTGCAGCGTGCTGGCCGCCGCCAACCCCGTGTACGGCCGGGTGAGTGCATGTTACATAGAGCGGGCCGCGTCACCATACCAAGGCCGGCGTGCACGCCACGCTCAACGCGCGCTGCAGCGTGCTGGCCGCCGCCAACCCCGTGTACGGCCGGGTGAGTGCAGTCAGAGTAAATACAAATGAGTAGGTCATCTTCATAGAAACGCACCGAGCGCGGTTTGTATGTGAGCGCGCCAACACGTATGCGGCGCGCACGCACACCAACAACATTCGGCGCAACCACGACTGGCTCCCCGCTAATCCCCGCTAAATTTTGTCAGTGTGTGCGTGCGCGCTGCATACGTATTGGCGCGCTCACATACAAACCGCGCCCGTGCGTTTCTATGAATATGACCTACTCATTTGTATTTACTCTGGTGCAGTGTTACATAAAGCGGGCCGCGTCACCATTGCCAAGTAAGTCAGTGCAGAGGCGTAACTATAGGGTGGCAGGGCTGGCTAAATGCCACGGGCCCCCAACCTGAAGGGGCCCTGGCCCAAGAACCCCTCGTAATGGTCCCGGTGCCCCTCCCGCAAAATAACCCTAAATACGCCAAAGGCCCCATGCTGTATTTGTATAGACCTCGGGTGGTATAGTTACGCTGCTGGTGGAGATTTAGAACGAGCCGCGTCACCATCGCCTAGGCACAAGTGCACAATAATTGCACATAATAATAATAAACCGACGAGTGATGTGAGATGGATACTCATCATTATCATTTTAGCCAAAACGTCCACTGCTGAACATAGGCCTCCCCAAATGATTTCCATAATGACCGGTCGGTAGCGGCCTGCATCCAGCGTCTTCCTGCTACCTTTATGAGGTCGTCGCTCCACCTTGTGGTGGACGTCCTACGCTGCGCTTTCCGGCACGTGGCTGGATGGATGCTACATACGAATAATTCTATGAAAAAACTATGTTTTGAGAGTTTACGAAAAGTTATTGATCGCAACAGGTCATAACCCTATGCGTATCACTAAGGCCCAGAACAGACGGTGAAACGCAACTGCAACAAAACTGCAACTGCTAGTTACTTTTGAGTTGCATCTAAGTTTCTGCCACAGCGTCCGTTGAGAGACCACACATGACGCAACCAGTTTGAAACTTTCAGTTTCATTCATAAGAATCATCAGAAAGTTGCAGTTTCGTTGCAGTTGCGTTTCACCGTCTGTTCTGGGCCTAAGAGAGATGTCGCTGCGACACCGCAACGCAACGTCAACGCCCGTGTGGCAGCTCTCTCGTTCTTCTCCATTATACACACACATCTCTCAGTTAACTTCGCTCCATTATTAGCAACACCTCAAGTGTATTGATTGATTTTTTCGTATTCGATCGATCGATCGTATTGAGTGTAATTCTTAATCACGTTCATCACCCCCAGTACGACCAGTACAAGACGCCGATGGAGAACATCGGGCTCCAAGACTCTTTGCTGTCGCGTTTCGACCTGCTGTTCGTGATGCTGGACATCGCCGACGCCGACCACGACAACATGATCTCCGAACACGTGCTCAGGATGCACAGATACAGGTATGCAGATATTGGTTGTACTGAAGGCGCAGTTACACTATGCGCGAAGCTGATCGAATCAGCGTAAGAAAGTTTGGGCAACGCACGGAAACGAACTGAACTGCGCGTTTACACTATCTGATTCGAACAACTTTCCACATAGTGTAGCTGCTCTATAATGCTGTAATTTATTTTTTTGTTCTTGCTTTTCTTGGATGCATCTCGTCTGATGGAAAGTAAGCGAGATTCACTTTAAATCTTCAACCGCAGAGGCTGGCTATCGTACCTCTAAACATAATGCTGTTAACATACAACAATGACGAAATACTTGGTAAGATGGTGGTAGCTAGCCAGGTGGACTTAAAATAAGCCCTCTACCCTCAATACAATATTGATCTTTGCATGGCTAATTTTTCTTTCATATTGTTTTCTCAGAAACCCAAAGGAGCAAGATGGCGAAGTTCTACCCATGGGTTCTTCAGTAGAAATGTTGTCAACAGAAAACCCCGACACTGAAGAAGTTGATGTAAGATAATGTTACATTCTCATTAGTGGTACCCAAAAATTCAAATTCGTTCTTATGCGAACGCCTAAGTAGTAAAAGCAATCGCCTAGCAAGCCACAGAGTGCTTCGAAATCCATCTGTAACGGTTTTTCATATATCATTAATATGTACCTAGTTTTGTTTCACATAATTTTAGGAATATTATAAAACTTGCTAAAAGTGGGGAACCCACGATCTTTCGCTCGCCGGGCGGCTGCTGTCACCATCTGAGCTACTTATGCCTGTTTTCAAAATCAATCCTTAATTTTTAAGTGACCCCTATTAAAACAAAATTCCTGTTACGTGTTACCTTAGGGGTCACTTAAAAATTAGGGATTGATTTATTTATTTATTTAATTAGGACAACCAACAAGACAGACACAAATTCAAGCAAAGAGGTTTACATACATAATTTTGTCTTAGGACTAGGTGCTATCTTAATTACAGGCTGCCAGGATGGTGAAAACGGGCATTAGACATTGGTTGAACCCGTCAAGTGATTAAAATATTTCGAGATGCGCCTTAAAATGTTAATAACTATAATTTCAGGAGTCCCGCGAGTCGATATACGAGAAATACGACCCTCTACTCCACGGGAACACCCGCAGCAAGAAAGACCAGATCCTCAGCAGCAAGTTCATGCGGAAGTACATCCACATCGCGCGCCTCATGAAGCCCAAGCTCACGAGCGACGCGAGTGACGTCATCGCTGACGAGTACGCGCGTCTGCGCAGCCAGGACACCATGGACAGCGACGTGGCCAGGGTAAGGGACTTGACTTACTTGACTTATGGTCCTATGTCCCCTAGATGGGGCAGAGGGCGTCCACAACAGTCCTCCATCTCGTTCGGTCTTGAGCTTCTCGCTTGATCTCGCTCCAGGTTTTGCCGATCTTCTTCGCCTCGTCCGCTACAGTGCGCCGCCAAGTTTGCCTGGGTCGACCACGTTTGCGTTTTCCTTGGGGATTCCAATCCAGAGCCTGCTTAGGGATGTGATCGGGGTCCCTTCGGAGAGTGTGGCCGATCCAGTTCCACTTGCGGCGCTTGATCTGCTGGTCGATCGGAATCTCGTGGCAGCGTTCCAATAGCTCGACGTTGGAGATTTTCTCGGGCCAGTATATGCCGAGAATTCGGCGAAGGCAGCGGTTGATGAAGACCTGCAGCTGGTGCGAGATAACCTTGGTGACCTTCCACGTTTCACACCCATATAAGGGCAGGGCCAGGGTAAGGGAGCTGGTTCATACACAAACAGGACCCTCTGCTCCACGGGAACACGCAGCAAGGAACAGATCCTCAGCAGCAAGTTCATAATATGCATTAGCGTATGTATCTATCTAGCTATGTTTCAGGGGGGGCTATTAGCTATCATCTTCGAATCGGTAGCTTAACATCTGGGTGGGTATACCTCCCGCGATTCATCCAGTTATAACCGCAAAGTTGGAATGGTCATGGACAGTGGTGGAGGGATGTCCGCGCTCGCACACTTACTGCGGGCGCCCGCCGCACAGTCGCGACAGCAACATAATTACGCGCGAGCGATAAGGATGGGTAGCTTGGGGTCATTGGACGGGATTCTACGTGCTCACGGACCAGGCTTTAGAGGCTCCTTAAGAGCAAAATGACGCTTTGTAAGAACTATTTATTAGTCTAAACAAATAGAGAAATTTTGACGTTGACTTTGACTTTATTGACGTGCGAGCGTTCCTTCACAGACGCAGCCGGTGACGGCGCGCACGCTGGAGACGCTGATCCGGCTGGCCACGGCGCACGCCAAGTGCCGGCTCAGCTTCCAGGTCACGCAGGACGACGCGCACGCCGCCATCGAGCTCGTGCAGTTCGCCTACTTCAAGAAGGTCGGTTTGTTTCTTTTTAGTGGGACTACCGCCTCTGTGGTCTAGTGGTAAGACCACCTGCTTCAGACGCAGAGGTCCCGGGCTCGATTCCCAGTGGGGGCAGATTTTTCTGTTCGGTTTGGTTGGTGGTAGGGCTTGTTCCAAGTCCGCTTGGCTAGCTACCACCATCTTACCTAAGTCTGTCGCCATAACAACAATGTTAACAGCATTATTGTGTTCCGGCAGTTAGAGGTAAGATAGCCATTTCCTCCGTGGTTGAAGATTCCGGGTGAAGCTCGCTTCCACCTTCGGCCTGATCGTCACTTACCATCAGGTGAGATACAGACCAAGAGCTTCCTCGTTGTGGATAAAAAAAACTACGTATGGCTTGCACATGTCATGGCCAGTTCCTAAAGTTGCTGTGCCCTAACTGGGTCGACATTGTTTAACTGCTTAAATTGTAAGACCTAATGTGAATGTCTAATGTAGTTATGCAATAAAACGATTGAGTATTGACAAGTAAATTCGGAGGTAATACACACGGTTTAATGAGGCGCACACAAATTACTTTGTACTCTGTACAGGAGAAACATAAGTACTGCACGGTGATAAGTCACTAGTGCGAGCGCGCTTAGCAATGAATTCATTTGATGAAAGACATAATATCTTGAGTTACAGTATAGATTTAGATGTGGCAGTTTTCCCGAGAGAATGTAACAAAACAGTTACATTTGCCCACTACTTAACACAATATTACTCAAGCCTAAGGAAGTAAACGCGCGGCTCTCCACTATATGCCTAAAGCGTACCCTCTGTTTCTTTGGACACATTATGCGGTCTCCAAGGCATTGTCTGGAGAAACAAATTATCTTGGGACAAATGGAAGGCAAACGCGCTCGGGGCAGGGCACCGACGAGACGGTCGGACGCGGTGAGGAAGACGGTGGGCGGGAGTTTGCATCGTGCGGTCCACACAGCTTATGACCGCAGTCTGTGGAGGAACACTATCTGTGGTCGCGATCCTCATCAGTGAGGGACCGAGGAAGAAGAAGAAGTGGGAAGTAAAGCTGGAATCAAACACTTAGTATGGTTTCCCCAGGTGCTGACAAAGGAGAAGCGTCGCAAGCGGCGCGCGTCGTCCGACGAGGAGGCCGCGGGCTCGGACGCCGAGCAGGCCGAGCAGCCGAAGGCCAAGAGATCGCGAAGGACGGTAAGGATAACATTTTACTCACAAAATTCAAACAACATTAGCATTAATTGGGATTCTTCATCTCATTTGTCACCATGGACAATAGAGTACATATTTTTCCCATTAGTTTATTACTTTAGTGGTAGAGACACCATCGGTGACAGACACTGATACCCGTTTTCACCATCAATCCCTAAATGTTAAGTGACCCCTATGATAACAAAATTCCTGAATACTGATATATGTTACCATAGGGGTCACTTAAAAATTAGGGATTGATGGTGAAAACGGGCATGAGAATAACAGTTATTGAGTCATGTCAGGTACTCTCGCTCGCACACTCACTGCGGGCGCCCGTCGCACAGTCGCGACAGCAATATAATTATAGCCTGACCAGGAACATAAAAACCCTGGCACAGAGGCGCTTCAATTGCATTTGATAGTGCAACACTGAGTATAGTCGTACATGTGTTAAATTAATAGGCTAAAGGATGATGGGCACAAATGTANTGGTGCGAGATGACCTTGGTGACCTTTCACGTTTCACACCCATATAAGGGCAGGGCCAGGGTAAGGGAGCTGGTTCATATACAAACAGGACCCTCTGCTCCACGGGAACACGCAGCAAGGAACAGGTCCTCAGCAGCAAGTGCATCCACATCGCGCGCCTCATGAAGCCCAAGCTCACGAGCGACGCCAGCGACGCCATCGCCGACGCCCTTCCACCTTGTCATCTTGTAGATGTCCCACGCTGCTCTCAATGAGGGCTATCGTTTTTATACTCAACAGTTGGCACCCCTGGCGATTGACAGGACCTTACTCTAGAGTGGCGCCATCTTGATGAGTGCAAATGCGATAGTCCTCCTACCACTTTAGCGCTCACCAGTCGGCGCCACTGTCTTCGCTACTAGCAAGTGACAGGACCTTACTCTACAGTGACGCCAACTGGTGAGCGCTAAAACGATAGCCCTCATTCTGCGTGCTATGAATTCAGCTAGAGTCGTTTCCCTATGTTCTTCTGATTAATTTCGTTGCGGGTCCAATGACAGTTTAACTTTCCCCGGGACTAACTTGACCTTCACTGGTTAGGTTTTTATTGGCGGCCAAGCTGTGGATCCTGGCTACAGGAGTTGCAGTGGTGGGAACGAGAGGTGGGAATAAATAAATAAATATCATTGGACATTTTAACTACGCTTCTAGTCTCAAACTTGTACTAGACAACGGATATAAACATACTTAAATACTTTTTTTTGTAAATCGTTCGTTCGTTCGTTTCAGCCAAATGACGTCCACTGCTGGACAAAGGCCTCCCCCAAGGTTTTCCACAATGAACGGTCCTGCGCTGCCCGCATCCAGGCTCTTCCCGCGACCTTTACCAGATCGTCGGTCCACCTAGTAGGAGGCCTGCCCACGCTACGTCNTCAGGCTATACGCGCGAGCGATAAGGATGGGTAGCTTGGGGTCATTGGACAAATTTCTACGTGCTCACAGACCAGACTATAGATAAAACAAAAGAAATGAAGTAGGTGCACTTGACACATCTATTTATACTATGTCTTAACTTAATTAACTTTGTTGTACCCAGGGCGGCGCGGGCGCAAGCGAGGACCCGTACCAGTTCTCGTCGGACGAGGAGGCGGAGCCCGTGCTGCGGGCCGCACGCGCCTCGCAGCCCGAGCCCGCGCAGCGTTCCACTAGGGCTTCGCAGAAGACCATCGACTCTAATAGGTGTGTAAAACTTTATAATCATCATCATCATCATTTCAGCCACAGGACGTCCACTGCTGAACATAGGCCTCTACCAATGCCTTCCACATCGCACGGTTGGTAGCGGCCTGCAGCCAAAGCAGAGTTTATATAATGTTTTGATGCAAATCATACATGTTTTTCTTATAACGCACGTAATAGAAAAACATGTATGAAATGCATAAAAGCGCGCAGCCCGCATGTGGACCAGATCCGCATGCGTGCCGAAATCTGCATCACAGGAAAAAGGCACTGAGAGGGTGTTGAGCCGATTTCCACACGATCTGGTGACGAATCAGGTCAAAAAACAAGTCCGTCATTGACCCGACGCACGGTGGTCCCGATTTAATAAAACATGGACATTGATGCTAGAAGCACGAATTTTTTTTTAATGGTTACTGCTATGATAACTAATAAGGCAAAAAAATATTACAATCCTACGACGTCTATTTCGTAGTAAAAAAAAATATGTAGATATTTTTTGTATGGAAGAAATTACGTTTCTGTAAATTTTTCGAAATTCTTAAACGATGTCAAGATGCCGATCACACATGTTATAAAACAAGTGATTTTGAGTATTTCATGCGAAGATACTTGTCACTTATCGCTGCGTACTTTTGAGTTATCGAGGGTTGAAAAATCGATTTTTTTATATTAAATATTTCCACGAAAAATTGCCAAAATTACAATATGGTGTATAAGGGACACCTTTGATGACACATAACAACGACTCGCACTCGCGCGCATCAGCTTTTAATAAAATAAAATAAAAAATTAAGGGAAATACTTAATACAACGTTGTATGTATAGGTCCGCTGGCCGTCAAAAAGTAGCTTATACGAGAGGTTGCCCAATTTACAATATGTCTATCATTGATAACTCACACAAAAATCATCTCTCTCTGAAGGATAACAAGTTTTTTTTTGTTTCCAGAAGCTTTTAATAGGATGGAAGCTCATAAATACTCTCTGAAGTGAGAATGAATCTCAAATTGCGATATTGCCATTTTGACAAATTACATGATGTAACTAGCGCTAACGTTTATCTTCAGGTAGACACAGTTTTAAGTTAAAAGGTTGTCTACTATTTCACACTGTTTTTCGTTTTGGAACAGTTCTTTGATTATAGGTAGTCGCTAATTTCGTTTTGTTAGACTCTTTCAGTTTAGCACATAAAGCGTAAACTAATTCCTCTTCAGAATGATCTAAAAGTGTTAGAGAGCGCCTCTTCTTCTGCAGAAGAAGAATTTTGCATAAATCTTCAAAAGGTTTTTTATTTATACCAGAAGTCGATGGTTGCACATCTACTTCCGCAGTCTCATCAACTGGAGCGTCTTCCTCGGTGTTAACGTTGTCTATGCATTGTGTTAACTCGGTAAAAAACATTTTTTAAACCTATATTTTTACATTTCGGCCAGACCATTTCAGACTAAAATGACGAACGTATTGGCATTGAATTGTCTTCCGAAGATTTGAGTAATTATCAAATCATTAAGTCGTAATTTTACAAGAAATATATCAAAGAAGATATGGTCTGCTTCCAGCAGAGCCCAAAAGACATTTTTGCACCAGAATTCGCATTGGCTAGACTCTGAAATTGTCTGGCCGAATTGTAAAACTATAGATTTAAACAATGTTTTTTACAGAGTTAACACAACGCATAGACAACGTTAATACTGAGGAAGACGCTCCAGTTGATGAGACTGCGGAAGTAGATGTGCAACCATCGACTTTTAGTATAAATAAAAAACCTTTTGAAGATTTATGCAAAATACTTCTTCTTCAGAAGAAGAGGCGCTCAATAACACTTTTAGATCATTCTGAGGAGGAATTAGTTTACGCTTTATGTGCTAAACTGAAAGAGTCTAACAAAACGAAATTAGCGACTACCTATAATCAAAGAACTGTTCCAAAACGAAGAACAGTGTGTAATAGTAGACAATCTTTTAACTTAAAACTATGTCTACCTGAAGATAAACGTTAGCGCTAGTTACATCATGTAATTTGTCAAAATGGCAATATCGCAATTTGAGATTCATTCTCGCTTCAGAGAGTATTTATGGGCTTCCATCCTATCAAGAGCTTCTGGAAACAAAAAAAACTTTTTATCCTTCAGAGAGAGACGATATTTGTGTGAGTTATCAATGATGAACATATTGTAAATTGGGCAACCTCTCATATAAGCTACTTTTTGACGGCCAGCGGACCTATACATACAACGTTGTATTAAGTATTTNGATCTTGCCGCTCCCGCGCCGCCGCCGCTCCCGCCCCGCTGCCCGCTAAACTCGAGGCTGAGGCCTAAAGTGGGACTACGAGTGGTGTTGAAGAGAAACTCAGGAGACGTTATTTGGTAAAGTTTGTATTGTTACACGCAGTAGATGTTGAACAGACAATGGTTCGAGGAAAAGTGTAAAAAAAAGTGGTCGTGGAAACAGCACGGCACGGACGTAGTGCAGCGCCATCTATATTCAGTGTTTCAGTGATTTTTTATACCGTCTGTTAGCAACGAAAGGATTAACGCTGATTTGGCTTTAACAGCTTGAGTCCCAGACGGCATTCATTAATGTCATAACAATTGATTATCTATTGTATCTAGATTCGCGGGCCTTGAAGGATTAAGTGAATTAGTTCGGTACTCCTGTTAGTTCGGTAAAGGTGAGAAGAATCATAGATCGCACTAAATATATGTATGGGTTTGGAACATGTGGTGTGCACATGTTATGACAGTTCCTAAAGTTGCTGTGCCCTAACTGGGTCGACATTGTTTAACTGCTTAAATTGTAAGACCTAATGTGAATGTCTAATGTAGTTATGCAATAAAACGATTGAGTATTGACAAGTAAATTCGGAGGTAATACACACGGTTTAATGAGGCGCACACAAATTACTTTGTACTCTGTACAGGAGAGACATAAGTACTGCACGATGATAAGTCACTAGTGCGCGCGCGCTTAGCAATGAATTCATTTGATGAAAGACATAATATCTTGAGTTACAGTATAGATTTAGATGTGGCAGTTTTCCCGAGAGAATGTAACAACAGTTACATTTGCTCAAGTCTAAGGAAGTAAACGCGCGGCTCTCCACTATATGCCTAAAGTGTACCCTCTGTTTCTTTGGACACATTATCCAAGGCATTGTCTGGAGAAACAAATTATCTTGGGACAAATGGAAGGCAAACGCGCTCGGGGCAGGGCACCGACGAGACGGTCGGACGCGGTGAGGAAGACGGTGGGCGGGAGTTTTCATCGTGCGGTCCACACAGCTTATGACCGCAGTCTGTGGAGGAACACTATCTGTGGTCGCGATCCTCATCAGTGAGGGACCGAGGAAGAAGAAGAAGTGGGAAGTAAAGCTGGAATCAAACACTTTGTATGGTTTCCCCAGGTGCTGACGAAAGAGAAACGTCGCAAGCGGCGCGCGTCGTCCGACGAGGAGGCCGCGGGCTCGGACGCCGAGCAGGCCGAGCAGCCGAAGGCCAAGAGGTCGCGAAGGACGGTAAGGACAATATTTTACTGTAAATGAAATGAACACTAGTTGGTCGGCCGTTTGGTGTAGTGGTTCAGAACGGACTACTATGCCGAGAGGTCCCGGGTTCGATTCCCGGCCGGGCAGAAATTGAAATGATGAATTTTAATTTCTGTGACGGGTCTGGGTGTTACTATGTATAATTATGTATGTATTTAAAAAAAAAAGAGTATATAAGTAGTATATCCGTTAAGCTAGCACCCATAACACAAGCATATTAATTGCTTACTTTGGGGCTAAATGGCGCTGTGTGAGATTGTCCAAAGATATTTATTTATTTATAGTTGCTACTCGTACTGTACTAATGGTCATTGGGTTTCTTTATGTCATTTGTCATGGTTTAGTGGGAGAGACGCCCTTGGTGAGAGTCATCTAAGATGCGAATAATGGCTAGATAGAACAGTAGAAGTAAGGGCCTATGCAGACGGCGTTATCGGGTTCGACTTTTGTTTGTGTATCGCGTCAGTATCGCTACAAACGCGTGTCGACGTGGCGCGCTTCGAAAACGGCTCTAAGGCTGGGTTGCACCATCTTACCTTCACTTTGATAAACGTAAAAAATCTGTCAAACTCCATACAAAAAGCACCGGTTATCGTTATAGTTACCGTTAAAGTTAGGTGGTACAACTCAGCCTAAGGTGTATACAGTTGACATCACATTAAGTTTCTACGCTACGTCATAACTTCTCTCTCATTCAAATAAACTTTATTCCAAGCCCATAAGGTTCAAAATACTTAAATCCTTGTACGCAGGGCGGCGCGGGCGCAAGCGAGGACCCGTACCAGTTCTCATCAGACGAGGAGGCGGAGCCCGTGCTGCGAGCCGCGCGCGCCGAGCAGCCCGAGCCAGCTCAGCGCTCCACCCGGGCCTCACAGAAGACCATAGACTCCAATAGGTAACTACAACTTTGTTTTGTTGGCACCGCACCTATTACAACTGTCTACAGCATTTTTGCGCACGGGTTATGCATAGCTTATTTTTATTGCTTTAATACCTAGAAATAAGAATAACAACAAAAAATTGTTCTGAATTTGCTTTTATGTGTAAAAAATAGAAAAATTCATATCAATGAATGTATGAAACATGAACATAGAGATGATTTAATTTGTTGCCAAATATATTTTTTTCTTTCTTTCTTACATTCTTTCTAATTATTTAAACATACCAAACATCCATTTAAGATTCATTCTCACAAGAGAAAATTTAAAATAGAGTCCAAATATTTATTAAAAATGAAAAGTTGTAATTTAATGTCATGTTCCATACAAGATTTTTCTCATAAAAATCTAACCCTCTCATGATTTCAGTTTACTGGCCTTGGTAACGTCGTCTCTCAAATCCCACTATATTTTGATGAAAGCGTGCCCCTTGTTCTTGCGAATAAGCCCCCATAATTATCTAGAAATATATCCCAATGAGAATGTGACGTGCATCTTTAGAGACATTTTACTATGAAGATGGAAAATTCAAATCGCTGTAACTCTTTAAAAAGCAAATATTTTCGATTTGTAATCGCACTTTTTTATATAAATTTGCTTATATAATCAGAATATAATAAGTAAAATCTATGCGCAAAAAAAAATTTTTTTTTTGTTGACCGGTGTTATTAGCGACCAGGGATCTACCAATGAGGGCTATCGTTTTAGCGCTCACCAGTTAGCGCCACTGTAGAGTAAGGTCCTGTCACTTGCTAGTAGCGATGACAGTGGCGCCAACTCGTGAGCGCTAAAGTGGTAGGAGGACTATCGCATTTGCACTCATCAAGATGGCGCCACTGTAGAGTAAGGTCCTGTCAATCGCCAGGGGTGCCAACTGTTAAGTATAAAAACCATAGCCCTCATTATTTTCTAACCGAGTGGACCAGATAATTGTGACTAGGGAGCGTTAGAGATACCTACCAAAAAAGGTGTGTATAATTTTATACTTGTAAAACCGCACCTATTATACAACTGTATGAGCAGACAAAGATCTACGATTTTTTCTAACCAGGCCAAAATTTTACTGTGGCGCCGCCCCTCTTAGAGGTAGATAACAAAAAAAAGGTCGACGCGTTCACGAGTTTATAATAATAATAATAATAAATACACTTTATTGCACACCAAAGATAAGAACAGAAAGAAAATTAACGTGTGAGTTTCAAATCAAGTTAATCGTGTATCCTTTCAAGGCGCCCCCTTTTTTCAAAAATGGCTTACACTGCAAGCGTCTTGGTTTGCTCCCTTANCGAAAAATTGACAGAAACGTAATTTCTTCCATACAAAAAATATGT
The DNA here is from genome assembly GCF_004193835.3 of Ostrinia furnacalis. Lineage (NCBI taxonomy): Eukaryota > Metazoa > Arthropoda > Insecta > Lepidoptera > Crambidae > Ostrinia > Ostrinia furnacalis. Next base: position 275,918 of record NW_021131895.1, read on the forward strand.
ATATATTTTTTTTTACTACGAAATAGACGTCGTAGGATTGTAATATTTTTTTGCCTTATTAGTTATCATAGCAGTAACCATCAAAAAAATTTTCGTGCCTCTAGCATCAATGTCCATGTTTTATTAAATCGGGACCACTGTGCGACGCTAGACTGGACCGGGTAGAAACCGGCTCGTCAACATTCGCCCTTTAGTCTGCGGGCACGAAACTGGCGACGGCCGAGCGAGGCGATCGCAATAATACTCCTCATCGCCGTCGCGTCGCCCCGCCATCGCTAGTTTCGTGCCCGCAAACTTGGCCTTGTTTAGACAACCGCTATAGGCGGTTTCTGGACGGCTTGATGCAAGTGTAAGAGAACAGCCCGCCCAGCAACCGCGCGATTATAGCTGTATCTGAACCAAGCATAAGTCAAATTAAACTTGTTCCATCTATCAATCTCCCCAGGTTGAGTCAATTCAAGACCGCGCTACAACAACTATTCCGGGACGAGCGCGCCAACTCCTTGCCACTTGACCGTATCACGGCGCACGTCAACGAGGCGTATGCGCACGAGACGTTCTCCGAAGGCGAGATACACGCCGCGCTCGACAAGATGACTCAGGACAACCAGGTCATGATGGCGGACGATATTGTTTTCTTGATCTAATTCTAAACCGAGATGTTTTGAGAATAATCACGTACAACTCCCAGGTAATGGGTACTCGGCTGTCGCGTTATTTTCACTTGAGATTGTGTGACATTAAACTATACTATGTGCTTGGTAAATACGAAGCTACGTCTATTTTCCGAATTGTGGTAAATCAAAATCTTTCTTATTGATTCTGATAACTAACTTTTAATTAATATAATAATAATAATAAATAACTTTATTAACACACATTATGACAATACAATACAATGGTTAAAATAAAACGAAAAAGACAAATGCATGTTAATAGGGCGCCCGCTCAGTTTTACTTGGGACACCTTGTAGGATGTCCCAACACTGATTTTCAGCAGGAAGCCCTATCGGCTACTGCGCATCCCTACGAACCTGGTGTTAGAAGATCACATTCAGAACTAAAACGTATGTTAATGTTTAATTATAATATCCTCACCGATTACATTTCTGCCTTATAAATATGTACAAAATAATGTAACGTTGTATGAAGCAACCACATATCTACCACGAATTCCATAATTGGTTAAAGAAAGTTAAGTTTGGTCAATTAACTTTGCTATGTATGTGGTAAATTAAACTCTTGAGCAATTTGGTATTTTGTCTCTATTTTGAAAATCTTATAAAATCTCATGATTATGTTATTCAATCAATGTTTTTAGTTTAAGGAAAACCTGATTAAATAAAATAGTTTTGTAATTATAAATTATTTTTATTTTAAAATATAAACTTATAGGTATCATTCACTTCCTACCTTTACCTTTTCCTTTCCCTTTACTTTTGCCTTCCCTGCTTTTGCCCATTTTATTCTTGTTGAATTTCCCTCCAAAAACTTTTTGTTTGTTGAATGGTTTGTCACCTCTCTGATTATTCTGTTTATTCCTTTTACCATCATCCTGTCTCCTGTGGAAAGGTTTCTTCCTACCATCTTGTTGGTCCTGGAATTTTCTATTCCTACCGTCCTTTTTATTGTGTTGATTTTGGACTTTATCACCCGTGTCTTGGCTTTTATGAAACTTCTTTTTTATTTTCTTATCTAGCCTCATCTTCTTGAATCCTCGAACTGAGTTGTCGTCGGCTTTCCGCTTCCTCTTGTTTTCAGTGAAAAGATCTGGAAGCAAGTTTTATTTATTACATCATAGGTTGTTATTGTGGATGGTGGATGATGATGAGGTTGTTATTATCCACTCACTGTGTCTGTCTGTGGATAAACCATAGCAAAACAATATAGCAAAGATTGACTAAAATAATTATTAAAATAGGTATTTTTTTTTACCTTTTTCAGGTTCCGCGCCAACTTCTTCCCTGTAATAGTCCGCGTCGTTCTCTTCGTCTTGTTCCATGTCTGCGTTTTGAGACTCGGCTGCTGCCAATTCCATCAGCCTGAAATATGGCATTCGTTTTTGTTAGTGTCAAATAGATACATCATAAATTCAAGTTAGGCCTAGTTTCTACCAAGGCGGGTAGAGGGCTTTTCACTTCTCCGCTACGCACAGATTCGCTCCGCGCCGCGCCGCCGCTGTTGTCAAATTCTATAGAAAAAATATTCCGCCCGACACTTATCCGCTCCGCTCCGCCTTGATGGAAACCTCGCCTAATATTATCGCATATAGTCCGGCTCCACACGTTGGTCCCAAGTCACAACGGCAATCGTCCAACGTTTGGATCTAGAAAATAGTATTGGCGCCTTCAAACGTTGGGCCATCTTTCTTCACGTTGGCTTTGGCGGCACAGGAAAGCCAACGTTTGAACGCCTCACTAAATTATCGACCAACGTTGGTAGTGTTGGTACGAATGTTGGCAGAAACGTGTGGTGCCGATGTAACAAACATACCTTTGACTTTCAGTCATTTCCTTTTTCTTCTTTATGCCTTCCATTGCTTTTTGTTTCAGCTCCTCCTTTTCCTGTTGCTTGCGCTTCACATTTTCTTCTTGTTGGCTCTTGCGTTTTTCTTTCAGACGCCTGTAAAAATACGAACATAATTAAAATATAATATTTTCCTTTAGTGTATTAATTTCAGAAATATTTTGGTATTCTGACTGACACATTATACCGCATATTTAATAGAATGCTACTCAGAGATACTTGCCTTTTTTCTTCTCTTTTCTTCTTTATCAGTAATTTATCTTCTTCCGTTTTCTCGACTAATTCGTGGAACAATACTTCGCCGTCCATCAGGCCATCTTCAATCTAAAATTAGTAGAATTGTCAACAATATTTTTGATTCTTGGTACTTTTGGTTTTTAATTAGAAATCATTGAATACTCTTAAAAAATTTCATACAATACCTTTATTAGTTGAAATGATATCCTGGGTCCAAGCTCAACTAGTCTGATAGCTGATTTTGATTCTGCTGTTGCACCCCTGGATGCCAAATTCTGTGGTAACACAACCTGGGAGTTTGGGTCATCTTCAAACTCACTTTCTGATAGAAGTCCAGCCCTGTAATTGGTAAAGTTGTAATATTATTTGGAAAAAGAACATTTACTTTCACACTGGTGTTTGTCTGGTACTTATCTAAGGAATAGAACTACATATTATTACTTACTTATCGAAAAATTCAGACATATCACGACATCTATTTAAATTAGGTATCTTCCCTTGCACCATCTGCAATCAAATTAAATGAATAAAATAATATATCTTTAAAAATAACAATATTAAAGTACAATAATATAGGTTATAGTGTCTGAGTTTCTTGCGCTGCTTCTTCTCAGCACTGGCCCATTTATTGTCCTGAAGCAGTGGTAGGGTTAATACTGGGACGTGTAAAAGTGCTTTTTTAAAGCCTACTTAGTTACTTACAGAAATAAATGAGTTTTACTGAGTTTTAGTTTTTTATCATAAACTAGGTTGTACTACTTGTACTGTACCTTTATAATTAGTGTTACTTGCAAAATGTCATAGAATAAGTTAAAAAATTACTAACCTTTTTAGTTCCCTTGTTGAGTCCTACTGGGGTAGCTCTGATAACATAATGTCTGAGGTCAATGAGTTTTGTGGACGGGTTGTAGTTCATGAGCACACAGCGACGGATGTTCTTAAGTTTTACCTGAAATAGTATTGAAGGTTAATGGTTGACTCTTTGTTAACTTGACTTCTCTAGCTGCACTAGTCACCTAAAAACATTATCATCATAATAGAAAGTAAATTATGTGGCTGGGTTTTAAAATACAAATGGCTTCAATGGTGCATATGATTCCATAACAGGAATTTATGATTGGAATAAAATTGTTACCAGTAATTTTGAGTGCATACATATTATTTTCTATATTAAAAATGTATTTATAATAAAGCCTTACAGTGGTAATGTTGATGGTGGGAAACATGTTCTGGAACATGGTAGCCATGAGCTTCATGTGCATGCCTTCTCCGGAGAAACTGTTGAGCACAATCAGTGGTGCATTCTGGAACGCCTTCATTATTACGTACTGTTTCTTTAGGGAGGAAATCACATCTCGGGCAAGGCTGTACTGAAAATAATAACAAAGTTTTATAGAATCCAGCAGCTGTACTGCAATTTAGTTACATGAAATAAACAGCCCTAAGTTGCATTATTTAAATTGAATTTCCTTTATTTGTTTTAAGCAAACAGAAGCAAGATAGATTAGTGGAAAAACCAAAATTAAGGATTTTGGACTAGATAAAAAAATTCTTTCTTTAATTAGAAAAAAAAGGCTGAGTCTTATCAAAACATCTTAAATTAACTTGAATACTTACACTGTGTATTCTGAAAGTAAGTGTGGGTCCTCGAGGCAGCCGAGCCAGCCTCATGTATGTTCCTAGCTCTGTCTCCGTGAACAGTATCATGTGGGACACATGCAGGTATCCCGACACTGAGAGGAAGTCCTTAAGAGTATTATTTTTTCTTTCCTGAAATTAAATGTCTTGCTCCAATAATTTTACTACTACAAATTTTAAGAGTAAGGTTTAAAAGTGTATTATCGATATTAGATAAATGTAAAACTTCAAACTTTGTCATCATTTCAACCATAGGATGTTACTACTGAACATAGGCCTCCCCCAATGCTTTCCATGCTGCCCAGTTGGTAGCGGCCTGCGACCAAAGCCTTCCTGGCTCCTGCTACCTTTATGAAGTCGTCGGTCCACGCTGCGTTTTCCGGTACGCGGCCTCCACTCCAGAACCTTGCTGCCCCATCGGCCGTCAGTTCTGCGTACTTCGAGTGAATGTGCGAACTTAAATGCTTACCTTCAATTGCGAAGCTGTGAAAGGTTCCATAATCTTCCTGAAGTCCTTGGTCAGATCAATGAGGTGCCTGCTGCATTGCCCGCGGTGAATTACGAACGAGTGCGGTGCTTTCACAAGGTGTTCTGGTTCCAAAGCCTCCTTGGTAGCCGGATTCTTTTTGACACACTTCCCTTTACGTTTTCCCATTTTGTTTGTTCACTTCCCACGTGTGTGATTATAAAGCAACCAATTATTCCAGCAATAAAGCAAAAATTGTGCTATTTTAGTTTATTTTATAGGTTAGAAGACCACGCTCGGCAACAAACACCATTTATTTTGACATTTGTTGACACTTGACTTGACAGGTATGACAGTAGTAGGGATGCCTAAATTAACGATTGTTCAAATCTCATCGATTCTTCATCGAAGTTCTTAGCGAGATACGATTCTGTTTACCAAGGCCCATATCGAATCGAATACTAATTAATCGAAAATAAATATTTCGGAAACGATTAATCGAAAAGACAAGTCAATCGAACGATCAGATTAATAAAGCTTTACGACTATTAGTTTATTTAACACACCCTAGACGGCACTATCTGATTAGTCTCTGCGCTCCGTCTTGGCGGAAACCGGGCCTAACAACCATCCACCACCACCATTAATTGGAGGCAATAAATGTTATTATTTTACTATCCAGACAGCAGAGAGAGATCGTTAGTCCGTCCTTTGTATAAAAATCTTATTCAGACCTTTCATAGCTACTTATTAAAGGTTTGAATATTATAATTTATGGAGAAAATAGAGGAAAATAAATACAAGTCAAAATAAATCAAAACAGCTTTATTTTCTGCTGGTTCATTGTGGACTTCCATACTTGCACAGAATCACTACACTAGTATTCTCTCCTAGGTCCCACCGCGTTGAATCGACTTTTTGTTCTTGTAGTATACAAAACATTCAAACCAGCGAGACTCTAGAATCGCTTATTAGTTAAATCAATAAATTCATATAATATAGACGCTGTTCTTCCACCACTATAGGATTTGTAGTCCGTTTTCACGAAAGAAGTCCCGTAGTGAATGGGCTAGTGCCTTTAATTAATTTGACAGCAACAGTTCAGTTGATTATAATTTTAGTTCCACGAAACTCCGTAAGACTTCTTTGGTGATAAGGACCATCACAGCAAAGTTGAGTATGAGAAGTAACACCTGCCTGCGGCCGGTAGAACGGGCGCCATGTTCTGGGACGGTGGGCAACATTAGCCCGGCCATTATCACGAAGTTGGTCACTCAACTGCGGCGCTAGTGTCTATGCAAAGCATGTTATCCACTGTCATTTTCGTACATTTATTTGGTTCCACAAAATCCATGATAGTTTGTGAAAATACGGCGATACGGTTAATGTATAGGGGCCACGGGGATTTTAAATACTTATGACTGACCATGAAGTTTCATTTTTGCAAGCTCTGATTCCGAAATTACGATAAGCGTGGAAAATCGGACCTTAACAAGTTCCTGTTAGCGTTTACACTCACGTGAGTGGACTATGAAACAACACATCTTTAGCCGCCGGCGGCTTGAAAGTTGATTAAATATCTTTACAACTGTTATCCTATTCAAAGCCCCACCGTCCAGACTTTTAGAGCGACCCATTAATTCACTATCCTATAATATTACAGTGCAATAAGTGCAATACCACTTAATACCCAACTATTCTATTTTTGGATTACATTTTAAACGGAAAATTGTATTTGGTAGAACATCTGAATTGTGAAATATAATTTAAGGGATATTAACTAACTATGCGCGACGCACGCGCTGCGCCCGCGCCGACGCAGGACACCGTATATCGTGGGTCTTTGAGGAGTCGAGCCCAAACCAAAATATACAGAACATCTTACATCAAAAAGGTGCATTAGAAAACATTACATAAAAAATAGAAAAAGAAAACAATAGCAACCTTTCGTTAGAGGAACTACAGATGTTCGATTTCATAGATGTTTCGAATGTCATAGAATCGGGAATCATCTGGATTTACGAATATAAAAAGCCCCCTATTTTACCCCTATTAAGTTAGCTAATATCTATAGTTCATTCTAAACTATCATCAGTTAAATACCGTTATCATTAAATTTAATAAAATCATATTTATAATGTGTACATTATAATGTAAGATTAGAAAAACTCGTAGCAAGAGAGTCGGCGCGATTGGATGTAAAATGATAAGGGTTATTATTTCATTGATGTGGCCTAATTCTTGCGCTGATTTGGCCTGATTTGCATCACAAGGGCGACTGATATTAGAACTCTATTGCATGGCAATAAAGTTGAAAAATAGTGTGTACGGCAATCCCTTAGTTATTCCGTCGGTGAGCTGGTCGCCTACTCTATTGCTAAAAGGTTTTCGCGTCCGCTCGCCGCGTCTGTGGATAACTATACAACTATTGAAATGACTTTATGCGCTCGCGACAGGCGTCGCACACTACAGAGAATTCACTTTTTACAAGAAAAATAAGGTACAGACACGAAGAACGGACCCAGGCCCGGAGACAAAGTAACATTCAATCAATAAAGTTAAAACGCATGACCTTTCAAAAATCACGAAGTTGTAAAATAACTAAAATTAAAAAACATATTGAAGTAACGCAATCAATATTTTAATATTTTGGCTTGCCGGCGGAAGCGATTTGAAGCGGATCGGTTGTTACTTTGTCTTCAGAACCATCGACAATGAATAATATGGTAAGATTCCCTAAAGGGAAGGGACTTCTATGCATTGCGGTCCATCGCCGATTTAGATGGCGACCGCGCGCGTTCGTCGCACTTCCCAAAAGCAATGCTTTTCATTTCCATAGGGCCAGAATCACACGCTGCTGCGAAAGATCGCAATGCACGAAAATATACCTTAAATATAGGGTATTTAAAAATTTTCGATATCAGCGTAAAGCTATGAACGAAATTAATGCCGTGACGCAGCGTTAGTAGAACGCGTTACAAATCGTTTAGTGCAAAAATATTACTTTATTATGATAGTTCACAAAATGAGATACTGGTATAGCTGGTTAGTCACCAATGGTGTAATGTCATGGCCTTAGTAGTGAATGAGCCACAATAACGATGAGTGAAGATTATTGTGACGTTAAGATTATTACAATAAATATGTAAGTAAGCCTCTGATTCCTGGTGCGTTGATTGATCGATCGGGTAGATCTCAGATAAATTTAGATTTAGAGCTGCATTTCGATTCTTAAACGGTAATAAAGAAACAGCTGTTGTCATACAATTGACAAATGTAGTATTCCATCGACGCCGGGAATCAAGAGGTTGCGTTCTCGGGCGACACACGACTTTACAATGAATAATTTGGCAACTCTACTATCAATAGTTCAAAGACCAACACCATTTTGAAAGGTTTCGTATGATTTATACAAATCAAACATTGCTATACACTGATCCATAATTTTATTTCTTTGTACAGGTACAAATAAACACATCAACAAATCGTCAGGTAAACACAGGATAACAAATAATAAATGCGTGTGCCGCTCCGAGAGAACGAGGGCAGTCAGCACTGTGCTGCCCTCAAGCGGCGCTTGCGACCCGTGACACCCGACTGAGGCCTAAAACGCTTCTATAATAAATAAAATTTCCGACTTTCGTACGAATCTATCAGTCCCGTTTTGGCTGGTACAACCCTATTTCAGAGCCGTTATTGCAAACATTTAGACACCCCGCAGACTAGACTTTTTATCGGCCGATAGTTTGGTTGGTCTGTTACGGAACGGAGTGTACGGAAGTACGCACATTACACCGATTTGGTTTCAGCATTCCTCATACAATTGGAAGCCGAGCAAACTATGGGTCGACTAAAAATCTGTAGTCTGCGGGGAGACTTAGCCCAAAATTCAGGTTTTCACGTGTCCCAAGTGCCGAATGACAGCGATTACTATGGCGGTCTCATTCCATGTACACCGCCGCTACTTGCCTTACCTTACGCCGGGCACACACTAAAATGACTGCACAGGAAAGCGACCCCGCCAATGATCTAGCTAGTATACATTGAACCTAATCCTTAAACGTAAGAGAAGGGAAATATCAATTCCTCTTCAGTCTAATACAGAAATTAGTTTTCTTATCGCAGATACAATGAGCGATTTTTAGTAAACGTCGCGAGGCTTTAATTTTGGCGACATTTCTATCTTTAAAATATCATCGCCCACTGCTAATAATCTGCGAATGCAGCTAACCCGTTATTCGTTGTTGAGAAAATAATAATAACTTTATTCCGACGACTACCCGCACATCGTCACTTTAGTGTGTGTTCGGCCTCAAACACCAACATCGATCGTTACAAAATACATTAATACGTCCGAGAAGGACAAACCATCATAACTATTGTTTTTCGAATTTCGTAGAGCAACAAACTACAAAAGCGCTACACTCCATCGTACAAAGCATCACAAAAATACTACAAAGAAATGTGTAGACATAACAGATTGTTAAAATCGAACACATATCGTCGATAAATTATTAACAAAATATGTTCATATGCAAAAAAATATAGTTTAAGGTACCGCCCGGCCGGCGGCGTGGAGTGAGCATCGCCGGCGCTTAGTGCTGGTCCATCTGTGGAAGAAAACCATGGAATTATAATAAGAAAAGAAAAACTTTATTCAGCAATAACAAAACAGAAGTTGCTGTACAAGTATAGATTCGTCATTGAGGAGAACCCTAGGGGACTATTTCTAAAGTGTTGTAATTTAAAATCCCACACAAATGCGCAACATTCATTTTGCAATTCCAACACAGAACAAGTTGTGTGAAAAATATTATTATACAATATCAGTATGTTCATCCAGTGACAGCTACAAATGAAATACTAAGCAGTGCACATTTTGGAATGCTAATAAACAAAACCCTAAATAATAAAAAGACTTAAACAAAACACATAACTTCTAAATATTTTGTCTGAGCAATTGAATGTTGTCATGAATTAGACTTTAGTATTTCAATTAATAATAGGTTTTTTTTATCTGTAATCAACATATCACTAGAACAAAAGAAAGATTAAAATAGAATCATATCAGTTGTTAATCTGATGCAGTAAACAATCAGGATTATTTTCAACATATCACTATCTTGCTCAGAAAGACTAATTGAGATAACTATTGTACAACATTAGGCTCCAATGCATAGTATCTTATGAATAATGGAACACAAGCATTGAAAATAATATTAGCATGTCATTAACATAAACACATCCTAAACATGTTTATTTCAGTTTTTGAATTGGAATAACAGAGAGAGGAGGGTCCTACTAATCATTTAAAATCAGTCTTCTTTCATTATTTCATTCTATGGAGAATAGAAAAGTATCACTGAATCTTTTGGATTATATTTATTTCTTATTTATTATACTTTATTTTCAGATCTTAAAAGTAAAGTATAATCCATTGATTGGTGGAGTCTGTATTATAATTACAATGATAGAAATTACAGCTAAATGGATAGATCCAAACAAAAACATTCATAGCTACAAATGTTGCTTTTGGAGTCAACAAAGCAACCAACTGGTTTTCTACCAGCTGCAGATCAAGTTTGAGACTATTTTATTTTTAATTTTACAAATATTTTGAGGTCTCTTCTTTCTGGTCTGTCTTGGGCACAGATGGCGCTACTGCCAAGTAAACATTAGCTCCGTAAATAAAAATGTTTAAAAATGTTCACAATAACAATATACCTCTGGAATTAGAACCAAAGTAAAAAACTAAGTTCAAATAGTGAGTGACAGTGTTTGCAATTCGTAACATCAAGTAATAATACCATTAATCATTAAATCCAATAGTGAAAATTTAAGTGAGTAAAAGTTTTAATTAAACCTTAATAAACCCTTCGAACTGAAATTAAGTGCATTTACAAAACAATATTTTAGTGTAACTAACTCTAAAAGTGATCAAAACAATTATTGTGGCCCTTTTGTGTAATTTGTGTTTGAGGTTATAAACTTTCGACTTATGAAAAATAACGAACTTTTTGTCGCATTGCATTGAAATGAGAACAGATGAACAAATTTCGTTACAATAGTTAAGTGCCCGGTAGCCGAGTGGCGAGTAGGGTGGACTAAGTACCGAACTTCAAATCTCACTTATTGAGATATTTTTGTTTTTTTTTTTTTCTTTTTTTTCCCTTTTTCCCCTTTTTTNTAAAACCGTGGAATAATAAGAAAAGAAAACTTTATTCAGCATATAACAAAACAGAAGTTGCTGTACAAGTATAGATTCGTCATTGAGGAGAACCCTAGGGGACTATTTCTAAAGTGCTGTAATTTAAAATCCCACACAAATGCGCAACATTCATTTTGCGATTCCAACACAGAAAAAGTTGTGTGAAAAATATCCGCTGTGAGTACGTTCGTCCAGTGTCAGCTACAAATGAAATACTAAGCAGTGCACAAACTGCACATTTTGGAATGCTAAACAAAACCCTTAATAATAAAAAGACAAATAAAAGACAAAGACAAATATTTTGGTCAAAAGCTGTCATGAAGTGGACTTTAGAATTTCAATTAATAATACCACATTTTTTTATCTGTAATCAACATTGCACTAGAACAAAAGAAAGATTAAAATAGAATCATATCAGTTGTTAATCTGATGCTCAGGATTATTTTCAACATTTCACTATCTTGCTCAGAAAGACAAATTGAGATAACTAACTATGTATGTACAACAACATTAGTCTCCAATGCATAGTATCTTATGAATAATGGAACACAAGCATTGAAAAGAATATTAGCATGTCATTAACATAAACACATCCTAAACATGTTTATTTCAGTTTTTGTATTGGAATAACAGAGAGAGGAGGGTCCTACTAATCATTTAAAATCAGTCTTCTTTCATTATTTCATTCTATGAAGAATAGAAAAGTATCATTTTGACAGATCTTGAAAGTAAAGTATAATCCATTGATTGTGGAGTCTATATTATAATTACAATGATATAAATTACAGCTAAATGGATAGATCCAAACAAAAACATTCATAGCTACAATGTTGCTTTTGGAGTCAACAAAGCAACAAACTGGTTTTCTACCAGCTGCAGATACAAAATACAAAATACAAAAATACAAAATATTTTATTCATACAAACAAGTCACATAACAAAGTTTTGGATCTAATCCTTTTAAGTTTTATCAACTTGTGTTAGGATCAGACCGCTCTGTCTAAATACAATAATGGAAACAGACTCGTTGAAATGACGTTAAATGTTACTTAAATAATGTTACTTGAGTTAGTGTTATATGTGAGAAGTAGAATTAAATAGACATATAAGTTCAAGTTGATACCTACCATTTTATTTTTAATTCTACAAATATTTTGAGGTCTCTTCTTTGTTTTGAAGAAAATTTAATTTAGTTATAGAATTACCTCTTATTTCAATTACAATATTTGAACTGATTCAATGATCAAAGATGTAGGGTAAGGGTAAATAAACCCTTCAGAGCATTTTCACATTAGTACTATTGCGTTAGTAGCGCGACTACAGCGCAGTAGCGGCGTTTTTATAATGGATTTATTTATTTATTTAATTAAAATGCAATTTAATTAAATAAATAAATAAATCCGCTGTCACATAGTATGAAATTTTCGGCAGCGCGTCTGTCGCGCCTTTGTCGTGTTGCTAAATCGTCTAAATGTGTAAGCACACTTATTGTGCAAAGCACATAATAATTTTTTACTGTTTTTGGATCTTAAGAAAAATATATAATTTTAAAGGGTGTAATAAGTTAGAATTTACCTGTTCCTGGCCGTTGGTTTCCTGAGACTTCATGACATCGGGCAAGTCTGGTGGGGATGAGTATGCAGTCAGATCCAAAGCTTCAAATTCACCATTTTCCTTCCTGTAAATAACACAAAATTGAGTGAAATCCTTTCAAATATATTCATGGAAAGAAAAGTATTTATAAGCACCAATCCTTTTAAAAGTTTTCTAACTGATCAATAATAAGTAACAACATTGCATTAAGTGCTTACCGAAGTGCAAGTCCGATGGGCGCAGGGCATTGTGCTTTAGCAGTGTTGGATGTCAAACCGTACTCAGCCAGGGTCTTTTCGTCTTCCATCAGCTGACTGTCTTTGTTGAAGAGCATCTGGCTAGGGGGAGGCACCTTCAGAATTCCTGTAAAAGCATGACATGTTTACAATCATTCAAGTTTATTCATCTGATACTTAATTTAATTAATGTAAAAGGACCAGATAGTTTACATTTGCATTTTTAAGGGATCATTTATTCTTATTATATTAGGTAAGTTGTTTTTTCCATGTTTTTTGTTTAGTTTTTTGCATGACAACAACAACAGTATCACAGATGTGACATTGAAACAACATAAAANCTAAAAGAGTTAAATTATAAAAACTTCAAGACAGCACTGTATGAAATTTTAGTCAAAAAATGTTATTACTCCTTAAATGAATATTTACGAGATAAAATTAGTTACTGATGTTATATTATTTAATTAGTCTAACTAGCCTACCTTAAGTTACAAGATTTTAAAATGTAAGATTGTTATTTGTTCTGAAGTTTGTTAAGTGTTTATTGTTTGTTATGTAGTTATAATTATGTTACAACTACGTAACTGAATTCATATGAATATAATATTGTACGCCCAATCGGCAGGTTATAGCGGTTGTATGTAAACATTTAAGATCTGTGTTATTGTATTACCTATAACTAACACAATAAATGATTATTTGATTTGATTTGATTTGATTTGATTTGAAGAAAATTTAATTTAGTTATAAATTAGAATTACCTCTTATTTCAATTACAATATTTGAACTGATTCAATGATCAAAGATGTTAGGAGGTTAAATTAACCCTTAATTGTGCAAAGCATATTATAATTTTTTATTGTTTTAGGATCATAAGACAAAGGTATATTATAAGTTTAAAGGGTGTAATAAGAATTTAGACTTTACCTGTTCCTGGCCGTTGGTTTCCTGAGACTTCATGACATCGGGCAAGTCTGGTGGGGATGAGTATGCAGTCAGATCCAAAGCTTCAAATTCACCATTTTCCTTCCTGTAAATAACACAAAATTGAGTGAAATCCTTTCAAATATATTCATGGGAAGTAAAGTATTTATAAGCACCAATCCTTTTAAAAGTTTTCTAACTCATCAATAACAACTAACAACATTGCATTAACTGCTTACCGAAGTGCAAGTCCGATGGGCGCAGGGCATTGTGCTTTAGCAGTGTTGGATGTCAAACCGTACTCAGCCAGGGTCTTTTCGTCTTCCATCAGCTGACTGTCTTTGTTGAAGAGCATCTGGCTAGGGGGAGGCACCTTCAGAATTCCTATAAAAGCATGACATGTTTACAGTCATTCAAGTTTATTCATCTGATACTTAATTTAATTAATGTAAAAGGACCAGATATTTTACATTTGCATTTATATGGGATCATTTATTCTTATTATATTAGGTAGGTTGTTTTTTTCCATGTTTTTTGTTTAGTTTTTTGCATGACAACAACAACAGTATCACAGATGTGAAATGACATTGAAACAACATAAAACACTGTGACTCACAATGCTTAGACCTCATCACCCAATAATATTAGGGGTCAATAGCAAGGCCTATTCGAATAGAGAAACACCTTGTCACGAACACAGTGCAATACAGCACGCTATATCAACAAAACCTACGCTGGTTCCCCGACATTGTATCGCTACTATAAATAGATTTTCATACGAGCGCACAAGCAGTACTCACCTTCTATCATTTTCTTTAATTCTAAAACCGTCGTCGTGTCCTTCGCATCGGTGAATATGGTTAACTTTTTTCGCCTAATCATTAGAAAGACGTCCTGAAAACAAATTTCATTTTTGAGGTTACAAGCCCACAGTAGTCATACGTCGACAGGAGATTCACTATATTTGCATTGAACAAGACTTTAGAAACACTTAAATAATATTAAACTTACCATTTTGAGTTTATTATTTAAATTATTATCTATTTATTTTATGTAAAAAAACGCTTCAAGGCGTACGAAACGAAATTAAATATTGAATGACAGCTCGCTGGCCAACCACAGATTAGCACAGCTTTCCTGATGCTAAAGAAAAAAAATAAAACAGTCGGATACACATACAAGATACAAGTGCAATATGAAAAAATAAGAAAATAAAACTTAGCAATTTTATTGTTAAAAGTTTTTGATTATGTGGACAAAAGCAAAATTGATGAAGAGATAAGAAAATCACATAGTTATCTTAAACAAATCAATGAAAAGTTATAATTTATTTACTTTAAAATCAATGTATTTTTGAGATGTATTCGAACATTTGTAAATGAATGATGTCAAAGTTTGTCTAGCGAAGCGACGAACTGTCAAGCTTTTCATTTTAAAAATAATGTATTTGCTATGTTTTTCCACAATATTAATGATTAAAAGGCTGGCCTAAACCTAAGTATTCGTAACTTCACTGCGGAAATGTTAGATTATATGAAACTTAATTTTGAACTTCAAGGTTTTGACACATAACCTCTCAGTTGTTTGTTATGCCTGTGATTATGCCATTATGAATTCCCAAGTTTGTGTTACTTGTCGCAATGAGAAGGTGGTGAACCTGACGGATAACCGGCTAGTGACGGAGAGCTGTGGGCATGTCAAGTGTATGGACTGCTTGCTGCACGAGAAGTCTGGATGCAGCGCTTGTTTAGCGTCTATTCAAGAGTGCACCGAACCTGACGACGAAGTGTGTGGAGATGACAGCCCCGAACCCCCCGAGGTGCCTTTGGTATACGAAAAGGAGAAGGAAATCGTATCGGAAGTTTATAATGATTATGAAAAAAAGAAAAAGCCGGAGACGTCTCATATTAGAATAGAAACTGGTTTGTGTTTTTTGAATGCACTTCTAGATATGAAATATCTACAACATAAATTATTTCCCAATGTGTATTCCTCATAATTAGTCCATTTCTTCAATAACATACACATAGTTGTGTTGATTTATTGTATAAAAGCCTTTAGTGTCGTATGAATGCTAAAAACTTGATTGTTTTATTTCAGATGCAAATGGAAGATGCTATGTGTGTACTGTTTGTAATAAGAGGTTCCATGCCAGGAGCCAGGTTGCATATCATGCTTATTGCAATGGACAGCGGAAACCGTTTCAATGTCCGGAGTGTACCAAGGTTTGTTTTAGTAAAAATACATTTATATGTATTAAAAAAATAACTTATTCTGTTCATAAATCTACACTAAACATTAATCTAAAAATGTAATAAAATCTTAATATGAATGAATTTTTCACCAGAGCTTTGCCACGCACTCTCACTTCAAGTACCACATGAGGGTTCATCGGAATGAGCGCACATACGCCTGTGACGTTTGTGGGGACAGCTTCTTTCAGATGTCCAAACTGCAGCGGCACAAGCTCAAGCATTCAAGTAAGTTGTTACATTTTAATTAACATGGTTATTAATTAAAAACCATAACTTTTAAGAGTATGGAAACTGGCACAATTGACATTGTTTACTATCCTGCTATCAGATGTTTTTATAGTGATTTGGGATTTTTTTATAATATGTAACTTAGAATTCCTCCTCCACAACATTCTTCTGTGAATGTTAGCAATTTAATTTAGAGATAAACGCATTTGTACCACCACATAATAATATTATGTTGTTTGCACTGTGTTTGTGCGTCTTACTTTAAAGTAAGACCAATTTAAATAAAATTCTGTACATTTCCGTCAGCAGAAGAGAAAAAGTTCGTATGTGTGCAGTGCAGCAAGGGTTTCAATAACCTGTCATCGCTGCGCAAGCACGAGCTCACGCACAGCGAGGCGCGGCCCTATGCGTGCGCCATCTGCGCGCGTCGCTTCCGTGACAGCTCCAACTACAGGAAGCACGTGGCCAAGCACGACGGTGAGTCACTGACTGGCACGAGCTCACGCACAGCTGAACAGAAAACAATAATAATAAAAAATTGAGCGATATCCCCCCAACTCTCCATAGATGTCGAAGAAGTCAGAAGCGACTTTATGGACGAAGCGGGAGGGAATATAAAACTTTATCACTTTTTTCATAAAGCGCCTCCTTCTTTCCATATGGCGCCCTCCTGAGACTGCCGTCCGATGCATTTACCCCAAGTCCATGTTAAAACGTATGAACTGTATTATGTATGTGATTTTGTTGGTGTACCTGATAAGTCCGTGCCTCAACAGGGGCATAAAAGCTAGTGAAAACAATTAACTGTCTCCGCCGCCCCGCCCACAGTAAAAAGTAGTTGTAAAAAGACTATGGTCTTTTTCCACAGACAAGAAATGCGGTTGCGGACGCGGCTGTGCGCTGTGCGCGGCGCCGGTGCCGGAGCGGCGCGCGCACCAGTGCCCGCGCTGCCCGCGCGCCTTCCACTCGCGCAAGGACATGCGCCGCCACCAGGCCGTGCACACCGGTCAGTGTCCTCCGTCTACAGACAGGTGCCGAGCGGGGCGCGCACCAGTGCCCGCGCTGCCCGCGTGCCTTCCACTCGCGCAAGGACATGCGCCGCCACCAGGCCGTGCACACAAGCCGTGTGGTGACGGCAGAGTAGAATACATTTGTCACCAACCCCTACTCTTCCCGCGGGTGTCGTAAGAGGCGACTTAGGGACTACACATCAAACAGAGAATGGGCAGCAGCGCTCTCTGAAAAACATCAATCTTTTAAACTGCGATCTCCAACCCGCCTGCCTAGCGTGGAGATTATGGCAAAACCCTCCACTATAGTGGAGGAGGCTCATAGTCCAGCAGTGGACTGTAAAGGGCTGTTGATGATGAACATCGTCATCATCAAAGACAGAAATAGCACATAAACTTTCGTCATCATCATCATTTTTAGTCATAGGACGTCCACTGCTGAACATCGGCCTCCCCCCAATGATTTCCATGTTGATCGATTGGCAGCGGCCTGCGTCCAGCGCCATCCTGCTACCTTTATGATGTCGTCGGTTCACCTTGTGGATGGACGTACCACGCTGCGTTTTCCGGTACGCGGCCTCCACTCCAGAACCTTGCTGCCCCATCGTCCGTCAGTGTTCACACCGGTCAGTGTCCTTTGTCCACAGACAAGTGCTGGAGCGAAAAAAAATTTAAAGAAAGAAACATTAAGATGAGCATCGTCATCATCAAAGGTAGAAATAGCACATAAACATTCATCATCATCATCATTTTCAGCCATAAGACGTCCACTGCTGAACATAGGCCTCCCCCAATGATTTCCATATTGATCGATTGGTAGTGGCCCGCGTCCTGCTTCCTGCTACCTTTATGATGTCGTCGGTTCACCTTGTGGGTGGACGTCCCACGCTGCATTTTCCGGTACGCGGCCTCCGCTCCAGAACATTTCTGCCCCATCAGTCAGGCCGTCAGTTCTGCGTACT
Source organism: Ostrinia furnacalis (assembly GCF_004193835.3). Taxonomy (NCBI): domain Eukaryota; kingdom Metazoa; phylum Arthropoda; class Insecta; order Lepidoptera; family Crambidae; genus Ostrinia; species Ostrinia furnacalis. The sequence continues at coordinate 294,201 of NW_021131895.1, forward strand.
ATGCGCCCTGCCTATTGCCACTTCGTCCGTCGGGCTATGTCGACTTAAATGAAATGAAACAATTTATTCAGTACATAGGCCCTTTCCAGGGCACTTATACACGTCCCAAAAGATATCCTTGGCTTGCCACCACCACTTAGGGACAACATAATGGGCTGGTGCTGAGAAGAAGTGGCGGAAGAAACTCAGTTGCTACACACATAATATTACCTCACTTTTGCCGAGCGAGGGGATGTAGGGTGCCTATAGTTAAGAAGTGCATTACTTGAAAAATAAAATTGACTATCTTCTTACAGATTCAAAACCCTTCCGCTGCAAGGTATGCAACAGGCGCTTCAGGCGTAAAGACAACTTAGAACGTCNAGAACGTCACATTCGCAACACGCACCCCGACCAATCGCCCGCGACCGCCGTGGACTGTGACGTAGGAGCCCTGAAGCAACTCGCAGCCAACGGGCGCTCAGACCCTCCCCAAGACACTCCCGATGCTCCCCCACAGAATAACGACAAATCCATCCTCAAAATCCTCAACCCCCTCCCCCCTCTTCCCCAAGAAGTCATCCAAAAACACATGAGCGTCGACAACACTCAAGAAAAAGACGTCATCGACAAATCGTACATTCTAGAAGCGAACCACGCCCGGCAGAGCGTCATAGTCGGCAAGTGCACTTTTGACCGTAAACCGCCGAGCCCGCAAGGCAACGAGTACGTGCACAAAATCCGAAAAGCGAACTCTATGGCCAGCCAGAAGAACATTCCTCTTCCGCCGATAGATGAGAAGAAGATTCTGGAGTTGGAACAGAAAACGAGTGCCAATAACTTGGACGTGGGCGCTCCTCCGAAAGACATGGAGCTGTACAAGAAGATATTGTATGGGAAGTCGGAGCTGGATGGCGCTGCGTGCGAAGACGACACCAAGCTGAGCTCCAAAATGCACTGGAGGCAGAAAATGAAGCTAAATATTAACTGGTGAGTTTCGTTGATAAACTAAAGCTGGGTTGCACTATCTTACTTTAACTTTAACAAACGTCAAAATCTGTCAAACCTCATACAAAAAGCACCGGTATTCCTTATGGTTACGGTTAAAGTTAGGTGGTCCAATTCAATCTTTATAATTTCCTATTTGAATTAAAAACTACACACTTTTGAGCAGTTACAATGGTGTTAACAATATACGTTTTTTCGTTGTTTCAGATATTACGGAACGGAAGGCTGAAATGGGTGATTATGTATTTGGAGCAGGTATTTTGTACAATTGGAAAATCTACCATTATTTTTATATTTTTACTATTGAGAGTTATGTCGTGTAATTTTCCAAAACGTGGAGGCGCGCAATTTGGTATGCGATTTTTAGACATTTTTAAGTCATTAGTCATTTATAACTTTTAATGTAAGTAAATTACGTTTTAACTATGAAATTGGATATGAAAATGAAATGTTAACGAATACCGAGTTATGTAGACATAACAAAAGAGGGAAAATGGTTAAAAATAGTCAATAAGTGCGTCCAAGACGGTTAATTGTAAGCTGTTTTCTTATTCATTTTACTTTATTGATGTTTATTTACATAGAAGATTTAGAAACGTTATGCGATATACTATTTTTAATTAAATATCTTGGCACCAGCTCGAATAACCAAAACGATTCAAATTGATCTCAAATGTTTCACGTTTTAACGGATTTTACGCGTAAAAATAACAAAACAAGTGCCGTAATAATAATGTTTCCGAGTCTATTTTATTGAAATTAAGTTTATAATTTTCAAGAAGACTTGCGAAGTCAAAGTATTCGATTACTTGGCAGTCTGCGACTGGGTAGAAACTTCGTTATTTTGAACTACTTTACAAATTAGTATTCTGCTAAAGAATTGAAGTTTTTAAAATTGATAGTTTCATTGAAATTTTATTGGGTCTTGTTTTTGTTGAATTGCTCTTTTTTGCCAAAAAGAAATGTGATAGCATAACTTGTCCAACTTGAGGTTCGTAGGAACATAAAAATCCTTAGTAGTTATGATAATTTTGACTGAAAACTTGATCTCTACCATACGTTGATCTCAAGTAATTATTTAAGTACATTGCGGCGCGACCCGCGCGCTATAAGATAAAAGTCAATTTATATAGTAGTTTGCCAATGCCAACATTATTCCAAACAAAAGTATGAATGAATTTTTGAGAAATTAAATGCAAACGTAATAATAATACAATGTTAATAATAAGATAATGAAAATAACCCTAAGTCTTACTTTGCCTCGTGCGAAAACATTTGTAAATATACATTTCAGAAGTTTAATCAAATATAAACAAATAATGACTTAACGCACACATAAATGGGTGTATGTATTTTAACATGTAGGAAGGAATCGCTTTGTACCATAAGCGTACGTGCATATTATTTAAATAAATATTAAAATAAGAGATTTTACAGTATCCGTGTGCATAGTCCGAGTTTTACTCACGAACGCTTTTTGATCAAAAAAGTTACAGTTAATATTCATACCGCTAGACGGCGCCACTCCAACTACTTTTTAATAAAATAANGGGCAGATTTTTCAATCGTCAGATACTTTTAACTGAAGAATAAGTTTGGCACATTGACAGTTTCAGTATGGGAAATATGTCAAAATGACAAGATTATTCTTCAGATAAAAGATATCTGAGGATTGAAAAATCAGCCCTTAATAAAATAAAAGGTATTTAATTCAGGCATAGCCCATAATAAAATGTTCTTACATATTTGATTCACAAAAGTTAAGTGTTTTACGAAAAACACTGTTGTTTGAAGTTCTCAGGTACAGTAGGTATTTAAGATTTACGTAATTGCATTTTTCGTTCTTATAACTAACTAGCTTTCCGCCCGCGGCTTCGCGCGCGTGGACTACATTTCTTTGCTATAAACCTCACGGAGCCCGAGACCTTTCCAACGAATGCAAAACCGTGGGAATCGGTTCGTGCGTTCTGGAGTTATAGCGTCAGGGAAGAAAACTCGACTTATTTTTGTATAGGTAGTAGATAAAGTAAAACTCGCACTAAGCATACTGTTGAGTCCAGAACATCATCGGCCTGAAAAACAAATAGCCCAAAATGGTGTTTCCATTATAAACATATTTTAAAGAGATAGATGAATTGTAATGGTTGACGTATTTTTTATTACAGGACGCAATAATTATCACAGTGTAAATAAATATAAGTGTACATACTTAGTTTTTGCGAAACGGCATCGTTGACAGACAATAAAACAGCCACTGTTTCCACATATATCCATACTACGACTAAAGTCCGGTCGCCGTGCAGATAGAATTTCGTACAATGACCCCAAGCTACCTTACCTTATCGCTCGCGCGTAATTATATTGCTGTCGCGACTGTGAAACGGGCGGCCGCAGTGACTGTACGAGCAATATACGAGTAATTACATGCGAGCGATTAGGATGGGTAGCTTGGGGTCATTGTACGAAATTCTATCTGCTAGGCGACCGAACTTTAATACACAACAGTACATCAAGGTAAATACTGGGGCATCTTTTGTTGTTGCAATAGGTGCTATTTTGCAACAAAAAATTACCTTAAGCCAGATGTGTTGTTGTCTGTACTCGTCAAGAATAGATTTAAGTCTGAAATAATAAACAAGCCGCTATACAAACATATTTATACTGTGGTATTAATATCTTACCTTATTTTTCATGTGTATGATAATGTACACGCTTGTTACAACTTAGTAATATCACAGATAACTTAATAATATTAAACATAAAATATGTATTTTTTTACTGCGCTAGTTCAGAGTGGAGGAAGGTAGCATAAAATATGTAAATTAATTGCTTAATTAAGAGAGGCAATCTTATAATAATGTACTTCATTAATTAATCAATGATCTACTCCGAGAACTGACTTAAAAAAAGTTTCTTACACAATTTTGGTATTCTGATTGGAGTGAGAACCATTTGGATCTAAATTTGGCAAAGTACGGCCTTGATAATATCGTAGTTTGATCTGTTTTATAAAATAAATTATAAAATATCCGTTCAATCATTCAGTGTAGTATGAAACAAACTACAATGAATGGTGCGAACTGACGTAATAATCTGCATAATTATTTAATATTCATAACATGATGAGGGCGTGGCTTAACTTTTGCCACGCTCATTGGGCCTTCTAATTGGCTTTTAAGTTTATGTAAAAGTTAACATCGTAATAAACTGTTATTTTTTGTCACTTAGCGCAAACGAAAGTTAAATCTTCATTATAATCTGAAAGTAGATTCTTATGAGCTTGGTTGTTTTCGGAGCAACTAAGCAGAGGTTAATATTTTAAACCGAGGCTAATTTACGAAATCACGTGGGTGATGAATATTGGCTAAGATAGCTACGAGCTAATCGTAGTGTGGTTTGAACTTTAGACGGGGGCGTTAACTCATGCGGAGAAAATTATCGAAATTACGATAGCTCTTATAATTAGGAAGCAAATCCTAATTTAGTTATTCATTAAACATGCATACTGTTATTGGTTTGTGTATTTTACTAATATTTTATATAACATTGTTTGTAACTGTACCCAACAATTTTATACGAATAAAATGAACTCTGAACATTTATCTTTTATTTATTAGCGTGTAGTTTATGTAATATTTGATTTATATTTAGTGCCAGTAGAATATAATGTTTGGGTTACGGCCAATTTTTCTTGACTGCTGATGAGCTATTACAGGGCCGGATTGTTAAAATATAAGTGTAGTTATTAAGACATTTTAGTGTTCAAATCCGATAAAAGCTTTTTTATAGAAAGGGAAACTGATTTAACCTATTATTAAATGTTGGCAGGTTCCATGATCTTTGAGGCGGACATTACACTAATATTGAGGAGAAAAAAAAATCGTCTCTCGATATTTTATATGATGTACTTATTAAGTTATTTGCATGTCCATTCAAGTTCGGGAAAGTGCCTATTAACTCTTATAGCTATTAATAGATAGGGTAGTGGAGATCACTCTCTAAAGTGAGACACACCCGATTCTCTAGAAAATAATTGAAAAAGTTATTACCTAGTTCGGCCCTGTATGGTGATTTATGGATCGATCCCAGTGAAGGTACGTTGGGCTATATCTCGCTCCCTCATTGTCAATGCTAGGTTTCTCATCCGCATTTTTATCTAGTCTATCTATTTTGTCTATGTAGCAAGTTTGTATTGTGGTTTGTATTTTAATTAAAAACAGTGATATGCAGGAGAACTTAGTGAACGATATTGTGGAGCTCTATAAAGAGAAGAAATGGAAGGACATAGTGGAGAAGTATCACGATCATCCAGATAGGAACAAGTTACTGTGGGTGTTTCCCTCTGAGGAGAATTTGAGTTTTCTTCGGAAACACTTGCAGCGGTTGCGTTGTGATAAAGTGCTGAGTATTGGCTGCGGGAGTGGGCTGCTGGAGTGGATAATTACGGAGGCTACGGGTAAGTTAAATCACGCTATGATGTAGGCACCCCAGGTAGTTAGTTGTTGCCTCATGAATCACTCCTTTTATAATTCTTTTATTTTCCGTGTTTCCTTTTGTGCGGGATATTTCTTGACGCTCTCTAGAGGAGGAGGCTTTTGCCAAGAAAAATCTTCAGAAGTAGGTAGTTTGCATAAAAAAATAATTTCAAATGTGTCTTTTCTCCACAGGTATACCGGTATCAGGAGTAGAGATAGACGGGGCGTGGTGGCACTGCAAGTACGCCCCACCCACGTTTATACCCCTCCTCTTCACTGCCAACAAGTTAGAAAGAGACATCATAACGCTACTTCAAGAATCACACAATACAGCCCTCTTGTTTTGTTACTTCAACAATAGAGAGGCATTTAAGGAGTATTTGAAGTACTTCTCGGGAAAAGTCGTAGTTATTATTGGGCCTGCAAATGGAAAAGGCGTCCATACCGACCCCAGACCATTCGGCGGGATCAGCGAAGAATGGATACTGTACCACAGCCAAGAAGTCAGGGATAGCAAAGATTTCATCGCAATATATTCCAGAAATTGTTTATAAATAACAAGGCATCATTCCAATAAAATGTTCAACATAATATTGTATTTATAGATAACAGTCTTTTAAATGCATATACACATACAAAGTTATGTAATATTTACATATTTCTACATTAAACAACTTACAATAATCAATTTTTCATTAATTCAATATTTTTAACATTTATTTTATTAGTAGACGGTCTCACTGACGTATTCATCATAGGATCCTTTTTGCCCTGTATAAAGTTTTGGAAGTCGTTATTCGAGTTATCGGGAGGAACGATATCTAAATTGTCTTTTTGGTTGATAATAGGCATCTCCGTTACTATTCTGTTCATTTCGCTCACAGCAACTTCAGGCATGTTATTTGCGGGAACATCATTTTCTAAGAAGTGGAAATCATTGTGCATCACATACAAAGACTCGAGAGGGAAGTTCATGTCGAATCGCGGCAGCAACTTGTTGTCGTCCGAATTATCATCGATCTCGATGACGTCAGTCTGTTCATCAGAGACTTCGGGAAGAACCACCGAAGACAAATCCATATGCCCACCTATGATGTTGTCCAACAAATACTGGTCTAATATAGACGGGTTCGTCGCGGTATTGTTCAGCGGTAGGTTGTAAAAAGCGTCGGATTTCACCTCGTTTTTTATTTCGCTCATATTTTTGTGTATGTCTTCAAGGGGCGGGGAGGCTTTGTACTCGTGGCTGATGGCCTGGCTGCCGAGGATGTTGGCGTTGCACATGCGCTCGAGACTCGGCGACTGGGTGTTCTGCTTTATAGTCGCCTCCAGCTTGATGTAACTGGGATCGTTTGTTTGAATTTTCTCCGGCGGAGGGAGCATAGTAATGGAATTAACATTCATTTGCTGGTTGAATGTAAATATTTGGGAGTTGTCATTCATTTCATTGCCAACGGGAGTGGACGCCGAATCCCCTAGCATATTGTCTTCCGAATACGCCATCATGGTATGAGTGGTGATGAGATTGTTGAAGGTCATGGGGCTTCCTAACCCGAACCTCTCGTTATCCTCCAGCCTTTTGAACGCCATCTTTTGCTGCGAATGGAACATATTTTCTTGATCTGGACCTTTCAATATCAAGTTGCTTTTCACGGATATCTTCGGCTTTTTTCTTGGCATTCCGTCAGGTTCTAGTTGGATGCTTACTGGCGAGTTACTCGAAGATGGAACGGGTAATATCTGGGTTGGCGTTATTATGGGGCCTGTCACTTTTGTAATAGGCAAAGAGAGCTTATCTACGGGCTTCAGCATTATATTGTTTCGAACGGATATTTGCGGCACTGGGGGTAACCTAATGGGGAAATTTCCCATGATTTTATTGCAATTATTCCCCATCGAGGTGTGACTGGCAGCGAGAGAATTCACGTCATTATTTTGGAGGAATGTCGGTTTCATTGATACCGATGTATTCAGGAACCCGTGGAGATTCGACTGCGTGTTATCGTAAGGCAACTGCAAGGTGTGTTGCGAGGGATACTGGTGCCTTTCCATCATGGTGTCGTTTGAGCTCTCGGAGATTAAGCAGTCTGAATTGTTGTCATCTTTGCTGAGATCCGTCACGATCACTTGTGAGTTATAGTCGGGTTGGGGGACGTCGCCGCTGGATGTGTTACAGTAGCTTTTTGAGTAGTTTTGCGGCAAGCTCTCGGATATGCTGTCGCAATCGAACACTTCTATGGCGTTAGTTTCGTCACTCTGTTTATTGGGAGTGGAGTCTTGTGTCGGGTTTTTCTCTGGCTCCGCATTGCTCGGTATCGTCCAGCTCGGTTTATTTGATTTGGCGTTCATTTCGAGTAGGAGCTGGATTTCCTTTTTGTCCGAGTGAGTGGAGAGGTGGACGAGGAATTTGTCTTTGTTGACTGTTTTGAAGGGGCAGTAGGGGCACTGGTGGAGTTGGTTTGAGCTAACGTTGGGGTGTTTCGAGAGCATATGCGCCGCGAACACGGTTGATTGGATGGCGGTGTATGGGCAGTACTTGCACTGGTAGACGCTCTCTTTGGAGTGCGTTTTCTTGTGGCGTCGCATTGCGTTGTGATCGGCGGATCTGTAGGTGCAGTCGCCATGATTACACGCGTAGGGCTTCACACCTGGAATATCGAGAAATTATTTTTAGAGGTATAGGTACTAAGTGCCTACATTATGAGCGTCTAGCCGCTATGAGCGCAGAAACAATAGTTAAACAGCATTGGTCAATGTCTAAAGTAATTTGAGGTATTATAAAAAAAAAACAAAAGTAATAAACTATCCGTAAGACAAAAAAGTTTATTGGTGATCACGGGAAATACCTGTATATACGCGGCAGGACCAGTCATTGTGAAAACCCTTGAGAGAGGCCTTCGTCCAGAAAATGGAAGCCCATTGCCAGGAGCCCACAGCATACCTCATCAGCGCAACCACGACCACTCTGACAAGTGTCCGACTAAGAAGAAGGCTGTAACGAAAGTCCATACCACTGACCAGTATGTAAGCGCAGGTGTAAAGTCATCTCGGCCTTCCACGCGTGGCAGTACTTGAAGGGCCGCATATGCAGCTTCATGCGCTTGCAGACTGAGCAATGCTCTGTCTTTTCAGTGGATCTGCTTAGAGGCCGTAGTCCAGTNTGTCCAGTACATCCTATCACTGTAACTAAAGTCTAGTCCACTGACCAGACTGACAGTGGCAGCACTTGAAGGGCCGCAGCTTGTCGTGAACGCCATGTACAGCTCCATGCGGCGCGCCGTGCTGACCTCTAACTTACAGACCGAGCGCTGCTTGTGGCGGCATCTATGATGCCACTACAGATTAGTGGTGTCATCAACCAACAGATGGCGCTGACACATGACTTACTATGGCATACACCACCGCGCCTACAATCCTGCATCGCGGTATCGAAGTTTTTTACCCTGCCTAGTATAAATAGGAAAACCGTGATGGTTCCAACTGGACCTTGGTCCTCGAGCACAAAACAAAGGAAGCATTATGTGGTTGATCATCTAAATCCCACAGCTCATTCTCTTTGCGGATCTGCTTAGAAGCCTTTGTCCAGTGCAATGGCAATGGACGTCCTGCTGTAAAGAAAGTCCAGACCACTGACCGGTATGCGAGCGCATGTGGCAGCGCCATCTCGGCCTTCCTGGCCATAGATAAGAATATGTTCCTGGCGGCGGTGTAGTCGCAGTGGCAGCACTTGAAGGGCCGCAGCAATATGCAGCTTCAGCGCTTGCAAACTGAGCAATGCTCTGCATTTCCAGTGGATCTGCTTAGAGGCCGTTGTCTTTGAATAGCAGTGGATGTCCTATGGCTGTAACTAAAGCCTAGTCCACTGACCTGTATGGGAGCGTAGGTGCAGCGCCATCTCGGCCTTCCTGGCGGCGGTGTAGTCGCAGTGGCAGCACTTGAAGGGCCGCATATGCAGCTTCATGCGCTTGCAGACTGAGCAATGCTCTGTCTTTCCAGTGGATCTGCTTAGAAGCCGTTGTCTTTGAATAGCAGTGGACGTCCTATCGCTGTAACTAAAGTCTAGTCCAGCGGTTCCCGAATGGTGGTTCGCGGAACCCTGGGGTTCCGTGGAAAGGCCGCAAGGGTTCCGTAAAAAATATTATCCCACGTTTCGTGACCGACGTTGTTCGCTCGCACCGACTTGTTTACGCACAAGGGAGGGGCAGGGCGTGCGGGCGGAGTAGTACGGGGGTTCCGCTAGGAAAAGTATAATCAATTAGGGTTCTTTGGCAAAAAAAAATTGGGAAACCCTGGTCTAGTCCACTGACCGGTATGCGAGCGCAAGTGCAGCGCCATCTCGGCCTTCCTGGCGGCGGTGTAGTCGCAGTGGCAGCACTTGAAGGGCCGCAGCTTGTCGTGCACGGCCGCCATGTGTAGCTCCATGCGCCGCGGAGTACTGAACTCAAGTTTGCAGACGGAGCATTGCTTCTTCTCTTTCCGATGGATCTGCTTGTGCTTCGACAGTTGGTTGGCGTTCTTGAACGGTTTTGAACATATTGAGCCTGGAGAGCAACAATAATGTACTTAAAAATAAATTGCTTGACTATCCCAATTACTTGGTACAGATACTGGTTGATAGGTAAGTCCTCCACGTTACAATGATTATGTGCAAGAAGTTTAAATTAATTTAAAAAAATAGACAGCCTGATTTTTGTCCATAGACGTAGTTATATTCTGTAAGCATTCATGGACTGCCGATGAAGATGCTTGTTATCACAGCAATTTTTCCCCCTACAGCGATTTTATTATTTGCAAAACCTGCAACTTAAGCTGGCTATTTGCTATGTGAACCACCAGACCAGTTGGCAAAAAATATACCATTGTTTTACATAAAAGGCCAATAATATAAAAGATTATTGATGATACTCACAAATATAGTTTTTCACATTCCCATGGCATTTCATATGGACATTGAAGAGTCTATATTTTTTGTATGTTTTGAATCCACACACTTCACACGTCGGCAGTTCCAGATCTATGTTATGTATTTTCCATAAATGGTTATGAAGAGCATCAACCGCCACAAAAGCTCTCTTACATNATTTAATGTACGCAATGTGTGAAACGGAATAGATTTAGTGCTGGGGTATTTCTTGTATGATAAAATTGATTATTTCCGCGGTTCATTAATCGATTGCAGTGAATACTTACGGTCTTATTCATAATCATTTTTCACATTTTATCAAATGCTTAATAGAGGTTTATAAAACGTTTGATAAAAATTGTTATTCATAATCGTCATTTAGCGCTAAAATCCTCTTTTATCTGTGTGATAAGTTATCGAGAGCTCGGGCCTTGTTTAAAGCTCTAATAAACCTATTTTAACCTAACTTTTATAAATGTCATTTCATATGAATGTCACTTCGTTGGTTTATTTATTTTTTTTTTTTTTTTTTTTTTTTTTTTTTTTATTATTTTTTATTTCTTGTTTTTTTTTTTTTTTTTTTTTTTTTTTTTTTTTTTTTAATGGCTCGCGCGATGGTTTATTTATTCAAAATATCCTTGCTGTGATCCTTGCTTGTGAAAATGAATGCTATAAATGCAATTGTGCATTTAGCCAATAATGCCGACCCAGCGCGACGTAGAAAGCTCTACCGCCAACGAANTCTTACATTCTGGACACACCAAGTGACCGTTTTGATGGCACTTCCTGTGGTACGCTTGATTCTTCTCATCTGCAAGATGTACAGGACAAAGTGGACATGCCTCGCCAGTTTCTTTTACCTCTTCTATGCTATTGTCATTCACTTCAGCAGATCTATCTGAAATTAATCCATCTTCCTTTGTTTTCGAGATAGGAGATGGCAAGTTTGCAGGATTTGCGTTTGTAGATGGCAAAGCTGCTATCCTTGGCTGCACTGATGATATCAGATCTGGGGGAATGTTAGACACCTGGACAACATTATGGCTAGCACTGGAGGCCCCTGCTTCACTCACATTAACATACTGAGTTGATACTTCATTTGTGTACACAATATTTATACTGGCTTCTTGAATTAAATTCTTCGGGTCAACTTTCTCAAAGTTTGGAGTGCTCATTTTGTTCAGCTCATCAACTGATATGAAAGCAACACCTTCAGGCAATTGGTTGTTAGCATTAACTGCATCAGGGATAATCTCAATCACTTGGGGAATCTTCATGTCTGTTACTACCTGCTGTATGGGCAGAGGGGGAGGGGTATCATTAGTCTTTTCTTCTTTTTTTAATTTGGCGTTTTTCAGAGCGATTTGGACTAGACTCTTTACCATTTTCTTTATGTCTTTGATACCCATTTTGTGATGGTTCCGCAAGTGAGTTCTCAGAGTTTCCTCGGCGTCGAAGATGCTGGTGCAGCCCGGGCATGGGATCTGTATGTTGTCTGCGAGCCCGTTGCTCTTGGCTAGGTCTGGGTGCACAGTGAACAGGTGAAACTTTATATCGTCCTCGGCGAGCGCCATGTAAGGACAGGCTTCACATTTGAAAAATGGGGTGGACCCTACCGATTTCTCCTCGTAGGACATGAGCTTCTCCTTCGCTGCAGTAGGTTTTTGTTCGATGTTCATGTTGGCATTGTGCATTGTAGCCCTGTTCAAGTTTATTAAGAAACATTGCGGATTCATTGTTTCCCTTGTTTTTTACATTTGATTTTAGCTTTTACTTTTACATTACATAGTAATTAGGTAGTTCACCAGCTCGATTTAACAAATTCATCATGAGAAATTGCGATTTTTTAACTATAAAACAACAACTTAGTGGAAATCAGCTGGTGTGAACTTCAACAAAAATTTTGACGTATCACGTATGACAGTTGTTTTTTTCGGTCATCAGCATCAGACTTGGAATTAAAAGTTTTAACACAAAGTTTATTTGACTATGTATTTTCATATGGAGACGCACCCCTTCCTTAATAGTAACTGACCATGACCATAAAATGTTGATAATGCGAATGACAGCGACGATTTGCGTAAATACCTACTCTGTTATAGTTCCAAAATACTGAACTGTCCTATCGATGACATTGACAGTGGGGCGCCACCGTCAATACCGGATCGCTGGTTTCGATTTTTGCCATGTTGGAAACCATATAGTTGAACGATGGTAGCGCCCCCCTGTCATTGAGTTTGGTGGGACAGTTCAGCGTGGGTCATCTATATATTGAATCCCCACTGTCTAAATCCCCATTAAAAATAATTTTGTTATGTAAAAATACGCGTGCGTTTTATTAAAGGGGAAAGATTTTATAGCCTGACCAGGAACATAAAAACCCTCGCCATGTTGCGGAAAACTAATGGTACTAATTTCTTTTAATGGCAACAGTAACTGAAAACTTCATTGACATGTCACCTTGCATGTCAGTCTATTGCTGTCAAAGTGTAAACAAACTTTATTTTAAATGTGCGCAATTGGTTTTATGAATTAAATTGCTAAAATATTATTACAGTCGTGAAAGAAAAGTGGTTCACAATGTGTTAAAGTATTTGTCGAAGAGAAATACTAAGGGTTCGGACAATATTTTCATTGAATAATGTTCCGACAAAGGTTGTCAAATTGACTGACATGTTTATCGTATAGTACAGTCCACTATGAAAATTAGCTGTGGTTTGAAAAAAAAATTTCGTGCCAAGGAAATTAGGCAAAATCGACCATTTTTGGCGAAATACCCGTTTGTTTCAACTACCTATTTTAAAATTTTTTGTCACTTTCTAAGTGTTGAATTTTATGGGATTGGGAAAGAAGTAAGTAAGTAAGCGTTCATGAGCAGACATTGCAGTTGAATATTCAAGTTCTGAATTTGATTATTGATGAATAATAAAATAAATTCTACTAGCTCGATTGATGGTTTCATTTAATTTATTTAAATCAGGCTACCTATAATAATATTTTTTCGTTAATTTATGAAAATATCAAATTAGCCCGTAATCCTGAATCCTGATACATAAAGTTAGCCTATTAATTTAACACAGGTACGACTGTACTCAGTGTTGCACTATCAAATGCAATTGACGCGCCTCTGTGCCAGGGTTTTTATGTTCCTGGTCAGGCTATATAACGTATACCTATTGCACTACTCGATGAAAATAGTCTGAGAGCGTGGTCTATATTCCAATGCCGAAAATTATTTAAAAAAATATTTGACGTTCGATTTGTCAAATTCCTATTGGCCGGTGGAGTGTTTTGCGGCGTGTAAATCTTTAGCAAAATCCAAGAAATATCTATTCAAAATGAGTGTAAGTATTATTCGATTCGACAACATATCATTACTACATTAATCACGTATATTGACTGCATATAATCTTTTTATTTCAGTTGGAAATCGAGTCCATGGTACGCTACGCGTCGCCGATCAACCCAGCGGTGTTCCCACATCTGACGTTGCTGCTCCTCGGTATCGGTATCTTCTTCACGGCATGGTTCTTCGTGTACGAGGTGACCAGCACGAAGCTGTCCCGAGACCTTTTCAAAGAGCTCCTTCTTTCTTTGGTAGCCTCCTTGTTCTCGGGCTTCGGCATACTATTCCTGTTGTTATGGGTCGGTATCTACGTCTGATACTGATTAAGTCTAGCCTGTAAGTTATTTTATATCTATCTAATGCATTCCCTTGGAATATGTATGAGTGCAATGCAGCAGTAAGGAGATAATTTTGTAATATAAGAAATATACACAAATTTTAAATTTTAAGAGGCAATTTTATTTGGAAAGCGATAAAAACATGTAATTAGCAGTAAATTCGTTTATTAACAACTAAAGTAGCAATCCATGCTTGTTTATTTAAACTTAAAATTATTAATTGAAAAATATTATAATCGTAATGTATCTCAGAATTGAAATAAGTAGTTACTTTGTAGGAGTCTTGTTTAGCTCTTGAGAACTCTGGGTGTGTTCAGCGAATTTCTCACGATTTCTCCTGAAAGCCTCGTCCAGTAGAACAGTCTCGTGCATTCTCTGTGATGCAAGGGCTTCTATGCGCTCAAACAGTACTTGGTATGAGACGATGAAGTGCCTGCAAATAAGAATAATTGAATCATATTTAGCTACATATTTTGGATCTGAAGTTGGAATAGTTGAATGGTATTGGAATTCATGCTATTTTTCATTAGCTAATATTTCAAAGTAGAAAACCCTGAAGCCAAAGAATTTAATTTTATTACAGCTGTCAATTGCAGCAGCTATATAATTTCTTTCTAGGAGGCATAGTTCAGTCGTCATTCAAATTGATTTTCTAAAGAGAAAATGGTGCAGGGTCACAAAGGACTGCACCAGAAAAAGGTGTACCCATTTAATGTGTCCACATAAGAATGGGTATGTTTATCATGTGATTGAATTAACATAAAAGTTACCGAAAGTCTTCAGCGTCGAGGCGGTAGACTTGCGTGATTTCGACGGCGACGACGGTGGCCACGCGCTTGCTGTCTTTCATCAGCAACGCCACCTCGCCGAAGTGCGCGCCGTCCACCAGGTGGCATACCTATGTACAAGTTCATAAAGTTTATCATGATCATGACCATAACATCATTATGGTCTTATTCTACTGCATACGTACTCACGTATGCAGTAGAATAAGACACTTGAGACAGCCCTTGTCTCGGACTCAATAAGCCGGTAGATAGGTATACAGCTGCAATAGGAGCTTCGATAAAAGACGACAGTCATAGTATCCACTTTAGTGGAGGAAAACATGTGGATGTGAGGGTCAGCCAAAATTTTAATTGTCAAAACAAAAGGCTGATCTCATTTTTCGCGTTACTTTTCTGTGGCGGAAAGTCTAAAAAGTGGTAACCTATGTTTGTGAAGTGATAAGTTCTCTGAAAAGACTACTATGGGTACCAGTTAATATAAATAAAGAATGGTTGCCTTCCCTTGGCAGAATAATCTCTGCACCTTCCAAGAAAAAATACCTCGACTCCCTTCAGCGAGTACACGGCCACAGTTCCGCTGGCGATGAAGTACATGCAGTCTCCGATGTCCCCCGCGCGCACCACCAGGTCATTAGGCAAGTAGACTTCAGCTCGGAGGCAGCCCAGGACGGAGCCTACCACGCTGGCTGGTAGCCCATCGAACAGTTCCACCTNCTCCACCTTGTCGACTAACTTGTGGCACGTGTGCAGGACGATCTCGTTGCGCAGTTGCTCTGCAGGATTCATCATCAACAATTCAACATTATTGTTTCAACCACAGGACAGGACCACTACATAGACCACCCTTAATGATTTCCAGATTGGCTGGTTGGTGGCGACAACCTTTATGAGGTCATTTATCCACCTTGTGGTGGTCCCACGTTGCGCTTGCCGCGTGACCCTTTTCCAGAACCCTGCTGCCCCATCGGCCCTCAGCACTGCGTGCTATAAATGCCCTGTTCATAGTTATGTCAGCGATTTTAGTTGCCTATGGAATTAGTGACGTAAACCTCGAAACTTGCGTGAGAAAGTCGTCGTCCATCATCACGTCATTTGGTCTCCACTCCGTTGCAGGAGCACGACACTATTTACTAGGGGCAAATCGAGAATTTGGCCTACATCTCTACACTGAATGGGTTCAGGAGTGTCTTCTTGGTTGCATAATAGAACCTTATTCGGCTTTGTTGGAGTCTAAGTCTTTGGAGACCTTTATGCTGTCGAATCATCGACTACCTAGTAGGTGAGAGTGATGTAGTAATGGATGGGTATTGTCTACAGCAATGTTACCGGACAGAGTGTCGAATGCCAAGTCTTCCCTGAAGTAGTTGCCCTGGTACTGGTAGTAATAGAAGGCGAAGACTCTCTTCTTCAGTTGCGCGGGGAACTGCTTGTGTCGCATATATTCCTGGATCAGGTTTAATGGTACAGTAAACAGGGAAAATCACGTTTTAATCAATCAATCAACTTTGATACTTGCCTCCAATTGATTCATCAGCTCATGATAGCGTATTACAGAATGGTAACTCGTGATGTAGACTTTTATGAGATACACTACAAAATTAATTGATGCGGTTAGAGATTTATCATACCTAGACTAGATAGATAAATAAGATTATTTAGGAACTTTACCTAACGTATAGATCATGAAGAGTGCAGCGTACAATATGAGCGAAGCGTTTATCATGACTTCAAATGGCTCGTACACTCTGTACATAGAGAATCCAGCACCTGGGTAAAGATTAAAGTAATATAGTAGTGTGATGCCATTAGTAGAGTTGCTAATTTCATTAAATTGATAAAATAATTAAGTACTAAGTAAACTTACCCATAAAAGCAGACAGACAAATAAATATGCTTCTTTGGTATCTATAACCGATAGGGTAACCGTTCAGATTCGTCGAATTCAGAAATGAATTATAGCCTCTAACCATTTTCCCCGTCCCTGGTGAAATGTTAAATCCTTGTGTAGTGAATTCAGTTTTACAAAATGAAGTTTAGAAGGATTAACGTGAGGACTTACAGTAGTAGTTGAGAACCGGGGGGACGTATATGCAGCAGCTGCACCAATGTGCCGACAGGAGGAACAGAATCAGGTTGCGTATGGTGCCGTAGCAAATGTAAGACTTCCGAAATATCTGTTAAAAATTATAAAAATCTGTTGCTTATGACGCATAATTTAATGGAAACAGAACTAGGTGAATAAACGAATACTTACCTTCATAAATGTTACAATGTGGTTCATATCCCGGCAAATTCTGACTGATTTCAAAACGGCCAGAATATGGCCTATCAAAACATATTTCTTGGTGGTTGGACGATGGTACAATAGCACGTAACTTACGGGCAGGCTTGATATCAAATCGACGAAGAACCAAGATCGAACATAACGGCTGAAACAGATTTAAGTACATGAATTAAATAGATTTTCGAATACATGTGAGTAAGGGGTCATCCATAAAGTACGTCACACGTAAAGAGGGGGGGGAGGGGGTTGACAAAGTGTGACATGGTGTGACAAGGGGTGGGAGGGGTCCTAAGTTTCGTGACATCACATTTCAATTGTTTCAAATATTTGATATAATGTTGATTTCATAAAAAAAAGTACCTACTTAATTTAAATGGAAATAAAACTAATTTCNCAGTTTAGTATTGTCGAGCAAAGTATGCGAGATCACAAGACACTAAACAAAAGAAAAATTCACACTTCAAATCTTGCTCACCAAGCAATTAGGGATCTATCCAAAATGACGTTGCCCCTTCCTTCCAAGTACCCAACGTGGAACATCACGACAATATCGGCCAAGCAGCAGATGTGTAGCGCGAGGAGAGCGTGGTCGACGGGGTGAAGCCGCGTCGGGCCGGCCGCGTGCAGCACGAAGCACAGGCGCAGGCTTGATAGCACCATGTGCGCGATGTTTAGCACTGACATCACGGTGTTCCAGACCAAACTGGAAGGTGGCCCTCTTAGTTTTAATGGTGGATTAACTAAGTACTGCAACTACACAAAATTACATCCGCAACAGTGTCTATTTCGAAATAACTTCCCTTTATGAAGGCATTGCTCAAATCGCTGTTACCTCTTGTAGTCCTAGTAGCTACCTATTTACTACTTTTGTTACTGATTTTGTCTCTAGGAGCGGTCCAACTGCGGATAGCCGGGTAGTCCACAACTGTAGTACCTAGACATGAAACTTCAGGAAGTAAGAGAAGATGATGTTTATAATCTATCCGGACGAAGTCACGGGTAAAAACTAGTACCTACTTACTTACCTAAGTTATCACAGAAAAGCTATCCATATTACCGACGTATATGTGGTTTTGGACGTGTAAGCTGCTAAATGATAAGTTGTCTATTAGGTGCTCCGCAATAAATTGAATGAAACCTGAAGAAGCTGAAAGGGTGTATGACGTAGGGCCCGCCCTCGTTGAGCTGGCGCTGGCGCTCGGCGATGACGGTCGGGTAGCTGCGGAAGTGCAGGTACGTGGCGGGGTGCTTCTCGGAGATCAGGCAGGCCTTGCGCAGCGCGCGGCAGCCCGCCGACCACGCCGGCTGCGGCGGCAGCATGCTGTCCGACCCTAATGACAAGTTCGTTCGTTCAGCCGAAAGACGTCCACTGCTGGACAAAGGCCTCCCCCAAGGATTTCCACAAAGACCGGTCTTGCGCCGCTCGCATCCAGGCACCTCCCGCGACCTCCGAGCATAGCACGCTTCATCGCCCTTTGGGTGACCTTGAGCCTTCTTATGAGGCCCATAGTAAGTGACCACGCACGTCTCAGATCCGTATACCATGATACCATCACACACTGGTCAAAGACTTTTGTCTTGAGACACTGCGGTATTTCGGACGTGACAATGACAAGTGCGTTGACTTAACCTGCCTAGCTCGCACTTAATACATAACTTGTAAATGGTCTTTTCTGAAAAAGAGGCTGACAAAGGTGACTTTTGAGTTACCTCCGCCACTTCTTTTCAGCACCAGCGGATATGGTGGCAGAGCAAGCTATATTGGGACTTGTAGGTAGGTAAATGTGCCCTTAAAAGGGCGTACCTACATTGCCTTGGTGATGATTATTTCATGCCTGTGACAAAAGCATAGATTGACCCCACGTGGTGGTGGTCTAGAATCTTGGGATTCTCTGGGCATAAGTCGATAAAAGAAACCAGGTGGTTCTGCTACATCTTTGAACCTTTTATTTCGTTAACTAGCTTGGAAATGATCTTAATTGGTACTTACCTAAGTCTAATGAACAGTAATGCTTTTTGCGAGTCATGATTTTGTTTTCCGAGTTCAAAGGTGAGTGTAAAAATTAATTAAATTGTAATCTTTCAGTTTTAACAGACAGTTATGACATTTACAATCAAAGAATCACAGATGATAGACCTTGTCTTTGAGTTTTAAGTTGCATTGGAGATTGGAGTTGCATTTATTCTTTGGCTTACGATACTTACGCACTTGGGCAAAATAAACTTATTGAAACATTAAAACAAAATAGTAGCAAATAAAAATAAAATATATTTGTATAAAAATAGATAATTATGTTACAATTTACAATATGTACATAGGTATCTTTACTAATAATATCATGCTAATGTTTCCCGATGATAAACGCGTGTGCGCACTTCGCGCGGCGTAGGCACCCTGGACAGGTTATACCCTGGCAGTTACTTTGGGTGCGGCTGTGGCAGGTACGGGGTGGACTTGAACCCGAAGTTGTTGCCATGCGTGGTCACGGGCTTGTTGTCCTGCAGAGATAAGAAATTAAGTTACAAGACAGGAAAGACAGGTAGATATAGATGACCCACGCTGAACTGTCCCGCCAAACTCAATGACAGGGGGGCGCTACCATCGTTCAACTATTATGGTTTCCACAGAGAGCAGAGCTCTCTGTGGTTTCCAACATGGCAAAAATCGGAACCAGCGATCCGGTATTGACGGTGGCGCCCCACTGTCAATGTCATCGATAGGACAGTTCACTATTTTGGAACTATATGAAAATTACTTAAATAATGCTGACGCTAACAGCCGTAGTCGATAGCGGCAAGTTTCAATGGATGGTGCTGTTTTGGAATTACTCTAGCTAAGTAGACACAGTTTTTTTGAGGGGTTACCCATGCGTTTGCGTCTCTCACGTCCGCTTGGGCTAACCAACGCGACCAGCTTGCGTGCGATCAATACGTTTGTCTGATCGTCATCGCCATCGTGCACGCCGGCAGGTTCTTTTTTTAATTTATTTATTGTCTCATAAAAGTTACATCGAAGTTCAAATCAATTCAATAACGTTTAGGTACATATTTTTTTATTATGTTATTGGTTCCATTACGTGCCCTACCGTGGCTTCGCCCATGTGCAAGATGATGCCGCTGCTTGAGTCTGTGTCGCCGGGCGGGAAGTAGTCGTCGCGGAACTGCGGCATGTCCTCGATGCCGATCAGGTCGGAGTCGCCACTCGCGTCACTGCATGGAAAACAAACAACATTGTCACGTTGTCAAAGCAGAAGATGCAGAAGTTAGATGGCCGGAATGAGCTACTGTATTTGCGCTCTCCTGCTGGTGTTCTTTTAGCCACTATATCGAACTCTTGCTCCAATTGCAACTGTTGAGTCTTGTCATTCGCCAGTGGCATGTTATAAATTAGGTGCAACTTTTCAACAAAAATATAGGTAGGTTGGCTAATGTGTCGACTGTACGAAGAATAATAAAGCTAACTTAATGGCATAATAATCGGCCTTACTTAGTGACGTATTAGGTACATTGCGTTTGCGAGAGGTCTATGAAGGAGGAGACTGACGCCAGTGCCGTAATAATGTTAAGGAACGAGTGTGGCCTCGTCTGCAATTAGTGCTACCGCACAGAAAAGATAATAATAATAATAATTAAGGTTCTCTTGCAATACCGGAACAACCAGTTCCGAGAATCTTTAAGAAGAAAATATAGATAATAATTATAAACGGCCTCTACGTGTTGGATCTGTATCCCCACGCAAGCCTTATAAAGGACCGGGCCACTTTTGACCCGTGAGCTCCAAAGCGTACAAACATAATAATAATAAATCTTTAGACAATTTCACACATCGCCAGCTAGCCCTAAAGTAAGCAACTTAATGCTTGTGTTATGGGTGCTAGCTTAACGGATATACTACTTATATACTTTTTTTTTTTTAAATACATACATATTATACATAGTAACATCCAGACCCGTCACAGAAATTAAAATTCATCATTTCAAGATCTGACTGTACAAACACGAAGTTATAGAAGTTTATACACCGGGAGTATGAAAGGCTAGGTACGGCACTGGTCCTTTGGACTCCAAAGATTGGACTGAATACGAATTAGTTACTTGTACCTACTGCAACCGGAGTAGTAGGTATTGCTGCGTCATAGCAGTGCCTCTTGCTCTTCGAGTATCCACAGAAGACCAGCGTCGTGGTGTCTCTTACGACACCTCGGCATGATGCTGAGTGGATACGGTTTCAGTGACACGCACATTACCCACTCTATTTAGTTTTAGTTTTGTTTTATTTCTTGGATGTTGTTTTATGTCGTTGAATAAAATATTCATTGGAAGAGAGCTATGATGTTACCTGATGGCGTCGAAGTCGGGCGCGCGGATGGCCTCGTTCCACATGGGGTTGGAGCCCTCGACGGCGTGCTTGTTGGTGCCCGGCGCCAGCCCCGCGCGGTTCAGCCCGGAGTCCACCGAGCCGTACTTCGTCATGGAGAGTGCTTGCAGCTGCCGGTTTAGGCTGAAAAAATTATTAGTAATTTGTTACACTTAATACACAAAGGCCACTGAGTCCACCATGGTTAACGTGACCATTTATTATATGTGCCAGAGCGGGACAACTGAGGAATAGTTCTAAAAAAACCTGCGGAATTATAATAATAATAATTAATAATTAATCTTTGGACAATTTTCACACAGCGCCAGCTAGCCCCAAAGTAAGCAACTTAATGCTTGTGTTATGGGTGCTAGCTTAATGGATATACTACTTATATACTTTTTTTTTAAATACATAAATATTATACATAGTCACACCCAGACCCGTCACAGAAATTAAAATTCATCATTTCAATTTCTGCCCGGCCGGGAATCGAACCCGGGACCTCTCGGCATAGTAGTCCGTTCTGAAACACTACACCAAACGGCCGATTATAAAATAAAACAAAGTTTTGGGAGTTTTACAAGTTTATAGAAAACTAGCTTTTGCCCGCGGCTTCACCCGCGTGAAATTTAGTTTGTCACATATCGTCATAAATTATAGCCTATGTTTTATGCTGGGTTATGAACAATAATACTGTAAAGTTTCATCAAAATCCGTTTAGTAGTTTTTGCTACAAAGAGTAACAAACATACAGACATCCAGACATCCAAACTTTCGCATTTATAATATTAAGTAGGATTGAATAACACAAATCAAAGCACTAAACACAAAACAGTTAAGTAGCGGGGTGACTACTAAGTCGTATTTTTGTTTTAGAATATCGTATCTTGTTTTTAGATAACTATGGAACTCACTGCATGATTTATTTATATTTATTTTCGTAGTCAAAATACGATTCGCACTGTGTCGCCCGCGCTGTTGTTACATTTNTAGTTTAGTATTGTCGAGCAAAGTATGCGAGATCACAAGACACTAAACAAAAGAAAAATTCACACTTCAAATCTTGCTCACCAAGCAATTAGGGATCTATCCAAAATGACGTTGCCCCTTCCTTCCAAGTACCCAACGTGGAACATCACGACAATATCGGCCAAGCAGCAGATGTGTAGCGCGAGGAGAGCGTGGTCGACGGGGTGGAGCCGCGTCGGGCCGGCCGCGTGCAGCACGAAGCACAGGCGCAGGCTTGATAGCACCATGTGCGCGATGTTTAGCACTGACATCACGGTGTTCCAGACCAAACTGGAAGGTGGCCTTCTTAGTTTTATTGGTGGATTAACTAAGTGCTGCAACTGTACAAAATTACTCGCGACAGTGTCTATTTCGATATAGCTTCGCTTTATGAAGCTAGCATTTCTGAAATCGCTCTGTTCGTACCTCTTGTAGTCCTAGTAGCTACCTATTTACTACTTTGGTTACAGATCTTTGTCTCTAGGACCGAACCGAACCAACTGCGAGTAGCCGGGTGGTTCATAACTGCAGTACTTAGACATGCTATGAAGTAAGAGATGATGATATCCGGAATATCTATCAAAAACTAGTACCTACTTACCTAAGTAATTGGATATGTAGTTTCGGTTATGGTATGGATATGGTTACGAATATAGGAATAATATTGTACCGGTTTCGGTTACGGTTATGGATATTTTTTTATTTCAGATATCCGAACGTTTCGGTAACGGTTACGGATACCTGTGCTTTAGAGTGCAATTTGCAATAGCTTTCCAACACGGTTCATTCATGGCTGCGCAAAATAAACATCGAATAAAAAATAATTAAAAAATAAAAATTGATACTAGATGGCATTATAAAGGTAAATCAGGCTGTTATGCCTTTACATAATATAATGCTATACAAAAAATAATTAAACTGCCTACATCCGAAACTGTTGAATCGGTTACGGTTACGGATATTTTTTTATTTCGGATATCCGAAAGTTTCGGTTTCGTTTACGGATATCCATAACATCCCTGTTTTTGTCATGTAAGCTGCTAAACGATAAGTTGTTTACTGTGTGCAATAAAACTGAATGAGACCTGAAGAAGCTGAAAGGGTGTATAACGTAGGGCCCGCCCTCATTCAGCTGGCGCTGGCGCTCGGCGATGACGGTGGGGTAGCTGCGGAAGTGCAGGTACGTGGCGGGGTGCTTCTCGGAGATCAGGCAGGCCTTGCGCAGCGCGCGGCAGCCCGCCGACCACGCCGGTTGCGGCGGCAGCATGCTGTCCGACCCTAATGACAAGTGCGTGGACTTTACCTGCCTCATCATCATCATCATTTATTCCATAGGACGTCCACTGCTGGACATAGGCCTCCCCCAATGATTTCCACAATGGCCGGTTGGTGGCGGCCTGCATACAGCGCCTTCCCGCTACCTTTATGAGGTCGTCGGTCCACCTTGTGGACGTCCTACGCTGCGCTTTCCGGTACGTGGCCTCCACTCCAGAACCTTGCTGTCCCATCGGCTATTAGTCCTGCGCGTATTATATGCCCTATCCATTGTCACTTCTGTTTACCTGCCTAGCTCGCACTTAAACTCGTGAATAGTCTTTTCTGAAAAAGAGGCTGACAAAGGTGACTTGAGTTACCTCCGCCACTTCTTTTCAACACCAGCGGATTTATGGTGGCAGAGCAAGCTATATTGGGACTTGTAGTTAGGTAAATGTGCCCTGAAAAGGGCGTACATTTACTAATAAATAATTTGAATTAACCGACATCATTGCCTTGGTGATGATTATTTCATGCCTGTGGCAAAGGGATGGGCTCAAATTTATCTAAGTGCAGATTGACCCCACGTGGTGGAGGTCTAGAATCTTGAGATTCTCTGGGCTAAAGTCTATAAAAGAAACCAGGTGGTTCTGCTACATTTTTGAACCTTTCATTTCGTTAAAACTTGCTTGGAAATGATCTTATTGGTACTTACCTAACTCTAATGAACAGTAATGCTTTTTGCGAGTCATGGTTTTGTTTTCCGAGTTCGAAGGTGAGTGTAAAAAATAATTAAATTGTAATCTTTCAGTTTTTTCAGGTTACCAGACAGTTATAGATGACCCACGCTGAACTGTCAATGTCAATGTCATCGACAGGACAGTCCAGCCCCCCTAGACAAAACGCACTTTTTGATCGAATCGAAAATCGAATCCGTCAAAACTCCATACAAAAAAGGGGCTTTTCGACCACTTTTCGACTGGTTTGCGATTATAGATGACCCACGCTGAACTGTCCCGCCAAACTCAATGACAGGGGGGCGCTACCATCGTTCAATTATATGGTTTCCAACATGGCAAAAATCTGAACCAGCGATCCGGTATTGACGGTGGCGCCCCACTGTCAATGTCATCGACAGGACAGTCCAGTATTTTGGAACTATAAAATTTGCACTTTGTCTAGACCACTAGTATTTTGGAACTTTAAGACATTTACAATCAAAGAATCACAGATGATAAACGTTGTCTTTAAGTTTTAAGTTGCATTGGAGATTGGAGTTGCATTTATTCTTTGGCTTACGATACTTTACGCACTTGGGCAAAATAAACTTATTGAAACATTAAACCAAAATAGTAGCAAATAAAAATAAAATATATTTGTATAAAAATAGATAATCATGTTACAATTTACAATATGTACATAGGTATCTTTACTAATAATATCATGCTAATGTTTCCCGATGATAAACGCGTGTGCGCACTTCGCGCGGCGTAGGCACCCTGGACAGGTTACTTGGCAGTTACTTTGGGTGCGGCTGTGGCAGGTACTTGGTGGACTTGAACCCGAAGTTGTTGCCATGCGTGGTCACGGGCTTGTTGTCCTGCAGAGATAAGAAATTAAGTTATAAGGCAGAAAATACAGGTATGAAAACTGCTTAAATAATGCTGACGCTAACAGCCGTAGTCGATAGCGGCAAGTTTCAGTGGATGGTGCCGTTTTGGAGGGGGTCTCCAAACTTTGAAGCCTTGGGGCCATAATATTTTTTTCGGTATGTTACGAGGGTTATAACATTTTTAATTTTTATGCACACCTATGCAAACATAGGCTTCGCGGGCCGGATATGGCCCGCGGGCGGTAGTTTGGAGACCCCTATTCTAGACATTTTTTTTGAAGGAGTAGCTAAGTAGGTACCCACGCGCACAGTTTTTTTAGGGGGTAGGTACCCATGCGTCTGGGTCTCACCATATCTAAAGGTTTGGCTAACTAGCTAAACCAACGCGACTAGCTTGCATGCGCGATGGCGATATTATAGCGATCAATGCGTATGTCTGTGGGGCTACTCCGAAAAACGTTACCCGAAGTTTCGAATGTTGCAGAGAGACCCGAAACTACGTAAACAGCGTTTTGGAGCAGCTCCCCTGATCGTCATCGCCATCGTGCACGCCGTCAGGTTCAATTTAATGACATTGACAGATATGTCAAAATCCACCAATCACGCAGCATTTGGACCTTGCGTCTACGTATTGCCATTTGGCGAATTTTTCAATCGCGAAAAGCCTCATTCAATAACGTTTGGGTGTACATAACGTGCCCTACCGTGGCTTCGCCCATGTGCAAGATGATGCCGCTGCTTGAGTCTGTGTCGCCGGGCGGGAAGTAGTCGTCGCGGAACTGCGGCATGTCCTCGATGCCGATCAGGTCGGAGTCGCCACTCGCGTCACTGCATGGAAAACAAACAGATTGGTTGTTGGTTGTCAAAGCAGAAGATGCAGAAGTTAGATGGCCGGAATGAGCTATTTGCGCTCTCCTGCCGGTGTGCTGTTCTTTTAGCCACTATATCGAACTCTTGCTCTAACTGTTGAGTCCTGTGACCTGTCATTCACCAGTGGCACATTATAAGTTCTAATAGGTGGCTTTCAGGCTTTCAATAAAATTATAGGTGGGTTGGCTAAATTAATGTGATGTCGTCATCTTAGGATGTCGTCTGTACTAAGAATACATAAAGCTAACTTAATGCCATAATAATCGGCTTTAATTAGTGACGTAGTGCATTGCGAGAGGTCTATGGAGGAGGAGACTGACGCCAGTGCCGTAATAATGTTAAGGAACGAGTGTGGCCTCGTCTGCAATGAGTGCTACCGCACAGAAAAGATCTGACTGTACAAAAACGAAATTATAGAAGTTTATACACCGGGAGTATGAAAGGCTAGGTACGGCACTGGTCCTTTGGACTCCAAAGATTGGACTGAATCGGGATTAGTTACTTGTAATAACAGTGCCTCTTGCTCTGCGAGTATCCACAGAAGACCAGCGTCGTGGTGTCTCTTACGACACCTCGGCATGATGCTGAGTGGATACGGTTTCAGTGACACGCACATTACCCACTCTATTTAGTTTTAGTTTTGTTTTAATTTCTTGGATGTTGTTTTATGTCGTTGAATAAAATATTCATTGGAAGAGAGCTATGATGTTACCTGATGGCGTCGAAGTCGGGCGCGCGGATGGCCTCGTTCCACATAGGGTTGGAGCCCTCGACGGCGTGCTTGTTGGTGCCCGGCGCCAGCCCCGCGCGGTTCAGCCCGGAGTCCACCGAGCCGTACTTCGTCATGGAGAGTGCTTGCAGCTGCCGGTTTAGGCTGAAAAAATTATTAGTAATTTGTTAATCACTTAATACACAAAGGCCACTGAGTCCACCATGGTTAACGTGACCATTTATTATATGTGCCAGAGCGGGACAACTGAGGAATAGTTCTAAAAAAACCTGCGGAATTATAAAATAAAACAAAGTTTTGGGAGTTTTACAAGTTTATAGAAAACTAGCTTTTGCCCGCGGCTTCACCCGCGTGAAATTTAGTTTGTCACATATCGTCATAAATTATAGCCTATGTTTTATGCTGGGTTATGAACAATAATACTGTAAAGTTTCATCAAAATCCGTTTTGTAGTTTTTGCTACAAAGAGTAACAAACATACAGACATCCAGACATCTAAAGGAGAACAACCATTTTGGGCCCAAGTTTGTACAGAGTTGTACATTGGTAGGTTTTTGATATTATATTACGCATACATTAGGGAGTATTTTACGGTAAAAATGATAATTTNCTTTCGCATTTATAATATTAAGTAGGATTGAATAACACAAATCAAAGCACTAAACACAAAACAGTTAAGTAGCGGGGTGACTACTAAGTCGTATTTTTGTTTTAGAATATCGTATCTTGTTTTTAGATAACTATGGAACTCACTGCATGATTTATTTATATTTATTTTCGTAGTCAAAATACGATTCGCACTGTGTCGCCCGCGCTGTTGTTACATTTAAAAACGATAGATGCATTCTTAAAGCTAAAGCGGGACGTTTTTGCTCTTGCGGGGGACAGCGGGACAGACAGTCTGAAAGCGGGACAGTCCCGCCCAAAGCGGGACGTATGGTCACGTTAACCATGGTCCAATGTACTCCCGACGCCTCTAACCGTAAGAAATGCAAGCACATCGCCAGGAGAGCTGCCTTCGGAGATGACATCGAGCGCGGCGAGTGCGTAAACAGCGAACTGCGCAGACTCCAGTCTCAGCCGACATGTCGTCCATAACCAGGTCCTGCTGGCTGTTGGTGCTAGCATCAGCTGACTATAGATAGATGCTCAAGTATACTCACGCTCTTGTTCTACAGAACCGTACGAATAGCACCACGAGGCAGAGAAAACCCAGCACAGCGGAGAGCGCGGCTAGTGCGTAGACGGCGATATGCGCAGACTCAGGTCTCAGAGTCGACACGTGTCGCCCGTCACCAGGTCCTGCTGGCTGTAATTGGTACTAGTATCGGCTGAATGCAGATATCTGCTTTAAGTATACTCACGCTCTCGTCCTACAGAAGAGTGCGAGCAGCAGCACGAGGCAGAGGAAGCCCAGCACAGCGGAGAGCGCAGCTAGTGCGTAGACCGCGATCTGCATAGACTCCTCGCCTAGCGTCGGAGTGTCGCCCGTCACCAGGTCTTGCAGGCTGTTGGTGCTAGCATCAGCTGACTATAGATAGATGCTCAAGTATACTCACGCTCTCGTCCTACAGAACAATGCGAGCAGCAGCACGAGGCAGAGGAAGCCCAGCACAGCGGAGAGCGCGGCTAGTGCGTAGACGGCGATCTGCATAGACTCTTCGCCTAGCGTCGGAGTGTCACCCGTCACCAGGTCTTGCAGCACCAGGCTGTTGGTGCTCAGCATCAGCTGGATGGTGCGCAGCAGCACCGTGTCGCTGCGGACGCTGGAAACCAACGGCGT
The DNA here is from genome assembly GCF_004193835.3 of Ostrinia furnacalis. Lineage (NCBI taxonomy): Eukaryota > Metazoa > Arthropoda > Insecta > Lepidoptera > Crambidae > Ostrinia > Ostrinia furnacalis. The sequence continues at coordinate 322,939 of NW_021131895.1, forward strand.
GGCGGTCAGTGGTGATTTTTATCCAGTTTTTTTAGCTAAATAGTTATCGATTTTAGATGAATTCTCTCTTTATAGCCAAAAGGCATTTTAATGTTACTCTGTGCAAAAGGCTAAAGCTGCCATTATTTATTTATACCTATGTTACGGTCNTCACCAAAATAAAATTAAGAAATGCAACAAACTTTTTTTTACTATTCAAATTAAAATTGTGTTTATTGTTAAATCATAGGTACATAAGATAGGTCATAAATAAATACCAAGTTGGAACGGAAATGATTCGGAAATTTTATTTAACTAATTAGGCACCTACCTACCTCATCTACTTTTCTATTGTAATAGAAATGATGACATTAACGATTAATTTAAGAATGAACTTTGATTTAGGATAATTGGAATATCAACACAAACAATTTTTTTTTTTTTTATGCATAACAAGGCAGGTATTTGACCACAATCGCACCTGATGTTAAGTGGGATGCGGTCTAGGATGGTACATATCTGCCCTGTAAGTGCCTATTCACTCTGGCCTTGAAAAGGCCCGGATTATAGTTTTCGGGAAAGACAGCAGCAGGCAACGAATTCCAGTCCCTAGCTGTTCGCATTATAAAAGAGTCATCAAAAAAAAAATTGAAGAGTTTTATTTGCTTCAATAGTCTAATTAAATGTTTCTACATAAATTGACTAGACCATTGAATTACCTTCACAAAACAATAAGTTTGATTAATGTTTAATTATTATCTGTTATAGGATATTTTACCATGAAATACTCAACACCACAATTTAGATTCGAATCAATTGAAATCGAAAGCAAGCAGATAAAATAATAAATAAATAAGTTTATTTTTTGTCGACTGTACGCCTATGCCAACTTTTCGGCTCTTGCTTTGGCGGCGTCGGCGTCTTTGTGTCAACAAAAGGCGTGCGGCTTGTCGGCATTTGTCGGCGCATGCGCTTTGATTTAATTCAGTTTTTGACTAGCTTTTTGATTTAATTCAGTTTTTGACTAGCTTTCTTGTGTGAAGGTGCGTTTTGTAGTGCTCGTGAAGTGAACTATGACGCAAAGGTGCACAAATTTACTAAGACGCGCCTTAAAAATCATGGCCTTTGCTTGTTGATTTTTCGATGGTATCGTGAATCCATTTTACTGTGATCAACATCAGATAATAAGGATAGACAACGATATGAGAGTAGGCCTGCAACATTGAAGTGATAGCTCGCCCAATCAGTTGATCAGCTAATCGGCTATCAGCTGGGACGACTGCTGTGAGTTGTTATGACGTACGTAACAACAAAAAAGTGTGCAGTGGTAGTGATCGTTGTGTGTGTTGTGTCTCGTGTTCCTGTGCAGAATGAATACACTACAGCTTTGTTGTGTGAGTAAAAAATACAGCATGTTCCATTATAATAATAATAATAATAATAATAAATAATTTATTTCAGACTTTCATCCGCATCCATTTCATTATGTAAGACGCAATGAATTTTTATTTTTGCCAGAAAATGTAACTTTGTAAAATCATTATAAAACACATACCTACTGAAAATTTGGTGAACTTGTTCAGTGTACCGTATAGATGCCCCCATTAAACGGAATGTAGCTAGTTTAGAAGGACCCTGTATAGCCTACATTCAGGCACCATTACATATTCATACAAATGAAAGGCAAATCTAATAAGATAAGTAGTAAATTAGTTTCATAAGTAGCCATTTTAATTAATAATATTTAAATCTAGCTAAGTGGTGGCCATCGTCAACAATAACATTGCATTGTCATCGTTCTTACATAAGTAGATATACGGTATACCATACAGCTTAATCGGTTGAGAAGAACTGAGGTGGAATTGTGTAAAGCAATCGTAATCATTTGACAGTTCATAACGTACGATAAAGTCAGTTATACAAAGNGCAACCTCAAATAAACACAATAATAAACTAGTTTATGAAGGCATAAAAACGACATAAAATTTGTAGCTGTACAAATAACTTAGTACTGGGCCCAACGCTTCATAGAAAGTGGTTGTTCTCCTTTCGCATTTATAATATTAAGTAGGATTGAATAACACAAATCAAAGCACTAAACACAAAACAGTTAAGTAGCGGGGTGACTACTAAGTCGTATTTTTGTTTTAGAATATCGTATCTTGTTTTTAGATAACTATGGAACTCACTGCATGATTTATTTATATTTATTTTCGTAGTCAAAATACGATTCGCACTGTGTCGCCCGCGCTGTTGTTACATTTAAAAACGATAGATGCATTCTTAAAGCTAAAGCGGGACGTTTTTGCTCTTGCGGGGGACAGCGGGACAGACAGTCTGAAAGCGGGACAGTCCCGCCCAAAGCGGGACGTATGGTCACGTTAACCATGGTCCAATGTACTCCCGACGCCTCTAACCGTAAGAAATGCAAGCAGCTATTGCAGAAGCTATAAGAGCTGCCCTCGGAGATGACATCGAGCGCGGCGAGTGCGTAAACAGCGAACTGCGCAGACTCCAGTCTCAGAGCCAACATGTCGTCCATAACCAGGTCCTGCTGGCTGTTGGTGCTAGCATCGGCTGACTATAGATAGATAGATGCTCAAGTATACTCACGCTCTTGTTCTACAGAACAGTGCGAGCAGCAGTACGAGGCAGAGGAAGCCCAGCACAGCGGAGAGCGCGGCTAGTGCGTAGACGGCGATATGCGCAGATTCAGGTCTCAGAGTCGACACGTGTCGCCCGTCACCAGGTCTTGCAGGCTGATGGTGCTAGCATCAGCTGACTATAGATAGATGCTCAAGTATAGGTACTCACGCTCTCGTCCTACAGAACAATGCGAGAAGCAGTACGAGGCAGAGGAAGCCCAGCACAGCGGAGAGCGCGGCTAGTGTGTAAACGGCGATCTGCGCAGACTCCAGTCTCAGAGCCGACATGTCGTCCATAACCAGGTCTTGCAGGCTGTTGGTGCTAGCATCAGCTGACTATAGATAGATGCTCAAGTATACTCACGCTCTTGTCCTACAGAACAATGCGAGAAGCAGTACGAGGCAGAGGAAGCCCAGCACAGCGGAGAGCACGGCGAGTGCGTAAACGGCGATATGCGCAGACTCAGGTCTCAGAGTCGACACGTGTCGCCCGTCACCAGGTCTTGCAGGCTGTTGGTGCTTGCATCAGCTGACTATAGATAGATGCTCAAGTATACTCACGCTCTTGTCCTACAGAACAATGCGAGAAGCAGTACGAGGCAGAGAAAACCCAGCACAGCGGAGAGGGCGGCTAGTGCGTAGACCGCGATCTGCATAGACTCCTCGCCTAACGTCGGAGTGTCGCCCGTCACCAGGTCTTGCAGCACCAGGCTGTTGGTGCTAAGCATCAGCTGGATGGTGCGCAGCAGCACCGTGTCGCTGCGGACGCTGGAAACCAATAGGGGTCAGTGGTGATTTTTATCCATTTTTTTTAGCAAAATAGTTATCGATTTTAGATGAATTCTCTCTTTATAGCCAAAAGGCATTCTAATGTTACCTACTCTGTGCAAAAGGCTAAAGCTGCCATTATTTATTTATATACGTAATCTCACTACTGTACATAATATACATTAGGTCCCCAACGATTTTTTCACAACGAATTTTGTGCTGCCTACAACTTTGCAACCGGTGACTAGGTAGGCGTACAGTCACGTCTTTGTCAGAATTGGAATAGGGTTGTGTTATCAACTTTTTGGTCACTTTCGGTGTCACGATCACGAACTATTTGACGCTGTACTATGTAGCTACTCACGCTTCGACCTCTTGTGCCTGCACGGGCACGTTGTCCCGGATGAAGTGCGCGCGCACCTCGGTGGTGTCGTCTTGCGCCACGCCGCTGCTGTCGCTGAACGGCACCACCTGGTCGATGTTGCACGTCATGTTGAACCCGGTGCTGAACGTGGCGGCTATCTGTAGGACAAGGGAGACAAGTGAGAGCCTTGATGCAGAAGGAGCACCTACCAAGTTATGCGCTGTCATTGAAACCATAAGGAATCAGAAGAAAATATCAAACGTTTGCGGTTGAGGATCAACTTCCATCGAGTGCAAAGCAGATGACAGATAATATCTTGGGAAGAGCGAAAATCCCATTAATTTTACTACTTACGAAATTTCTGTTCTGCTCAACGGTCTCAAGTTGGTTATCGAAAATGAAGGACACGCGGTTTTGCGATGAGATGAGGTAGACTTTCACACGGGCTGTGTCGATTGCAGAAGCTGTAACAAGAAAAGTGACACGCATTAGTGAATCTTATATAATATATATGGGTACCTACCTACATTTTCTGCATGTTTAGTGCAGGGGTGGCACGCAAATCATATCATGAATGAATCATACGTCCAGAAGATCCTGCTAGGTTAGTGATCAGCGCAAAGCCTAATATCTCGTTCAGGGCCGCGTATGAGCCCAATGCACGTCGACCCATTGGGATCTTTTGTGCTTCCCCTTACTTTATTCTCTCTCATCCGCAAAAATCCTATTCATAAAGTGAATCAAGTGCTAGAGTGAGAGGGAGCAGTCTTATTTAAAGGGTGTTTCGATTAATCTTAATGGTGGCAGCGAACCTGTATCCGTAGCGATGACGTCGAACTCGAACATGCCGTGCATGGAAGCGGTGGGCTGCATATTGAGCGAAAGCACGCCGGTGGTCGCATGCAGCGTGAAGGCCGAGTCGCGCACGGCTTCTAGGCTGCTGTCCAGCTGCATGCTCGCACGGTCTATGGTGTACGTGATGGTGTTGTCTTCTGTGTGGCTCGCCTACAACGTTTAGGCAAACAAATGTTATTAATTCATCCTAATCAGTTCAATGGTCCACTCCACGAGTGCACAAGAAGGGCTGCAGTGCGGGAGGAATGACGACATTTATTGTGAGGTTTGCCACCGGGTCGGGTGTGACGACCACGACGTCCACGACCACTCTGGCAAGAGTGTAGCGACGAAGAGGAAAGAATTAGTTCCTGCATAATAATAAATGCGAAAGTTGGAAAGTTAGTTTGTCATTTATCCCATAAGTGAAGGAGATTCCTGTTTAAACTGACTAAGATTGTGGTGTATTGTTCATGATACTTACCCTGACGGTAAGCAATTCCCGGCCAATGCTGTCCAACGTCGAAATGCCCGCTGTGTAAAGGTCCTGCTCGAAAATTGGGCGCGGGTTCGCTTCTCTTACCTGCACAAGATTTGAACCGTTAGATGATAGCTGACTGATTTTTAAAGTAGTCAGCGAGTAAATAGATATGTTACAAAGAACTCGTCGACGCGGTACAAAAATTCTCAACGCGAGAGACTGATAAGAACAAAACTGATTGACGCTCATTGGTGGTTTCCATTATTTAGAAATACTAAGCTTTTGCACGAAGAAAGGTAGCTTGAAATGCGCTACTTCCATCCATGTACTCACATTGATCGTGACAACGAGGATGGAAGTCTGCAGAGGGATCCCAGTGGCGTCGGGCGAGTTGCTCGCCGCGATGTGCAGCGTGTAAGACGTGGCCACTTCGCGGTCCAACTCCTGCGCAAGGGAGATGACGTTGCCCGACTGGTCCAGCACGAACAGACCCTCGTTGTTGCCGTCTGTTGAAGAAACTCAATCAGTTCAACATGAGGTAGCCAAGTGATAAGGAATTTAAAAGAAGCCTATTGAGGTTGACTAGATCTGAAGGGAAAATATTTTATTATAATTTTCAATTATTATAATGTTTTTGATTGTATTAAATGAGTTCCTCTGGATTCGAAAGTTTATCCCGAGGCGAGGTGTTAAGAAAGGGTATGTCTAGCCTTAAAGCGCACTACAGTGTATACCTGGGTCATTCCATAAAAATCTNTAATTCATAATAACCGGTTATTATTAATAATTTTCAATTTATCACATTACCCGTAACACCTATACTAATCTCACTACTGTACATAATACACACTTAACACACTGTCAGTATTCTTGGACATTAGGTAGGTCCCCAACGATTTTTTCACAACGAATTTTGTGCTGCCCACAACTTTGCAACTGGTGACTTAGGGTTGTGTTATCAACTTTTTGGTCACTTTCGGTGTCACGATCACGAACTATTTGACGCTGTACTATGTAGGTACTCACGCTTCGACCTCTTGTGCCTGCACGGGCACGTTGTCCCGGATGAAGTGCGCGCGCACCTCGGTGGTGTCGTCTTGCGCCACGCCGCTGCTGTCGCTGAACGGCACCACCTGGTCGATGTTGCACGTCATGTTGAACCCGGTGCTGAACGTGGCCGCTATCTGTGGGACAAGGGAGACAAGTGAGGGCCTTGATGCAGAAGGAGCACCTACCAAGTTATGCGCTGTCACTGAAACCGTAAAGAAATCAATCAGAAGAAAATATCAAAAGTTCGCGGTTGAGGATCGACTTCCCTCCAGTGCCAAGCAGATGACAGACAATATATTGGGAAGAGCGAAAATCCAATTAATTCCACTAAGTAGGTACTTACGAAATTTCTGTTCTGCTCAACGGTCTCAAGTTGATTATCGAAAATGAAGGACACGCGGTTTTGCGATGAGATGAGGTAGACTTTCACACGGGCTGTGTCAATTGCAGATGCTATAACAAGAAAAGTGACACGCATTAGTGAATCTTATAGATATGGGTTCTTATTACATTTTCTGCATGTTTAGTGCAGGGGTGGCACGCAAATCATATCATGAATGAATCATACGTCCAGAAGATCCTGCTAGGATAGTGATCAGCGCAAAGCCTTATCTCGTTCAGGGCCGCGCATGAGCCCAGTGCACGTCGACCCATTGGGATCTTTTGTGCTTCCTCTTTCTTTATTCCCTCTCATCCGCAAAAATCACATTCATAAAGTGAATCAAGTGCTTGGGTGAGAGGACAAAGCGTTAATTTAAAGGCTTTTTCGATTAATCTTAATGGTAGCAGCGAACCTGTGTCCGTAGCGATGACGTCGAACTCGAACATGCCGTGCATGGAAGCAGTGGGCTGCATATTGAGCGAAAGCACGCCGGTGGTCGCATGCAGCGTGAAGGCCGAGTCGCGCACGGCTTCTAGGCTGCTGTCCAGCTGCATGCTCGCACGGTCTATGATGTACGTGATGGTGTCGTCTTCTGTGTGGCTCGCCTACAACGTTTAGGCAAACAAATGTTATTAATTCATCCTAATCAGTTCAATGGTCCACTCCACGAGTGCACAAGAAGGGCTGCAGTGCGGGAGGAATGACGACATTTATTGTGAGGTTTGCCACCGGGTCGGGTGTGACGACCACGACGTCCACGACCACTCTGGCAAGAGTGTAGCGACGAAGAGGAAAGAATTAGTTCCTACATAATAATTATTATAAATGCGAAAGTTGGAAAGTTAGTTTGTCTCATTTAAGTACTCAATACTCAATACTCAATAGTTTATTGCTTCCATAATGTTTACAAAACGTGTTATTGGTAAGGTAAGATACAATTATGACCTATTTATCCCATAAGTAAAGGAGATTCCTGTTTAAACTGACTAAGATTGTGGTGTATTGTTCATGATACTTACCCTGACGGTAAGCAATTCCCGGCCAATGCTGTCCAACGTCGAAATGCCCGCTGTGTAAAGGTCCTGCTCGAAAATTGGGCGCGGGTTCGCTTCTCTTACCTGTACAAGATTTGAACCGTTAGATGATAGATGACTGATTTTTAAAGTAGTCAGCGAGTAAATAGATATGTTACAAAGAACTCGTCAACGCGGTACAAAAATTCTCAACGCGTGAGACTGTTAAGAACAAAACTGATTGACGCTCATTGGTGGTTTCCATTATTTTGAAATACTGAGCTTTTGCACGAAGAAAGGTAGCTTGAAATACGCTACTTCCATCCATGTACTCACATTGACCGTGACAACGAGGATGGAAGTCTGCAGAGGGATCCCAGTGGCGTCGGGCGAGTTGCTCGCCGCGATGTGCAGCGTGTAAGACGTGGCCACCTCGCGGTCCAACTCCTGCGCAAGGGAGATGACGTTGCTCGACTGGTCCAGCACGAACAGACCCTCGTTGTTGCCGTCTGTTGAAGAAACTCAATCAGATTAACATGAGGTAGCTAGAAGTGATAAGGAATTTAAAAGAAGCCTATTGAGGTTGATTATGTAGATCTGAAGGGATTTTCAATTAGAAAGAAAGAAAGTATTTATTTGATGCGAGTATTAAAAGCGTTACAAATAAATAACAACTTAAACACTAAAAAACAGAGTACCCGCACCAAAATGGCATCTGCTCAGTATAAGCCGTGACGGCAGAGAGCACGTCACGACCACTGGTATTCTGCGGATGTCAGTTTAGCAGAAGGGCGCAGACCGCCCAAGAACAATCAATCAACATTTTGATTGAATTGGTTGGTAAGTTGCTCTGGATTCAAATGGTTATAACGAGGCGAGGTGTTCAGAAAATGATCAGAAAGGGTATGTCTAGCCTTAAAGCGCACTACATACAGTGTATAGGTACCTATACCTAACGATACCTGCGTAGTTTTAAAACTTACCAATAAACCTGTAGTAGATATCTTGGCAGTCATCTTCGCAGAGGTGGTTTTTAAGGTCTTCTGCTTGCGGCAGCTCAAAACTCTCATGGAGGCCTTCTTCACCCTCTGCACAGGTAAAAAATTGTTTGATTAATTGTTATTATCTTCTCAAGATGATTTTTTCCCTCAACTCAAACAACATATTGGTGAAATATTTTGGGATATTTCCCAATAGATTTAAATAAGCGGATAATATTTACCGAAGAAGGCAACAGTAGCTGCATTTTCGCTGAACACTGGGTCGCCCTGCGTGGGTACGAAGACCACCGAAAACGTGACGTCCGTCCAAAGCGGGCCGGGCTCCGTGCCGCCGTCCGTGGCCCGGATCGTGATCTACAACGAAATCATGGCCGCTACATGGGTAGGTATGTTATGTAAGAGTAGGCACACACCGTTGATTTTTAGTTGGCCGATAGTTGTGCCCGATTTTAATTTGTATGAAGAATCGGCCAAATCGAATCGGCGTAGTGTGCGCACTCCCATACATGCCCATACTGATCAACTGCCCGACTAAACTATCGGCCGACGAAAAATCAACGGTGTGCGCCTACTCTAATAGCGATATCGACCGCAGAATTGCCAAAGTTTTCATTGCCAAATTTTTTCGCCTTTTAAAAACATTAGACAAACGGATAGAGACTGATATTATAATATACCTATTGTAATTCTTACCCTGAATTGTCTGATTTGCTCTGGGAAAAGCTGGCGTAATATAAGCTGCCCGCTATTTTCTCCTGCTCCCACTTCAGTTATATCAAAGTACTGAACGGCCTCCTCTGTATGAAAAGATAGAATGTGAATAATACTTCAATAGTAAAGCTAGTTTTTTCATTCTAAACCATTTCAAGCACACTTCTAAATATTCTAATGATGTGGTTATGATCACCCCCAATCTTCTTGAGAAAACAAAGGAACAGAGAGAGTATGCGAACATAAAAACTCCCCGGTGAATGGGGAGGCCAAATCCACCGTTTTACCTCTGATAAATAACAGAGAATCGTCTTCCTGCAATAAAGACTAAACGAGCTGATGATAAATGATGATGAGATAAGGCCTAGCAAAAGACTTTCTTTCGACAAGCTTCCCAGAGCTGTGTGAGGAGAATGTTTGTTGTTAGGTTTACCATTTCCCTGGACGTGGAACGTGACGCTGCCCGCGTGGAGGCCGTCCTCGTCGGTGGCGTAGATCGGCTCCAGGAACTCGTTGGCAGCCGTCGCCAGAACGCCGCCTTCTGTTGCGCGCTCCTGTTCATAATATGAGCTGTCAAACGCTAGTTCTTGGTCTTACTCAGAATACGCAAGACCGTTCAGCACAACGCGACAAGCGCATGTAGGTAACTACAGATACAAACATTTGCTTGTGTGTTGACCTCAGTGCCACAACTCTCGTTTCGCGACCTGACCTCTCTTTCTTCGTAATATCTGAATATTGATTATAATTGAGCATGTTTGTAACTTTTTGACCCCATGCTATTGTTCTTACAACTCATTACTGGGTAAGAGGCGAGTGCAAATGGTGCACCTTGAAAACACCTTAGCCATAACAAAGGGTCTTTTTTATACAGCGATACACTGAAAGTATTGGTAGTACAAAAGGGGTATTTATTGCATCATTACTTTTTATTAAAAACATTAATTTTGCGTGTCTTACCCTAGAAGCCGAATGACGGAGTCGGGTTGCGGGAACACGAACACAGGGTGGTGGAAGTTGTAGGGGCGGATGACCAGGGTGTACGTCTCGTTGGACCTCTGCTGCGGGTAGCCGTGGTCGAAGGCCTGCACGACAACCACAGGTAAGTGAGTACTTTTCAAATTGCACTTTTTTAGCACATAATATTATTATCCACTATAGATCTAAATCAGAGGTGACTTAAAATTATGCATGCTTTCACCATCATCAATTTTTAAGTGACCCAACAAAATTCCTGTTATGTGTTACCATAGGAGTCATTTAAAAATTAGGATTGATCGTGAAAACTTTCACCACTTCCGCCACTTCTCAGCACCAGCGAATATGTTGTCCCGAAGTGGTGGTAGGATAAGCTATTTGGGACTTGTATAAGCGCCCTGGATAGGGCCTAAGCTGCAGTGAATAAAAAAGTTTGACTTTGCCTTTGAAATCTCAATTCCCAACTTACAGCTATTATTGGCTAGTTAAGTATGTACCTATTTATTATCCAGTCAGTCTTCTCAACTCTTCAATTTCCCCTTAATCTCCAATATTGATAGGATCATCATACATTAAAATTTTTTTCCATTTCCACTAATTAAAAGTTTGCAGAAGTCAGTATACTTCAGATCTTACCTCAATGAATATTTCGTAAGTGCCCCAATACCCCCTCAAGTCCATAGCGGTCTCAAGTTCCCCAGTTTTGTTTTCAATCGAGATCATTGTGAAGAGATCCGGCACCTCGATGTCTCGGTCGGTGATCGTGAGGTCCAGGATTCCGTAACCGACACGCGAGTTGTCCGTGTCTGGTTCATCCCTGTCCGGTGCGTAGATTTCTGGGAGTACACGGACACCCTGTAACAGAAAAAAAAGAGCTACTTTTAAATACTTAGTCCAACTTTATAGATGACTGGTAGATGTGCCTAGGCCAAGACATCTAGACCAAGAGAGATTCTAGACGAGCGTTGCGCAGCATCGACGCAAACGCAACGCAATGATTTTAACTCATTGAGTGATAATGTTACTGCACTCGATGCGTTGTCGCAACGCAACGCAGCTTACTCCGACGTCGCAGCTTTGTAGAATGGTAGGTATTGTCAGTCTTTCAACTAATAGCTTTCTGCGTTACAGATGCCTGCAGGACATTGTTAATTACCTTAATTACTTATACATATTTAGGTAGCTTCAGGTAGGTGGGTACGAATATTTTATGTTAGGCGCCTATTGCAACACCAGCACTTACAGCAACTGCTCCTTCGGAAACATCAAACCGGAGTTCATCAGGCGATGGCATCTCAGGAGCGTTGTCGTTCACATCCAATAGAACGACAAATATTTCAACTTCTTCCTGGTTTCTCCTACCGTCTATAAAATAATAATAGCAGTGTCTTGAAATGAGCAATTTTAAAATGAAAAATGATTATCAGACCGATACTTACCACCGTCAGAAAAGAAGTTGTCGATGAAATTTACAAAGATAGTATGTGTAGGCTCATCCCCATCGCGGTCCAATTTTTCGTCCCCCGGGTAATGCACCTCAAGGCGACCAGTGTCCAGGTCCACCTCGAAGAAATCCCGCAGGCGGGGGTTCACCGCAAAGTTGATCGTGTATCGTACCGTGTGGTACAACTCTGTAAGAGATATTTCATTTAATATGAGTAGGTAGTATGTCGAGATCATAATTATAAAGGCCATAGTGACGAAGTAGCGGATAAACATTACCGGAAAGCGCGGGACTTCCACCCACAAAGTGGACCGACGATTTGATTAAAGGTAGCAGGAAGGCGTTGGATGCAGGCCGCTACCAATCGGTCAATATGGAAATCATCAGGTCTATGTTTAGCAGTGGATGTCCTGTGGCTGAAATGATGATGATGATTATTACCGTCTCTGTCACGGTCGTGGGAGTACAGCTGGACCACCTCGTCGCCGCTCGTGGCATTCTCCCAGACGTACACCGTCGTGTTGAACTTCTCAGTGAGCGGCTCAGGCACTTTGTTGTTTGTGTCGATGATTTCTATTTCGATCTGTCGAAGTTAAAGGCGAAACGGTTGCAGCATTTATTATTTTTATTAGATTACAGCAGGTTTTTAGGGTTCCGTAGTTCTGACAAGACAATAAGGGTTTATTGTGATACTATTTTAAAAATATTCATGAAATAAAATTAGCAAAACAAATAACTACACACAAATGGTTTAGGTACGGTAGATGATGACACAGTCTACACCCTTAAAGGCTACAGACAGCAATATTAATTACTCACATCGCCTGGAACTTCGAAGTAGTTGGGATCTGGAGGACATTCCGTGCGGTTTTCCAGGGAGCACTCGTCGCTGGCGATGACGGTGTAGTACAAGTAGAAGCGCCAGGGTTCGTCTGCATCGATCGCCTCGTTCGCATCCACCTCAATTTGACCAGTTGTGAAGTCAATCTTCACTAATCCCTCGGGAGTGTTGTTTCTAGGTCTAATGAAGCAATATTTAATAATAATTTAATAATTGTTTATTTAGTTTATAAGACTATACTTCGACCTCGGAAGTCCTCGGATATTATGTTAACATTTAAGTTCATCATCATCATCATTTCAGCCATAGGACACTGCTGAACAAAGGCCTCCCCCTCCCCCGGTTTTGTTATTGTTTAGCTAAGACATCAGACCAATTTTGTTGGAAAATGTCTACTAATTACCAATTTGGTTGCTTACGAACACACCCTTTACTTGTGTTAAATTGGGTACTCTTCGTAAGCCAAGTTCGTAAGCAACCAAATTGGCGCGGAACCACCTGCCTGAATACAGACATGGACGTACCCAGCTTCTGGCCTAGGGAGGAGGGGAATCAAATAACATTTTTTGAGTCAGATCGTTTCGCTAAGTTCCTTCAAAGCGATTTCCTTGAGCCCTTTTTGGATCTGGGTACCAGACACTCACTGTATAGTGTAGCGCACTTGGTTGTAGAGCGGGCCGTCGATGTCGGTGGCGAGCACGGAGCCGATGAGCGTGCCGCTGGCCGCCAGCTCGCGCACGCGCATCGTCTGCGTCAGCGTGCCGTTCGCGAAGATCGGCGCGTTGTCGTTCATGTCGATTATTGTGATCGTGAACGTCGCTGCAAATAGGTTTTTTTATATAGATTAGCTCTCGTTTTTTNACATATTCCCATCAAATTTCATCACTGTAGTACTTATAGTTTCCGAGTAAATCGGCTGTGACAGACGGACAGACGGACAGACGGACAGACGGACAGACGGACAGACGGACAGACGGACATGACGAAACTATAAGGGTTCCGTTTTTGCCATTTTGGCTACGGAACCCTAAAAATGGTTATCAGACCGATACTTACCACCGTCAGAAAAGAAGTTATCGATGAAATTGACAAAGATAGTATGTGTAGGCTCATCTCCATCGCGGTCCAATTTTTCGTCCCCCGGGTAATGCACCTCAAGGCGACCAGTGTCCAGGTCTACCTCGAAGAAATCCCGCAGGCGGGGGTTCACCGCAAAGTTGATCGTGTATCGTACCGTGTGGTACAACTCTGTAAGAGATATTTCATATAATGAGTAAGTAGGTAGTATGTCGAGATCATAATTATAAAGGCCATAGTGACGAAGTAGCGGATAAACATTACTGGAAAGCGCGGGACTTCCACCGACAAAGTGGACCGACGACTTGATAAAGGTAGCAGGCCTAGGGTTGCCAGGTCCAAAATCACAAAAGCCGGACTTTGTGTTTCATTTGGCCGGACATTTTACCCTAAAAGCCGGATATGTGCAATTAGTGTCAGCTCATGAGTGAGTACTATCATCATCGGTTGCTAACCAACATCCTGATGCGTGCGCTTCATATGATTCTGTGGCTCGACTTTCGCCTGGCGCGGCAACCAAATAAAAAGCCTAACAAAAGCCGGATAGGCCGGACAAGGCAATATTTGGCCGGACAAGACCCTAAAAAGCCAAACATGTCCGGCTAAAGCCGGACGCCTGGCAACCCTAAGCAGGCCGCTACCAATCGGTCAATATGGAAATCATCAGGTCTATGTTTAGCAGTGGATGTCCTGTGGCTGAAATGATGATGATGATTATTACCGTCTCTGTCACGGTCGTGGGAGTACAGCTGGACCACCTCGTCGCCGCTCGTGGCATTCTCCCAGACGTACACCGTCGTGTTGAACTTCTCAGTGAGCGGCTCAGGCACTTTGTTGTTTGTGTCGATGATTTCTATTTCGATCTGTCGAAGTTAAAGGCGAAACGGTTGCAGCATTTATTATTTTTATTAGATTACAGCAGGTTTTTAGGGTTCCGTAGTTCTGACAAGACAATAAGGGTTTATTGTGATACTATTTTAAAAATATTCATGAAATAAAATTAGCAAAACAAATAACTACACACAAATGGTTTAGGTACGGTAGATGATGACACAGTCTACACCCTTAAAGGCTACAGACAGCAATATTAATTACTCACATCGCCTGGAACTTCGAAGTAGTTGGGATCTGGAGGACATTCCGTGCGGTTTTCCAGGGAGCACTCGTCGCTGGCGATGACGGTGTAGTACAAGTAGAAGCGCCAGGGTTCGTCTGCATCGATCGCCTCGTTCGCATCCACCTCAATTTGACCAGTTGTGAAGTCAATCTTCACTAATCCCTCGGGAGTGTTGTTTCTAGGTCTAATGAAGCAATATTTAATAATAATTTAATAATTGTTTATTTAGTTTATAAGACTATACTTCGACCTCGGAAGTCCTCGGATATTATGTTAACATTTAAGTTCATCATCATCATCATTTCAGCCATAGGACACTGCTGAACAAAGGCCTCCCCCTCCCCCGGTTTTGTTATTGTTTAGCTAAGACATCAGACCAATTTTGTTGGAAAATGTCTACTAATTACCAATTTGGTTGCTTACGAACACACCCTTTACTTGTGTTAAATTGGGTACTCTTCGTAAGCGTAAGCAACCAAATTGGCGCGGAACCACCTGCCTGAATACAGACATGGACGTACCCAGCTTCTGGCCTAGGGAGGAGGGGAATCAAATAACATTTTTTGAGTCAGATCGTTTCGCTAAGTTCCTTCAAAGCGATTTCCTTGAGCCCTTTTTGGATCTGGGTACCAGACACTCACTGTATAGTGTAGCGCACTTGGTTGTAGAGCGGGCCGTCGATGTCGGTGGCGAGCACGGAGCCGATGAGCGTGCCGCTGGCCGCCAGCTCGCGCACGCGCATCGTCTGCGTCAGCGTGCCGTTCGCGAAGATCGGCGCGTTGTCGTTCATGTCGATTATTGTGATCGTGAACGTCGCTGCAAATAGGTTTTTTTATATAGATTAGCTCTCGTTTTTTAACCATTAGAGTAGGCGCACACCGTTGATTTTTCGTCGGCCGATAGTTTAGTCGGGCACTTGATCAGTATGGGCATGTATTAGGGAGTGCGCACACTACGCCGATTCGATTTGGCCGATTCTTCATACAATTTAAAATCGGGCACAACTATCGGCCAACTAAAAATCAACGGTGTGTGCCTACTCTAAGGCTGCGTTTCCACCAGAATCCAATAGAATCGCTTCGTTTACCTCGTCTCGGAAACGCAGCCTTAACGTTAAATTGGAGTTACCTGCCTAACCTTTTGGCTAAATATGCTTGTGTTACAAGTGGGTTAATCATAATAGTCCAGCAGCGGCGGGGTTCGAACCAGCATTTCTTAGATCTCGAGTCGATCAAGCCTCGTATCACTAAGGTATAATTTCGTAGCTTACACGTAGCAGCAAACTGACGTGTCATCGGGACACTGCTGGATCTATACGTCGTCTGAAGCGAGTTAGGTATATGATCCTATTTTTGAACTAAAAGGTTGGTCGACGGACGTAGATAACAACATAAAATGGATGTCAAATGGCTCCATACCCTCATCGTAGTCATCTCCGATGACAGTGTTGAGGTCCCTCACGCGGACGGTGAGGTAAAGCATCTCGAATTCCTCGAAGTCGATGGTGACGTTGTCCCGGATCTCTTGCACCACGAGGCGCCCGATGGCGGAACCCCGGTTGCCCTCGGTGGGGTATATCGTTTCGATAACTATACACCTGAATAATTAAACATTTCAATTATAATTTGATAGATTGGACACATAACATAAAAGTAAAATAAATATTTTGTGATTGTAAATTTTTGATTTTGCTGTTGATTGGTTGTGGAGGTGTTAATTTATTTGATAAGGATTAACTTTTTTTTCTTTAATTTCACTTTCTTTCAAAGTGTTAACATATATCGAAGAATCTAAGTCGCGACCTCTGGCATAGTATCGGTACACGAACCACTGGCCTGGTGAAGGCTATTAAACGACTATGCAAACGCAAAGAGGTCCAACTTTTTTTTTTTTAATTTAAGCTGTAATCATGATAATTACCCGACGTATTCAGTAGGGTTGGTCTCTCTGCCCTGCTTGGTGGCCCAGGTGGAGTCCCAGTCGATCTCGAACCACAGGTAGGCGCTGGTGTCCGGGTCGGTAGCAGTGATTTCCCGGGATATCTCGTATCCTTCGGGAACGTTCTCCTCGACGCTTGGAGTCGAACGGGGCTGCCAGTAAAATTGATAGATAGAAACTTTCACGGTGTATATTTTTCTATGTATAATACGTCCCTCTTACTCATGATCTAAGCCATTCTAAGCTAATGGTATTTTAAACACTGTTCAGATTTAATTGTTCAGTCAGTCAGGTTCTCTAGAGTGGGAGAGCTAATAAGTTTACTTCAAGTTCAACAGAAAAATCTTTAGTATAGTATTTATATTTACTTACCAACCGTAGGGTGGGAGGAGTGTTGTTGACATCCTCCAGTTCTATCACCAGCTGAGTGGTCACTGTGTTATGTGGGCCGTCGCCCAAAGTATCGTCAGCGCGCACCTGTATATTTCAAGTTCCAAAAGTTTTCAATCGTTGAAAGAAAGAAACAAAATAGTTTATTTTAGCTTTTAAAGGCTGAGAACTGTTGAGAATGGTTGTCTGAATGGTCTTTTGTCATTTAAGGATTAACGGGATGCGATTGCTGTAGGCGTCTGGTTGAAAAAGAGGCTGACAAAAGTGACTGAGTTTCTTCCGCCATTTAATTCTTCTCAGCACTTGCCCATAATTTAATTTGCCCCGAAGTAGCGGTAGGAAATCTATTTGAGACGTGTAATAAGTGCCCTGAAAAGGACCTAAGTACCTACTGAATAAAAGATTTTTAATTTGACTTTGAATTAACATTGACCTGAACAAATAGAGTGTTCTGTCGGTGGTAGTCGAAGGCATCGTCCATGCTCACGAAGATCTCTCCCGTTGATTCATCTATGAACAGGTAGTCAACAGCGTTGCCCATCAATGAATGCCTGAAAAAATTCACAGCATGAGATTTTTTTTCATCATCATAGTATTACTTATTACTTAGTTCTTATCATAGTCTGAAGGCGCACGGTGNACACGGTGTGTGTTTTACATAAGTTTGTTGTTTTATGTCCACGTAAGTCACAGTAACGTAGAAATACTCGAAAGGTTCTAGAGCAAAACCATCAGAGGCATTAAGATATGTCAGTAACAAGATTGTACATGGATATCAAACTGTACTATACCGTGAAACAGCAAATTGGAAATTACAGTAAAAGTTACCAAGTGAGACTGGATGGTCACAGAAACGAACTCGCCTCTCACTCAAACTGCAAGGAACTGGCAGTCTCCACTCTTCTAGACTAAAGAGACATTCAACGAAACCTAGCGAAAAGATACGCAGTGAAAGAATAAGAGATGACTCACTGGACTGGATTTCCCGATCGCCTCAAGAACCGGATTGCAATCAGACAGATGATTCGATTATTGTTTCACGGAATCCTATTGCCAGAATAGAAAAGGGGAAAAAATTACCACGCAAGTGCGTATCGCCCATACTTACCTAATAAAGTTTTAAGTAAAGATTTAATATGCAAATAAAATGTGGCAAAGGAAAATTCGTCGACTACAAAAACACTTCAGTGCACTCTGGGGGAGCAGCGCGAACAGCCGCTTATGGTACAAAGATTGTTTCAACTCACACTACTACGTCGTCGATGTCTCTGTCGAGGGCGAGCACCGTGGCCACCGGGAAGCCGGCGCCGACGGTCTCCTTAAACGACGCGGAGTAGCTGCTCTCCTCGAAGATGGGAAGTTCGTCGTTCCAGTTGATCAGGTTTACGTACACCAGCGCCTCGCCCACGTGGCTAGCGTTGTTCATGTCCACTGCTTTGACCTAAGTTGTGTCAAGTTATTTTTGAAGGTAGTTTCTTATTGTTCAGCTTGTTTTAGGAGTTGGTTCACTAGAACAGTCCAGCAGAAGGCCTTTCGAACTACTGACTGACCAAAGTAAGACACGGGTCTTAACGCGACGTTTATTAATGAGTAACATTACAACTAAGTACTCATTAATACATAATGTTACTAAATTAGTAACCATTTCAACTAAATTAGTAAGACACGGGTATAAGTAATTAATGAGTTACCTACATTAAAACTACTCATTAATACATAATTAATGTAACTCATTAATAAACGTCGCGTTTAGAACTTAAGACCCGTGTCTTACTAATTTATTTGAAATGGAACGCGAAAGCGAAAGTTTAAAATCTTATACTGACTGACCCTCGAGTTGGCAGTCCGACACTGACACGATTGGGCTATTGTATCTATACATAGGTACTCGTAGGTACAAAGCACGGGCCTTTAGATGGTTTATTCCGCTGTTCGCCAGGGTGAAGAAATTGGAATTTTGGGTGTCTTCATTACACCATGGAACCATATCACCCAGGTGAAATGATTCAACGTTGCGTTTATGCAGAATACCTAATATTGTTAGAGAAGTGATCAAACCTTAATGATGATGTTCTGAAAAATGACATCTTCGTAATCCAGCATGGTGTGGTTTATGGTGCCCATGATGAAGGTCTGCCTCTGGTAGCCGCTCCCCGGGGCGATGTAGAATGCGGACGCCGCCCCTGGGGGGAACACGTCCTCAAGTTCCACTGTGTATTGAGCGTTTTCACCCTGAAATTGGGGAAATTCGATGACTTATGAAATCATTCATTTTACTTTGTAGATTTTTGCGACTGCGATCACAAATAGGTATGTACAATGGGTGGCCGCATTAATTGAATGAAGAATCTAAAAATATTATACCATATGAAGGTATTGGCTGTTATGTATCAAGCTTTGCTTCGTAAATGTTAGTTTACCTACCAAATCTCGATCATGGAATCCAAATTCTTCATTGAAGTTTAGAGTCATTGGAGTTTCCTCCATGATATCAATACTGTATTCTTTATGCAGCGGCTCGGGTCGCTGATCGTTGACGTCGTTGACGATGATGAAAATGTGGGCCTCTGTTGCAAAGCTAGCGTCAGTAGATTTGTAAGCAACGATGGTGAGGTTGAAAAGCTCTCTTTCAAGCTTGTCGCGGTCGATCTCAGTCACGTGCAGAATAGCTCCGTCTTCAATCACCTCCAGGGAAAAGAAGTCGTCTGAAGAAAAAAATCATCTTTCGTAGTGTCTTATTGTATTGTTCAACTAAAACTGAGACAAACAGACGATGAAATCTTATATGATCGTGAATATTTGATAGGATGAAAAAAAAATACACAAAATGCATTTCTTGGGAATGGCCGTCTAGAACCGGAAATTTTATCCATATTCCTGGAAATACATAGCTCTTTCTGACTTCCAGTCTTCTTTCTGAATAAATGAATAAATATTTTCTATTGATAAGCCACCTCTTTCTGTGCTAGACAAACCTTAGTCAGTACGTACCAGCGTCATCCCTGATGAGGGTATAGTTGATGGCCCTATTGATTCCCGTGTCCCCGTCTATCGCGCGCAGGGAGAAGCTCTGATTAGTCTTCTCGTCAAACTGCTGCACTGAGAAGATCTCCACCCAGCGAGGGGGCCGAGACTCTACGTTCTCCACTTGCACCATCATGGTGACCGTGTGGTTGTTCGGTAGCGAGTCCTATAGTAACGGAGCAAGTTAGTAGAGTAATTTTTAGGTAACCCCTATAGTAACAAATAACAGGAATTTACTTGTCATAGGGGTCACCTAAAATTTAGGGATTGATGGTGAAAACGGGCATAACACTCTTAGAATAATGTGTGAAATCGGAAATTCAAAAAGAGTACGCATTAGTAGAGAGTAGACGAAACAAAAACAAACAAAAAGACGATTCTGCTCGTGAAAGTAACAAGATGCAGTGATATCATGATTTGAAATCTTGAACTCAAAATTTAAAACAGACGAAACATTTTCTTATTGTGAACCGCAGCACCCTCACCTTTCTATGTGGGTATACTTACAGAAGCTGTGACGCTAAATATATGAAGCTGAGTTGTCTCGAAGTTCAAGGGCGAGTTGATCCCTACAGTCATCTTCATATTGAACCAGTCGCTGGGGTCGTATTCTCCAACCATGTAGAAGATGCTCTCATCTGCAGCCCTGCTGCTGTCGACGCGGAACGTCATGAAGCGGGTGCTGATTTCACCGTCGCGGTCTGACACTTGGTACACGCAGTCGGTCAGTCTAGCCTCGCCATGTTCCTGGAATAATTTATTAATGTTCTTCTAAGTATGTTTACTTTGACTCTTAGAAAATTATCTTTAACCTCGAGAGTAAATAAAGTCTGACTAAACAGCCCAAGTATTGTTGTAGTTTTGTTGTTATCTTCTTTGCCCTTGCACATTCCCGATAAGTACGCGGGGTCAGATTTCTATTTTAATTTTTGGATAGCTATTGGAAAACCCAGCATTAAATACGAGTATTTACAAAATACTCCTTACTAATCACCCTTGCCTCTTTTGCTTTCTTCACAGCTATAAGTATTTATTTTCTGTGACTCACTGGAATTACGCAGGCGCTGACCACTTGCAGGATGGGCGGATTGTCGTCGATGTTGACTATCTCCAGCGCCACCAGTACGGACTGTGATTCACCCTCCACTTGGATTGAGAACACATAGCTCTGCATGGTTGCTGTCTCGTAGTCTTGTCTGTAACGTTAGGTAAATAATGAGTTAATACCATGAATGTTTCACTGTCGTCTGCGGTGTTTCCGGACGGATACGACCTGCAAGCTTTCAAGAAGAGAGCGTATCTTCACCTTAAATGCCGGCAACGCACCTGTAACGCCCCTGGGTTTGCGGGTGTCTATGGGCGACGGTAATCACTTACCATCAGGTGATCCGTCTGCTCGTTTGCCTCCTGTCACATAAAAAAAATCTTTGCAACCATATGAATAATTGCGTAGCGCGTTATCCTTACCTTTGCGTAATAACAAGGCTCCATTGGCCGTCTGCTTCATCCTGTCGAAACTCGGGGCCCAGCTGGGCTCTGGGCTGGCCTGACATAATCGACAGCACCGGCGTGTTGGACCCTGGGGAGTACGAGAGTCAGGATAAGTCCAGGGGTGATGATTCGATGCCAACTAATTGAGGATCTTGGGAATAAAATGTCGATTTGTTAAATATGCATCAGGGGTATTCTGCAAATTAGCGGGGTCTGCCCAACACGCTCATCCTGCACCCCGAAATATGCAGACTATGGTGTCAACATGAATTGGAAATGATGATTCGTATTTTCTTGTCGTGAAAAAGAACATTGAAAATCATTTGTTATGACTAGCTAGATAGCTTATGGTAGTGGGATATACATAAAAAAATGACTTCGTGGTCCCAGCGCAGCTGGATCCTTTCAATTCCCCCATAGAAGTGGGAGCTTGTAGGTCCCGCGTGTAGGGCGGGATGACTGTGAAGGACGCCTTGATCATGTCAAGCACTAGGATAATTATCCTCTCAGCACTCTGAGAGGACATCTGGAATACCCATAGTTTTACTTAGTGGGTTAAATTCCCAGCACATAACTGGCTGGATAGGTCAAATTTTCGGGAAAAAAATATTTAGCGACATGACTGTCCTTAAGGTTAGTTAGTCAAGGCACCAGTTAGCGGCAAGTGGACACTTGATAGGTAGTTTGTGAATCTTAAGACATCACGAGCCAATAGGTCAGCTGTCCTGTCTGGTTTTGCGTCCCGTACCTTGATAGTTAAGCTTCGCAATGATGACGTCTCCTTCGATTTCTTCCTCCATGTATATGACCTGAATCATTTGATCCGGTAAGAAGTTCTCCATACATACTTCCTCTCGGGTCGGGCCGGGTATTAGAGGCTGTTCACTCCATGATTTTCCTGGGGAAATTACAATTAGGCATAATTATATTAATTAACAATAATAAACCATTATAAGACGTAACGTGCTACGGGACTTTCCCGATTTAAACCCGTTTAAACTAGGATACTAACAATTTGTAATAGGTATGGCTTGACTAAGGACTCATCATCAAATTAGAATATAAAAAGAATGGAATATTAAAATTAAAAGACTCCGTATGAGACTTAAATTATTAACTAACGAAAGATTTAATTTGTGTGTAATTTAACTAATTACACAATTTCAACTAATTGTCACAACTTACCTTCGTAATCAATAGGCGGCAGTTCCGGAGTCTCCGGTCTTGGTATTGCGACAATGTACGAACATCGTTCTGTATCGAAAGTAGAACATTATTAAATTAGTGCAGGTCTAAGTGAACTTAAGTCAATTAAGAATTACATATTTTATTATAAATCACAAGAAATTGCATAGGAGTAAGTAAACAAATCTTAAAGTAAATAAGAACTTAGATTTTTAAAATCCATCTGATTAATATTCCAATCTAAAAGATAAAAAGTCGACTCACGGTTGGCTAGTGCGGCAGAGGCTAAAGAGACCAGTAGCACTGCTGCGAAGAACCTCTCAACCCCCATTTTGCATGATCTGTAATTGTAATTTATACAGGGTTAATTGAAAAAATAGTAAAATCGCAGGACTACGGTCGTCTGATCTATACCCGTCGTCCCCGTAAGCCGTATCCCCGTCACGGGGACAGCGGGACGTTATTAGAGATAGTCATCATAATATCAAATCAAATCAAATCAAATCAAAATCATTTATTGCATAATGTAGGTACATATTATAGGTCACATAAAAAAATATATTGTTCAGCTACATCATACCATATCGGCATGCAACAGAATCAATTTTTCGTGATTCAAGAAATTATACAAAAGAATTAAATTAAATGTCAGAATAATAATTAACAATGTCAAATTTNTAATACAACATTTAATTATTGTCCTACAAGTTGCTTAGTTGCACCACCTTATTTTATCCTCACATCACGACGACATGATAAAGGTAGCAGGAAAGCGCTGGACGCAGGCCGCTACCAACCGGGTAACATGGAAAACATTGGGGAAGGCCTATGTTCAGCAGTGGACGTCCTATGGCTGAGATGATGATGATGATGATGATGATGATTGTAACCGTGGCTATAACCATAGCCGGTTTTTTTGCATGGAATTTGACATTTGACGTTTGTTAAAGTTAAAGTAGGTAAGATGGTGCAGCCCAGCCTTAAAAAATTCGTATCTTGCATCAAAGATTTTAAGGTGAATGTTTTTTTCACCCCGATCCTCAGCTCATCCTCAGTCTTATTCAAGCGGTAACATAAAAAAAAGTAATTGTAACTCCAAAACGCGATATATCTTCCGAACCAGATACACGATTTAATACAGGACGATTTTTTACGAAAAAGATTTAAAAAACTGAATCCTAGTGTGACTATGGGTAAGAAGGGGGGAATCGTTGCAATGAGAAAGAGCCTATATAATTGCTTTGAATTTCCCACTTTTGTGCACTTTTCAATTACCTACTATTTTTACAACGACAAATGCTCTTTCTAGAAAGTCGATTAAAAAAAAATCAATAACGTAGTGTGAGATGCAATCAGATCATGACTCATGTCTGAGCTCACCTCTATGTTTTAAGAAAGCTTGCACTCGTATCTTGTTGATTATGTAGTTATTTTTTATTAATTACTAGCCCGCTACTTCGTACGAGTGGACCCTGTTTCACCCCCTTAGGGGTAGAGTGTCGTAAAATGCGTTCGTAAGGGATGTCTACACCCTTTATGGAACCTACCTGCCAAATTGCAAGTTTGTAGGTGATTTTTCGCTTTTATTTATTAAGGTACTTATCATTTCCCCAAGTTAAAAGAATAGATTCTATATCGCTAATTTAATAACAACAAAAACTGTCGTCAACCATCCTTCATAATAAGTATTGCGTTATCATTTTGAAATACTTAGGTATGCATATGCTTACAAACAATCAAAAATAAAATCTAGCTATTTCCGCAACATAAATAAGCACAAAAATATGCAAGAACAATCATAGATAACGAAAGGACCTAACAGAAAGCATTTAATTATTCATTAGACAATCTTTCACGAACGGTTCTGTTAGATTTATTTTCTTCCTTTATTTTTAAGAATAGGTACTTACTTAGTTACCCGTAGTTATGTAGAATTTTAATACTTGAGCTATGCCACGATTGTCCTTCAACAAAAAATCACTAAAACACAGATTCTTTCAGGTGCAATTATCCAGGTTTATTAACTTGTCAGTATTTCACACACTTCCTCTTTATTGTTATTATGTCCGCTCGCACATTGGCACTGTATAATGAACGTATTTGACATCGTCGCCGATAATGATAAGATTATTGCGATGATAATCGTAATTATTCATTTGTCATATCATATATCGATCGCGGCGAGTGGTACAAGGAGAGATTAAATAAACACGCAAATATTAATGGGACTTGGGATATGCTCCTGTAGTGTAGTAACTTCGTATAATAAGATAATCTGAAAAAGCAGTCCTTGAAAAATAACGTTTAAACTATTTATTTTTTAAACGATTTCATAATACTTAGTTCAGCGGTCGATAGAGACTCTTGAGGAATTCGATACAGAAACATTGGGCTATTATTATTCATTATTGGTTGAAAGCAAGATTTTTTTTTAAAAAGATTATTAGCAATTTGTATTGCCCAAATTACTAATAGTCCCATTAGCCCCTCGTGTTAAGCTAAATAAGCTTGTGTTACGAGTGGGCTCACCACAATAGTCGAGCGCGGCGGTGGGATTCGAACCCGCGTTCCTCGGATCTCGAGTCGGCCACTCCGACCCGAATTTATTTATATGGTTATAAGTTTAGGCTGAAAAAATCTAGATGTAGGTACAGTCGAAAGCACATCAGAGTACCTATATAAATTTTTCTTGAAAAATAGCACCTATTGCAACCGTGTAAGATGCATCGTTGCCTTGCCTTGATGTGCTGTTGTCCTTGCAATCTAACATCCGCAAATTAAAAAGTATCGGCTACCCACTTAAACCAGTGTTTACCTAAAATCAATTTCGATCTACTGAAGTGTAAAACCCATTAATAGTACATGATTATTATATTATTTATATTGATAGCGTCATCGCAATCAGATAGGTATTTTAATCACCGGTCGAGCTGATAAGATTCGTTACGTATTTTGCCGTGATGTCCGTATGGGTAAAGCACATTAAACTATACATGTTTATGGTAAAGTCACCTCTATCACAAATGCATTAGATGCCACAGTGTTAAGGTTGATATGCCGTCGTGTGAAAAATAAGTCATCATAAGCCAAGATTAAATTAATTAAACATTTAAATTATTGAAAAGAGAAAGAAGCTAAAAATACCAGTGTTTTTAACTAACTATTAAATAACTAACTCAAAGCAGTTCGTAGCAGCTGTAGTAGGCTACGGCTACGGTCTAACTACGGCGCATAGTTACGAATAGGTTCCTACTACAACTACGGACTACGCAGCTACGGTCCGTCGTAGTCGTAGTAGGAACCTACTCGTAGTCGTAGACTTGCTACGATTATAAAACGCAGCGTTTACCTATTTGACACAAATCTAGTAATTTGTGTTTTTTTAAATGTAATTAATGTTGCAATTTTAATTTGTATTAATCGATCCCGGCTTCAATGAGCCTTCTTATCATTTACTGGAAAAGTGGAAACTTACTGGAAAGTAATTAGTAAATAATATGATTATATTGTGATCAAATTCTGGAAAAAAGTATCCTAAATAAGGTTTTGATCATTCTTCTTCCTGCTGCTGCGATAACTTATCATTGATAAAAGTGTCTATAATCGCCAAAACTTATCAATTAATCTGATTTAATTTCCTTTTAGCGTGATGAGTGTCGTCCTTGGTTCCACTTGACAGGGCATCCAGCTTGGGGTTTGAGTTGGATTCAACAGTTGAACAGCACCAGCCCAAATGATTTCCCAAAGGTGTGGTAGGGCAAGCTATATTTGGGACGTGTACGCGTTCTGAAAGGGCCTAAGTACTGAAAAAAAAATGATTTGATTTGCTTCCCTGTCGAATTAAGTTAGCTAAATTATCTCCAAATTAATTACTTGGTTCTACATGTGCTAAGTTGGTAGTCGCGGAAAAACCGTTCGCATTTCGATACCTCAGTCGAAACATGAAATCCACTGAAGTAGGTAGGTTTTGGCAATGAAAATTAGTTATAGGAACAATAAGCACATGCAGGTATTCGTGAAAGGGGTAGTAGGTACCTTTAGAAGTGAATGCAGCGATATGTATATCACTAGATGATTTTATAGCCCTGTATTAATATAATGCAACGAGTATTGAGTAGGGGAAATACCTAAATCAATATTTATGGACGTTATGCGTATTATTGTTATTATGCAAAAAAATGCTTATCCACGGCTTATACTTTAGATATAGCTTGATTCAAGAAGGAATAACGTAAGCGTACAGATAGACGCTTCGTCATTGATTGCAATCGGAGTGTTTCACATTAGGTATTTAACATTTATTTGAAAATAAGTACACACATACATGGGTAAATAATTTTGAATATTATGTATAGGTAATCAAATTAAATACAAAGTACGATTAGCTATAGAGCCCCATTACGTAAAATGGGGATCGTGGATCCCAATTTAATGCATATCTGGTGGATGATGTAGATCACTTGGTAGTTAGGTACCGATTTATCCAAGCACCTGGATGGCCGGCAGCACAGGATCGGTCGTTGTTTGAAACCATAAGGGCTAGGCCATCGTTTCATTGCGTTAGTAAATAGGTAAACAAGGTATTTACTTTAATCAAAATGTCATCAATATAATAATTGGCACTGACGAACCATCGTACTGACGAAAAATGTTCAAAGTAACTACTACAAATTAAATTTCAATAAGTATTGCTTCCATAATAATTAATTTCATGCAATATTTTACCTAATTATATAATCATTGTTTTTATTGCCTTATTCAGGGTCCAAGGAGTTCATGAAACAAATAAAAAATACAAAGTAAGCTTACTAGCTAGTTAGTGGGTAAGATTTTCTTATTAATTTAAAGAACAGACCTATTTAATTCACAGGAATGTTTAATCGCATAACCTAACTGTCTAAGTATTGCAAAATGATAGTGTGTTTAGTGTATAAAATAAGCTATGTTAAGTCGCCCGGCAAGCGGAAGGTCGTGGGTTCAATTCCCGCCTTAGGCAGTTCGATTTTTTCAAGTTATTTATAATTTTCAAGCTATGTTAAGTCCTTCAAACATCCAACCATACTGGCATAGAATTGATAAATTAGTTTTAGTTTAACACTTTAGCCGCCTCAGTAATTTTCCCAGTTAATTTAATTTTTTTTGAGTGATTCTGTAATGTTGACTGTTTGTTTTATGTATTCCCATGTGTTTCCATGTGGCAGCAAAATAAACGTTATTCTATTCTACTTTTATTGGCTTTTTTTGTTATTTGTTTCAATTTTAAACCGAAGTTAGCGTAACCTTACCGATTGGCGGGTGTTTATTAATTATTATCTCCGGAGGGGGGTATCGCGCACTCTTTCACTCCTAACCGGACGGTTCACGTGCGCGATCTTTGAACGCCGTTTACTAAGCAGCTACGGGGACATGGAAAATAAAATGACCGTTGAATTGTTTCAATTGTTTTTATTATTGGCCATTGTTTTATTATTGATCAATTCATGCTGTTTGTATCCTTAATAAAGAAAAAAATAAAATAAATAAATTGTCAAAGTAGGAAATGAATAAATTATTCTCACTATACATAAAATATAGACTGGTACATTTTTTGCATTAGTTTAGGATTAAAGAACTTCATACTTATAAGAAATTTAACATTTCATTTATAATGAGCTAAAGATATATTAGTATTCGAGTATAACGGAACATTTTCTTATTTAAACTTTATAAGTTAATTTACTTATTTTCAATCAAAAATTAAGCGTTAATTATTATTCATGACCACCGCAATGTCTCTTAGTGTAACATAATGTATAGCTGCAAGCAGCAACGATCCGTTAAATATATTTGTATCTAGGTATGTAGGTATACCTTACATTACCTCATAATAAATAATTATGTTGATGTCAATTATTTATTTTATAATCAATTTACAAACTATCACCTTCACATTTTATTTTTAGTAGCCGCGGGTGTTATGAAAATGATAAGCTAAATATTATCCCACCTTTGGTAGAAGAATGTAAGTCTAGGCGCAGACCACCGACTTTTTGCCGGCCGATAGTTGGGTCGGGCTGTTAATCAGTATGGACATGTAAGTATGAAAGTGCGCACATTACACCGATTTGGCATCGGCCGATTCTTCATACAAATTAGAATCGGACCCAACTATCGGCCAACTAAAAGTCGGTGGTCTGCGCCTAGGCTAAATACTTACCTACTTTACCTACAAATGAGTAATTAGGTTGGTCACAAAATAAATTTACACGACACAAATAAATGATTGGGTGAGCTAAAATGTATAGCGGTGGATATTCTATGGCTGAAATAAGAATTATTATTTTTGGCCCCAGTTTTTTGCACCAGGGCTTTTGTTCACTTAGCTACGCCTGATCAGTGGCATGTTAATTAAATAAATAGCCTTAGCTAAACGTTCTAACATCTAAGCCTAAACGCATTGCGTGATTGCATGTGCATGCATGACAATCACCCGCTTTGTAGTAAACAAAACAAAGTCCGCATCGCTCGCTAGCGAGCCGTCCGCGCGCGCGCCTGCTCAGTCAGTGTTCTGTGCGCCTGCGCTTCGGTATCAACGCACCCTTATCACGAGTGAGTACCTTTTAATGTTTTTTTTTTACTTTACGAAACGTTAGCCAGTTAATTCAACGTTGTTTATAGAAAAAAGATTAAC
This sequence comes from Ostrinia furnacalis, assembly GCF_004193835.3. Lineage (NCBI taxonomy): Eukaryota > Metazoa > Arthropoda > Insecta > Lepidoptera > Crambidae > Ostrinia > Ostrinia furnacalis. The sequence goes on from NW_021131895.1 coordinate 352,322, forward strand.
CCTATCTCATTAATTACCCGACTAGAGATATCAAGGTTATTAATAACCTTGTTTTTTTTATAACCGGCATCTAGTCTTGTGTTTCTTTTGCTTATTCTGATATATTTAGGTATTATTAGACTACAATATACTGGTTTTTATTATTTCTTATATCTTTCTTTCTTCATTAACTTAAAATAAAAAGATTACCTGCATTTAAAGTTATTAAAAATTTTACGAAACTACCGTCATTTTTTTAATATCTTCAGTTAGTTATATGAGGAATAAGAGGTTAAATTACTACAGTTAAGTATTGCAGTGTTTTTCTTCATAAAGTTGCAATACTTAGTTTTATCTTTTTTTCAAAAGAAAACATTACATTAACATACATAGAATGAGTAAGTACCTACCTAGTATTATTAGTGGTGTACTTAGATACAATAAACTGATATCCATTAATTGCATGACATGGCTCACATAAATTAGCACAGGTAGAAAATAAAAAAATAAATTGCTTAATAGGTACTCATATTTTTCGAACTACTTTGTTATGCAAGATGATTGATTACATAAACAGTTCAAGAGTTCAATATAATGTAGACATATTTATCAGTTCACCATATTAAATGTGGAATCGTAGATGGCGTCGCGACGACACNAACGACACATCGCCAAATAATTGGTCATACCTACACAAGTAGGTACTATCACCAAACAGGCTCATTTTTTTACTTAAAAATGTCAAAAATTAAATAAAATTCTAAAAAACTTACTTAATTTTGTACCTTCTCACCAATGATTTCAAATTTTGGCATACAAAACTACTCACAAATAGTGTGCTGTAGTTAAATCTACCACATAAGTACTTGCCTTACTGCTTAATTAGTACTAGTAGCTGCTATTTCTAAACAACGACAATGTTTTTATTTCAACCAGTTTTTGCCCAAGTGGTGAAGGAAAAGGGAAAGATAAAGATTTTAAGACCCTTAAAATGTATCGTGTCCTCAGATCATAGACGGGACATGATACATTAATGCCCGTTTTCACCATCAATCCCTAATTTTTAAGTGACCCCTATGAAAACAATATTCCTATATGTGTTACCTTAGGGATCACATAAAAATTAGGGATTGATGGTGAAAACGGGCCTAAGGGTCTTAAAATCTTTATCTTTCCCTGTTCCTTTTAAGGTAGGCTGCGTGAAAATCCAATTATCCAACATTACATCGCGTCAAAAAATCTAGATGTTTCTGCTTAAAAACGTAATAGTTATACATCAAAATTTAAAAAGGTGAACTCTTCAAGACATTATCATTCACACTTTTTCTGTATTCCCGGAAGTAAAGATTAACCTATATTCCTCTTTAATTAACACACTTATCTAGCTGGGTCGGAAGTTTTATCGGCTATCCGCCTTGTGTCTTGAGACTTGACTCACAATTGAGTGATAAAGGTCCAAAGTGTGATATATCGAACGCATCCGGGAACTAGACACCTAGCTACAAGGTTGCGTATAAGTTTAAAATAAAAATAGATTATAAAAGACTATTTGACACCATTCCCCAATAATTGGAAATAACAACTTTTTTAAAAAGACACGTTATTCTGGTCTTAAGAACTTCATTAATTTTAAATTAGGTACCTGTAATTTAAGACTTTTGGTTGCATTGTAATTGAAATAAAAATTGGCCAAGTGCGTGTCGTGCCACGCACAGTGTAGGGTTCCGTAGTTGTCCGTCGTTACCACAATATATTTCAGAAGCAAGCAAGTTTTTCATCCTAAGTAACTTTTTTTAGGGTTCCGTAGTCCTGACAAGGAACCCTTATAGTTTCGATATGTCTGTCTGTCCGAGGTTTTGCTTGGAAACTATTAGCACTAGAGAGCTGTAATTTTGTGGAGGTATGTGTATTAATTACGCCGACAAAACGATGGAATAAAATTTTGTAAAAAAAATTTTTTTAGGGAAGCTCATGTAAAGTGGGGATGAATTTGTTTTTCTTCTTCTACCCCATCGTGTGGTGTATCGTTGGATAGGTCTTTTAAAATGGCTTAGAGGTTTTTACGACCATATTTTGATTTAGGGATCCGTTTGCAGCATGTTAAAGTTTAAAAAGTGCCAATTTTTGTTTGAGTAGGGCGCCCCCCCCCCTTCTAAAAACTAAACTGTTGACTTGAAAAGTCTGAAAAAATTCATGATAATAGTGCTTTTTATGAACTTTCAAGGAAAACTATAGCGGTTAAGATAGATCAGTTAGTTTAAGAGTAATAGTCGTTTTACTCAGGTATTATAAAATTTCTTAACTAGTGAAAATTCCTTAAAAGAAAATATTAAAAGTTACTTTAGATGAAGTAGTTGCTTGCTTCTGAAATATATTGTGTTAACGACGGACAACTACGGAACCCTACACTGCGCGTGCCACGACACGCACTTGGCTAATTTTTGGTATTAAGTAGGTACAGTCATCAAAACATCAGGAAATTGAAATGAACCCTGGTTTAGTGTGCTGGGATTACGAGTAGTTAGCACCATTCGTCAATAAATCTATGACAACTTATTGTCTTACAAACATACAGGGTGTCCCAAAAAGAAGTGTCAAGGCGAGGCCCAGAGGTAGAGCATCACTAGAGTTACCCGAATCATCCCCATGTATATTCCGCGATTTTTGATAGTTTTCGAGTTATGATTGTTTTAAACTATGCTTAGGTACTTTTTAGGTTACTGTGGCGAGAATAGTTAAGGTACATGCCTGATTTTTTTATTATTATTAGATGAATACTAGGCCTAACTGATTCAGAAGTATTACATCCATAACACGAATGTAAACTAAAAACGTTACAAATCCTGTATGTTGTAAAAAAATCAAACTCTAAAACTATCAAAAGTCGCGGTGATTGGGGACGCGGTGACTGCCAAGATGGAAGAGCAGTCGCCCGGCAATCTAAAGGTCGTGGGTTCGATTCCCTCCTTAGGCAGTTCGATTTTTTTAAATTGTTTATATGTATAATTTCAATAAGACTTTCTTGTCTAATCTACTATAGATTCAGTTGCAATTTAAACAGATGGAATTGTCTATTGATAACACAAAATATAAATGAACTGACGGTGTCAACGCCTCTATCAACAATATCTTTTTCTCGGGTGTTCAATAGTAACCTCAAGGGGCCTTCAAGCGATAAAATATACTTTACTTATGTCATATTCTAATTAGGATGATGACCTAATTATAAGATGTCTCTATAGTTTACCTCCGTCTCGGTCGTCTCAAAACTAATAGATAACCTTTTACAGCAATTAATCCATTTATTAAACAAAACGAACAATCAGTTCACGGCGTAGTCAAATCGGGTAAACATCTCGTGCAGTCAATAAAAAATAAGAATTAAATCGAATGTCATTTGAATATCGCGCGAAAATAACCGTTTCTGAAATGGCGGAAAATGGAGAGGTTTACAAGAAATCCTTTAACGGGACGTGCACCCTCGGGGTGAACAAAAAGGTGAAGAGTTCCATCGCCCAAAGGGCAGAGGCGTACATGCAAGCAGTCAGCAAAAGCCAAGGATTGCCGGAAAAAGGTAAAAAAAGTTTACGAGTTTTCAGCAGTTTCGGTTTTTAGTTTTTCATGAATTTTTTTGTTAGATTTCATCAAGTTAGGCTCTGAAACGAACATAGTCGCATTGTACTTAGAATGTCGTTAGGAACATAACGAGTTTTCAGGAGTTTCGGTCGTTACTATTTAATACTAAATTAATGAAAAGTTTGAATAAAACTTCATTTTATTAAAATTATTGGAAATAAAATAAAAATATTTCTTTGCGTGATATTTTTTTGGAGAAATTACTAGTTACTTTGCTTTGACACAAAAACTTTCGTTAATTCGTTCAATTATCTAACAAAGTTTCAATAAGCTTACTCAAATGCAGTCTTATGATATGAATGACATAGAACTGAGTATCTCCTTTTTTAAGTCGTTTAAAAAGGAGATTGATAACCACCATCAATTAAAGTATTTGAATGTTCTTGAAGCCATGCTGTTATCACAGGTAGGTAGGTATATTGCTGTTGTTGATGTATTTATTATTATTCTGTGACGTTGCCTACATTATACCTGGTAAATATAAAAACAATCGATACTTTCATTAAAAATAAAACAAACGGGCAGTGAATGATAACAGTGATATAAGTAAATGCGTTATTTATAGGTTGCGTCACGTTGCGTGCTCTTACAATATCTAATTAATGAGTAATAATACATTTTGCGAGTGCAAGTTAGTCTTCATTAATGTTTAATTTCAAACAAAAACCTTAAAAAAAATTACACTGGCAAAAGTGAGTCACAGGCAAGAATTGGATTTAACAGATTTTTCATAATGACTCTTCGAAGGTTCAGTCAGCAGCACTCAAAGGATCGCGTCAACCCTTGTGTACTACGGACCTGAGAGTAGACCTGACGAATTTAGTTAAAGAAATTGGACATGCCAGTGTATACGGGGTTTAACCCACTGAATTTTTCCACCCCTACAACTCCTGTATAGCCAGGATCTACAGCTTAGTCTCCAACTCAAACCTTACCAGTGAAGGTAGCTAATCGTTTTGGAACCCGCAACGAATTTAATCAGAAGAATATAGGAGGAGTTCGAAACATGCTAGTGTAACGTAAGTGCGCCTATTAACGACCCCCCAAAATTTGTATCCTATTACCGCCCTATTTTTCTTTCTTTCATAAAAGACATAATAACAGGTTCCAGAAAACACGTTACCTAATATTATATCTAGATATGTTTATTGACTATCAAAACGATTAAAGTTTGTGTTCGTAAATAACCAGTAAACGGAGTTATTTGACATTAAATGGGACGCGCCCGCAACGGACGCACTTTNGACGACACATCACCAAATAATTCGTCATACCTACACAAGTAAGTATACTATCACCAAACAGGCTCATTTTTTTTTACTTAAAAATGTCAAAAGTTAAATAAAATTCTAAAAAACTTACTTAATTTTATACCTTCTCACCAATGATTTCAAATGTTGGCATACAAAATTACTCACAAATAGTGTGCTGTAGTTAAATCTACCACATACTTGCCTTACTGCTTAATTAGTACTAGTAGCTGCTATTTCTAAACAACGACAATGATTTTATTTCAACCAGTTTTTGCCCAAGTGGTGAAGGAAAAGGGAAAGATAAATATTTTAAGACCCTTAAAATGTATCGTGTCCTCAGATCATAGAAGCACAAGAAGGGACATTATACATTAATGCCCGTTTTCACCATCAATCCCTAATTTTTAAGTGACCCCTATGAAAACAAAATTCCTGTATGTGTTACCATAGGGATCACTTAAAAATTAGGGATTGATGGTGAAAACGCGGATATGGGTCTTAAATACTTTATCTTTCCCTTTTCCTTCTAAGGTATGCTGCGTGAAAACATCGTGAAAATCATTTTCAACATTATATCGCGTCAAAAAATCTAGATGTTTCTGCTAATAAACGTAATATTTATACATCAAAATTTAAAAAGTGAACTCTTCAAGGCATTCTCATTCATACTTTTTCTGTATTCCCGGAAGTAAAGATTAACCTATATTCCTCTTTAATTAACACACTTACTTATCTAGCTGGGTCGGAAGTTTTATCGGCTATCCGCCTTGTGTCTTGAGACTTGACTCACAATTGAGTGATAAAGGTCCAAAGTGTGATTATATCGAACGCATCCGGGAACTAAACACCTACCTACAAGGTTGCGTATAAAATAATTACACAATAATTCGAAATAAAAACTTTTTTAAAATAAATTAAGATTTTTGGTTGCATTGTAATTGAAATAAAGATTGGCTAAGTGCGTGTCGTGCCACGTGCAGTCAGGGTTCCGTAGTAGCCCGTCGTTACCACAATATATTTCAGAAGCAAGCAATTTTTTCATCTAAAGTCACTTTTTTTTAAATTTTTATTAGGTAAGAAATTTTATAATACATGAGTTAAAAGACTATTACCTACTCTTAAACTAAGTAATCTATCTTAACCGTTACAGTTTTCCTTGAAAGTTCATAAAAAGCACTATTATCATGAATTTTTCCAGATTTTTTTAAACCAACAGTTTAGTTTTTAGAGGGGGGACGCCCTACTCGAACAAAAATTGGCACTTTAAACTTTAATAATTTGCAAACAGATCCCTAAATGGAAAAATAGCCTTAGAAACCCCTAAGCCATTTTAAAAGACCTATCCAACGATATCGCACACGATGGGGTAGAAGATGAAAAAAAAATTCATCCCCACTTTACATGTAGGGAGCCACCCTAAAAAAATTTTTTTTTCAAAATTTTATTTTACCGTTTTGTCAGCGTGAATAATAAACATACCTCCACAAAAAAATTACAGCTCTCTAGTGCCAATAGTTTCCAAGCAAAACCTCGGACAGACAGACATATTATTATTTATTTATTTAGGTACAGCAACAGAATACAATTTATTAGTTTTTATAAATAATTTAGATAACAAAAACTCTGTCGGCCGTTTGGTGTAGTGGTTCGAAACGGACTACTATTCCGGAGGTTGCGGGTTCGATTCCCGCACAGTACAAACATTTGTGTGCATGAACATATTTGTTTGTATTGGACTGGGTGTTTTCTATGTATAATATACCTATGTATGTATTTACAAAAAAAAAGTATTAAAGTGTGTTTATATCCGTTGTCTAGTAGTACCCATAGACCCATAGTACAAGCCTTGCTTAGTTTGGGACTAGAAACGCAGTGTAAAATGTCCAAGGATATTTATTTATTATTATTATTTATAATTTATTAAAAAGGGTACATCAAATAAATTTGCACTCCAGCTATAGCTATACACGACATTTGCTAGTATCAAAACTAAAAGGGTTCCTTGCAGGACTACGGAACCCTAAAAATAATTCACTTTCCTTGCTCGAACCCTGTAGAGCAGTGTTTTTCAACCTTTTTCATGACACGACCCCCCTAGTATGAAAAAATTTTTGGCGACCCCCCTACCGTTCGCGATTTTTTTCCATGACTTTTATAATGTTGCAAAGATGTTTGTAGGGACCGAATACTTTAATCCATAAAACATTTGCATAATTAGATTTCGGATTAATCTATCTTTATAAGAATTTTCCTTTACTGAAGTAGTTTTTACGACCTCTCGCGACCCCCCTATAGAGGCTTCGCGACCCCCCGGGGGGTCGCGACCCCCCGGGGGGTCGCGACCCACAGGTTGAAAAACACTGCTGTAGAGTGACGGTTACTTTATTGTAGTTACTGAGCCAGTTTATTTTGGAAAAAAATTATGGTCCCTTTAGGAACGCTCTAGGGTTCCTTAGTCCTGGACTGGACAAGGAACCCTTATAGTTTCGATATGTCTCTGTCTGTCTGTCCGAGGTTTTGCTAGGAAACCATTGGCACTAGGGAGCTGTAATTTTGTGGAGATATGTATATTAATCACGCCGACAAAACGATAAAATAAAATTAAAAAAATTTTTTTTTTGGGTAACCCCTACAAGTAAAGTGGGGATGATTTTTTTTTTCATCTTCTATCCCATCGTGTGGGGTATCGTTGGATATGTCTTTTAAAATGGCTTAGGGATTTCTAAGGCTATTTTTCGATTTAGGGATCCGTTTGCAAAATATGAAAGTTTAAAGTGCCAATTTTTGTTCGAGTACCTAGGGCGTCCCCACCCCCTCTAAAAACTAAACCGTTGGCTTGAAAAATCTGGAAAAATTCTTAATAATACTGCTTTTCATGAACTTTCAAGGAAAACTATAGCGGTTAGATACATCAGTTTAGTTTAAGAGTAATAGTCATTTAACTCATGTATTATAAAATGTAAAAAAAAACATAAATCTAAAACTATCAAAAGTCGCAGTGATTGGGGTCGCGGTGACTGCCTAAGATGGAAGAGCAGTCGCCCGGCAATCTAAAGGTCGTGGGTTCGATTCCAGCCTTAGGCAGTTCGATTTTTTTAAGTTGTTTATTATGTACTAGCGGCCGCCCGCGACTTCGTACGCGTGGATCCCGTTTTACCCCCTTCATCTATCTTACGCTGTTTAGACATTTCATACAAATGTTTTTTCCCGCTAACTCCCGTTCCCGTGGGAATTTTGCAATATCCTGTTGTAACTAAGCTTTAAGTTTACTAAGGTACCTGCATGCCAAATTTCAAGCGTCTAACTTAAGCGGTTTAGATTTTTCATACAAAAGGATTTTCCCGCTAATTCCCGTTCCCGTGGGAATTAGGAGAATTACTTTTTGTAACTAAGCTTTAAGTTCACTAAGGTACCTACATGCCAAATTTCAAGCGTCTAACTTAAGCGGTTTAGATTTTTCATACAAAAGGATTTTCCCGCTAATTCCTGTTCCCGTGGGAATTCCTAAGTATACTATAACCTGCCCAGGAGTATGAGAATAATTGTACCAAGTTTCGTTAAAATTCGTCGAGTAGTTTTTGTTTCTATAAGGAACATACAGACGGACAGACAGACAGACAGACAAAAATTTTACTGATTGCATTTTTGATATCAGTATCGATCACTAATCACCCCCTGATAGTTATTTTGAAAATATATTTCATGTACAGAATAGACCTTTCTACAGATTTATTATAAGTATAGATAATTTCAATAAGACTTTCTTGTCTAATCTACTATAGATTCAGTTGCAATTGCATTTGACCAATGAGGGCTATCGTTTTTATACTTAACAGTTGGCACCCCTGGCGATTGACAGGACCTTACTCTACAGTGGCGCCATCTTGATGAGTGCAAATGCGATAGTCCTCCTACCACTTTCGCGCTCACCAGTTGGTGCCACTGTCTTCGCTACTAGCAAGTGACAGGACCTTACTCTACAGTGGCGCTAACTGGTGAGCGCTAAAACGATAGCCCTCATTGCAACAGTTAAACAGATGGAATCGTCTATTGATAACACTTATAAGGTATAAATGAACTGATGGTGTCAACGCCTCTATCAACAATATCTTTTTCTCGGGTGTTCAATAGTAACCTCAAGGGGCCTTCAAGCGATAAAATATACTTTACTTATGTCATATTCTAATTAGAATGATGACCTAATTATAAGATGTCTCTATAGTTTACCTCCGTCTCGGTCGTCTCAAAACTAATAGATAACCTTTTACAGCAATTAATCCATTTATTAAACAAAACGAACAATCAGTTCACGGCGTAGTCAAATCGGGTAAACATCTCGTGCAGTCAATAAAAAATAAGAATTAAATCGAATGTCATTTGAATATCGCGCGAAAATAACCGTTTCTGAAATGGCGGAAAATGGAGAGGTTTACAAGAAATCCTTTAACGGGACGTGCACCCTCGGGGTGAACAAAAAGGTGAAGAGTTCCATCGCCCAAAGGGCAGAGGCGTACATGCAAGCAGTTAGCAAAAGCCAAGGATTGCCGGAAAAAGGTAAAAAAGTTTACGAGTTTTCAGCAGTTTCGGTTTTTAGATTTTCATGTACTTTTTTGTTAGATTTCATCAAGTTAGGCTCTGAAACGAACATAGCCGCGTTGTAGAATGCCGTTAGGAACCTAATTACGAGTTTTCAGGAGTTTAGGTCGTTACTATTTAATACTAAATTAATGAAAAGTTTGAATAAAACTTCATTTTATTAAAATTATTGGAAACTAGCTTTCCGCCCGCGGCTTCGCCCGCGTGGAATTTTGTCTGTCACAGAAAAACTTTATCGCGCGCGTCCCTGTTTCAAAAACCGGGATAAAAACTATCCTATGTTCTTTCCCGGGACTCAAACTATCTCTATGCCAAATTTCATCAAAATCGGTGGTTGCGAGGTTTAAGCGGGAAAGCGTAACAGACAGACAGACAGACAGAGTTACTTTCGCATTTATAATATTAGTTGGGATTAGTTGGGATTGGGATAAAATAAAAATATTTCTTTGCTTGATATTTTTTTTGGAGAAATTACTAGTTACTTTGCTTTGACACAAAAACTTTCGTTAATTCGTTCAAATATCTAACAAAGTTTCAATAAGCTTACTCAAATGCAGTCTTATGATATGAATGACATAGAACTGAGAATCTCCTTTTTTAAGTCGGTTAAAAAGGAGATTGATAACCACCATCAATTAAAGTATTTTGAATGTTCTTGAAGCCATGCTGTTATCACAGGTAGGTAGGTATATTGATGTTGTTGATGTTGCTTACATTATACCTGGTAAATATAAAAACAATCGATAGTTTCATTAAAAATAAAACGGGCAGTGAATGATAACAGTGATATAAGTAATTGCGTTATTTATAGGTTGCGTCACGTTGCGTGCTCTTACAATATCTAATTTATGAGTAACAATACATTTTGCGAAGTGCAAGTTAAGATATTTTCATTAAGACTTTTCATTAATGTATAATGTTAAGAAAAACTAAAAAAGTCACACTGGAAAAGTGAGTAACAGACAAGAGCTGGGATTTTTCAGGATTTAACAGATTTTTCATAATGACCCTTCGAAGTTTCAGTCAGCACTCAAAGGATCGCATTCATGCTCTCAGGTCTGTAGTACTCACAGTAATAGGTACCTGTAGTAGTAGACCTGAGGAAATTAGTAAAAGAAATTGCACATGCCATTGCAGTTTATGGGGCTTATCCCACCACACTTTTCTACCACTACAACTCATGTACCTATAGGCAGGATCTACAACTTAGTCTCCAACTCAAACCTTACCAGTGAAGGTAGCTAATCGTTTTGGAACCCGCAACGAATTTAATCAGAAGAATATAGGAGGAGTTCGAAACATTTGGGATTGTCTTTGTTCAGCAGTGAGCGTCTTTTGGTTAAACCAATTCAAATCAAATATAAATTCGTTTATTCGTGGAACATAGGTAAATTACATATTACAGGTGTTAAAAATTACGTAGTCGGTATCACTATGCAACACTTAATTAGCATTTTTTTTGTTACAGTGACTGTCACAAACCAAAAACCTGCCTTTAGGCTGGAGTCGATGTCCAGGGTGGCCGCCATTCCCATCGTGGAGTCAGGAATCGGCGTTACGGAGAAGATTTATCACACGATAAAGGTAATAAAACGTAGGATACCGGAAAACACAGCGTTGTACATTCACCCATAAGATGGGCCGACGACCTCATAAAGGCGCTGGATGCAGGCCGCTACCAACAGTGGACGNCTGGAAAACGCAGCGTGGGACGTCCACCCACAAGGTGGACCGACGATCTGATAAAGGTAGCAGGAAGGCGCTGGATGCAGGCCGCTACCAACCGTGCGATGTGGAAGTCATTGGGGGAGGCCTATGTTCAGCAGTGTGGCTGAACGATGATGATGATGATGATACGCACTAGATGGATTTCTGTCTTTTTATCAGAGTTAGTGCGAAACCACTTCTGTTACGAGTTTGCTATTGTCCAGATGTACTCCGAAACCCGGCGCTTCGTGCTCCGCCGCGCGGACTCCGTGAAGCAGCTGGGGACAGCCGTGCTGGACTCCCGCGTGACCGCGGTGACCGCCACCGCGCTGGACCGCGCGCTCACCACCGCAGACAAGTACGTCGACAAGTACTTGCCGCCTGACAACCAGGACGCCAATGACGGTGAGTTTGTTACTCGTGTTGAAGGTTGACAATAGTGACGAGTTTCTTGTGCTGCTTCTTCTCAGCACTGGCCTGTTTATTGTCCCGAAGCAGTGGTAGGGTTAATACTGGGAAGTGTAAAAGTGCTTTTTTAAAGCTTACCTTTTTGGAAAAATAAATTAGTTTTTTTATGAAGACAATCTAGTACCACTCTGTGGTAAGACAGCCTGTTTCAGACTCAGAGGTCCCCGGGTTTTAATCCCAGTGGAGGAAAAAATTCTGCTTAGTTTCAAACTCAGAGGTCCCGGGTTTGATTCCCGGTGGGGGACAAAATCGGTTAGGTTTGTGGTAGGGGTAGGGTAATAGGGTTTGTTCCAAGTTCGCCTGGCTATCTATCAAAGTACTTTGTTGTAGGTGTTTCGTCAGTACCCCGACCTCATCATCTAACTACATACCTAAAATCTCAAACTTGTTCAATCTTGATCAAATTGACTATGTATTCATAGGATGTTTATAGGTGGNAGTGGACGTCCTGTGGCTGAAATGATGATGATGATGAAAGGTAAATATTAATAAACTAGCGGCCGCCCGCGACTTCGTACGCGTGGATCCCTTTTTACCCCCTTCATCTATCTTACGCGGTTTAGATTTTTTCGTACAAATGTTTTTTCCCGCTAACTCCCGTTCCCGTGGGAATTTTGCAATATCCTGTTGTAACTAAGCTTTAAGTTTACTAAGATAGCTGCATGCCAAATTTCAAGCGTCTAACTGAAGCGGTTTAGATTTTTCATACAAAAGGATTTTCCCGCTAATTCCCGTTCCCGTGGGAATTCCTAAGTATACTATAACCTGCCCAGGAGTTCAGCCATATTCAATATCGTTTATTACGTACGTCTAATTTTCTAATTGAAGTCCAACTAATTTTAAGTGCTTTTCATATTCCATTTTACTTAGTTGGATATGTTTTGACGCAAATACTTATAGTCCAGTACAATTAGATTTTAAATCGGAAATAATTCCTACAAAAGATTTTATTGCTTTAATGGCTTCATTGGTTGCCCATTAAGACTCTCCTAGGTTTTCGACTTCGACGGAGTTGTGCTTAAGTGGTGGGGGCCCCCTAAAGGGGCGCTTTTTCGGTTTTCCGGTTATACCGCGTAAAGGACTTACCCTATCGAAAAGTGGTCTTCCTGACGGTTGAAGGGCATTTAATCCTGTATTAAATAAGACCAAATTCATATGTTTTGGACAAACCGTTCTCGTGCAAATGTTCGGCAAAGTAGATAATATGTGTATTTTAACTATTGACCCTCTCCACGTCCAAAATCTTTAGTAGGAATTATTTCCGATTTAATGCATTTTTGTGTTTAATTCTACTGGCCTATTATTAATTTGCTGTAAATGTGTTAAGATTTTAATTTGAAAATAATATTTTGATTTTCGGCACATAAAATGATCAGCTCTTTGATGATACTCGTACCCTGACGTGGAACTTGTTTTTTAGGGTTCACTATGTAATTTGTTCCATTTTTTGTGTGAGTAAAATAAAGATTTATTATTTAATTTGAATTTCCCAGGAGTCCAACCCGATCTTTCGCTGGTACTTATCGATGGGCGAGTACTCGTTGACTAAGGGCGCGCAGTTGGCGCGGCCGGCCGTCATGCTGTTCGAGACGCCCATCCACCAGCTCGACAAGTTCCTCTGCAAGTCCCTGGACATCGTCGGCGAGCGGGTGCCCTCGATCTACCTGCCTCCGCAGGATGTGAGTATCTGATCAGTTTAGCCAAGTTTCAAAGCGATAGGCGAAGTGAAGAGGACGGACTGGCCAACTCGTGATCCGAGGAATATACAAGTTCGCTAATCCGCCGCCCAACTGTTGTGGTGAATTCACTCGTAAAACCTACATGCACATTTAGCTTACCACAGGGGTTAACGGGATTGTTAGTAAAAAATACTGTTTGTAAAAAGTTTAATGAGATGAGTAGGTATAGTCGCCACAGGTAAGTAACTACTCCCTTACTGACCACCACCTCTGCAACTAATTTTAAGCTTACTAAATAAGCTCCCAACATGTTTTATGTTGTGGCCAAACGGGAACTTTACTCGTAGCAGAAGGTAGGTAGGTAGGTGTACAAAGTCCATAAATCTTAGCTAATTAAAAATTTCTTGTTCAGGTTGGTTTCAGATAACGACTTGTTGTTTCGACTTGTTGAATATTTTGGTCAAAACAAAGTTATCACTATTTATTCACATAATAGATGCATAATCTTCTAGTAAAATCTACTGTTGGATAGGTTGTAACTACCTACTAATCTATAATTATAAACAATGAAAGGTCTGTAAGATCATTCTAATCTTTCCGTGTTTTCTCCACTTAGTTATCTTAATTTCCTATTAACTACTTAGATGATATCATCCTACGAGAAAATCTGATCTTAACTGCTTCAGATCATGAAATCTGTCACGCATTTAACGTAAGAAAGGCCAGATAAAAGATTCACTTCCGAATGGAAATATCGGGACTCAAGAGCTTGCACGATAAGACCACGCTGTTGTTACAAAAATAAACATTCACAATCTAACGTAAAACATGAATGACGCACTTTCATCAATGTCAGTACAATAAGAAATTAGTGATAAGTAAAAGTGGGTAGAAATGCGGAATTTTCGAGTTCATTTCAATGCGAAACGTATGAAATCGGAAATGCTTAAAAAAGTTTCACAACTTTTACTTAACATGCTTCCGAATCTAATCATGAAATTAATGATGTCTGCATCGATATTCGTAGTTATTGTTCGGGACGACCTCTTTTTCCAACTCGGCATTTTCTGTCAGCCGTTTGGAGTAGTGGTTTTAAAAAACGGACTACTGTGCCGCGAGATCCCGGGTTCGATTCCCGGCTAGGCAGAAATTGAAATGATGAATTTTAATTTCTGCGACGGGTCTGGGTACTACGTGACACGCACCCCGTGAAAAAATATGGTCCAGAGCAGAGGTCCAGAGTGTAGTCGTAGCGTAGAAAGAGCTATTTTTGTGGTAGTATACGCACTAGACGATAGATAGCCCGACGGATTAGCAAGCTGAAGTGGCAGTGGTCAGGGCACATGGTACGCAGAACTGACGGCCGATGGGGCAGCAAGGTTCTGGAATGGAGGCCGCGTACCGGAAAACGCAGCTTGGGACGTCCACCCACAAGGTGGACCGACGACCTGATAAAGGTAGCTGGAAGGCGCTGGATGCAGGCCGCTACCAACCGTGCGATGTGGAAGTCATTGGGGGAGGCCTATGTTCAGCAGTGGTCGTCCTGTGGCTGAAATGATGATGATGATGATACGCACTAGATGGATTTCTGTCTTTTTATCGGAGGTAGTGCGAAACCGCTTCTGTTACGAGTTTGCTATTGTCCAGATGTACTCCGAAACCCGGCGCTTCGTGCTCCGCCGCGCGGACTCCGTGAAGCAGCTGGGGACAGCCGTGCTGGATTCGCGCGTGACCGCGGTGACCGCCACCGCGCTGGACCGCGCGCTCACCACCGCAGACAAGTACGTCGACAAGTACCTGCCGCCTGACAACCAGGACGCCAATGACGGTGAGTCACTGCTGTTGAAGACAATGTTATCTAGGTCTAGTGGTAAGACACACCTGTTCCACAACGACCGGCTTATTTAAGGGCTTATACTCAGAGCCGTTAATTAAAAAAGAACCACCTCTTTCAGACTCAGAGGTCTTACTCTTTACCATTACCTGGGTTTTATTCCTAGTGGGGAAAAAAATCTGCTTAATTTCAAACCCAGAGGACCTGAGTTTTCCCCTGGGGGGATAAAATCTTCTCGGTTAGGTGGGTGGTAGGGCTAGGGTCTGTTCTAACTTCGCCTGGCTATCAGCTACCACCATATCTACATTGTTATCTTTCGACAGTCCTCATGATCTGCTTACTATCTAGAGTTTCAAACTTGTCAAGAATCATGAATAAATCGCTCATTTCCATGAATAAAGATTACATGAAATTGAACGAAAAGAAAATTATTGGACTACTTAATCATAGGTGGTCTAACGACTGTAATGTAAGTAGGTAACATAAACAAATAAATTTGCTGAAGTGCTAGTTAGCAGTGCAATAAATAAGCCGTTTCTCTGATAACCGTTTCTATGAGAGCCCCACACAGCGACGACTGACAGCTTATCGCCGCCTGACCTGCTGGATGCACCGAAAACGGAACTTTGGTTCGTGCAATAAATAAAACAAGGTCATGTGATAACTCGCAGCCCCGGCCGCTACTCCCGCGTCTGCGCTCCTGTCTAATTGCCAATTACCACACGACACTTCAAATGCAAGCCATAACTAACTATTGTTACGAGTCTCTATCACAAACCAATAAGATGCGTATTTTATCGACTGTGGCTACCTAATAAGAGGCTCTTAGAGTTCAACGTTATCTAGCGATGACAAATTAGCTATCAAGTCTGCAGGGCAAGACAGACTCCGTCCTCATTCGAATAACCGATAAATCGAGTACATCCGCCACCCATGACTCACTCGCACCTCTTAATATATCGATAACGTAAAATTTGTGATGGTCAGAGGTCGGTCTTGCGATCGAAATATTCCTTAATTAACGTGTTTACCAATACAAATAAGCTTATGTAAATTACATTACAGTACAGACATGTATAAAGTATTACATAATGTTTTACCTACTTAAGTACTGATAGGTGTTCGAAAAACCTAACGTTTATTTTTGCCCACCAGCTCAATGGACAGACGGCATTGTAAAGTTTACGGAACAGCAGTTGGCGAAGCTAGCGCATCATTGGCGATATAATTCAAGTAATTCTTTTCAAAATCTGGAATGATATTGCTCATCTCATCAACATCATCAGCTCATTTAGTTTCAACTGCAGGAGCACCGCCTCCAGCCTCCAACCAGATTTACCAAACTAAATTTACCAGAGGCAAAATTTGTCTAGGTAGTTGCCACACTCCTCACAAGACGAGGAGTGAGATGGAGGTCAGATTTTTGCTTTTAATAAACATACTATCTATTTCTTTTTCGAGTATGCTCCTATGCTATTCCGTCGAAACAACACGGCTAAAAATGTAACTTCATTTAATCTCATAATGACTTTTTATAAGCTCTTTCACACGTTGTAAGTTAGTTGTCATGTAATAAATAACCATACCTATATCACTGCTTCCGGACAGGCGGCAGTGATAAAAAGGTATCCAGTTCAAGAAACTCGAATCACCATTTTTTATTTATAGAGCTTAAGTAATAATTGTTACATTTATTAATCCACATGGCTATTTCTTTTTTTTCCGAGATAGGTAAGCAAGCAGGTATTATTTAGTCAACATAATTATAATTATTTTGTTGACGATAATCCACCTATCCGTTTATCTTCACGGGTCACAGATATCTTATTGAAAAACAGTATGCATTTTGTATTAAAAACACCTACGAGTACTTTAGGTAGTTACCTAACAAATAGCGTTCGTTTTATACAATGACATAATATACTTACTAGCGGCCGCCCGCGACTTCGTACGCGTGGATCCCGTTTTACCCCCTTAACTATGGGTAGAGTTTCGCAAAATCCTTTCTTAGCGGATGACTATGTCTATCTACTTAACATCTACCTGCATGCCAAATTTCAGCCTGATCCGTCTAGTGGTTTGGGCTGTGCGTTGATAGAGTCTCGTCAGTGACCTTTGAGTTATATAACATAGCAAAAAAAACTTGAATAAGTAGATTCCCTTTAACTGTTTATGCTTAGAAGTCAGCTCTCGTAAATTCCAGCTGCTGACTACATTAGCAGCGGACCTTAGTGTGTGACTTAATCTGACCCAGTACTTAGTGATCGTAGTGCCGGCTCACTGGCTTCACCAGTTACTGGTAATCATTGTCAAGCGGGAGCAGCGACTTGAAATTTGATTGGCAAGTAAGCAGCAGCTGTTTAATCCTTGCAAATGTCGACAGCTGTCTACTCTTTGTCGCGGTAGTCAGGGACTGACTTGTTCTGGCCTCACCCAATCAGTACCTAGTGATCATTGCGTGTGGGAGGGAGCAATTACAAGACCGTTGTAATCAATGTGTCTTGTTCTACTCCAGTGGCGATCGTGGTGACGGGCGCACGCCTTACTTGTACTGGCCTCACCCGATGGTGACTGGTGGTCATTGTCAAGCGGGAGAAGCAACTAGAAATTCAGTTTAAAAGTCCAACAGCTGACTACATTAGATCCTTCTAAATATCAGCTGCTGTCTGCTAGTAGTAGCGTGCGCGCCAGTCAAGGAGGGACTTGTTCTGGCCTCACCCAGTAGTGATCATTGTCAAGCGCGAGGAGTATCTAGAATCTCAGTTTGCAAGCAAGTAGCAGCTGATTAAGACCCTTGCAAATGTCAGCTGCTTCCTCCTTAGTTGTCGCAGGAGTGACTTGTTCTGACCTGATCCAGTAGTGATCTGCTCATTATACAGCGGGCCTTACTGTATGACTTGTTCTGTCCCAGTGGTGATCATAGTGACGGGCGCGGAGGGCCCTTGTAAGTTAGCTGCTTCCTCCTTAGTTATCGCAGGAGTCTTGTTATGGCCTCATCCAGCAGTGATCATTGTCGGGCGGGAGTAATCCTTGTCAATCCCAGCTGCTAAGTAACTGCTCATTATACAGAGGGCCTTACTGTGTGACTTGTTCTGGCCCAGTGGTGATCATAGTGACGGGCGTTGAGGGCCCTTGTATGTTAGCTGCTTCCTCCTTAGTTATCGCAGGAGTCTTGTTCTGGCCTTATCCAGTAGTGATCATTGTCGGGCGGGAGTAATCCTTGTCAATCCCAGCTGCTAAGTAAGTGATTTCTTCTGCCCAGTGGCGATCGTGGTAACGGGTACGGAGGGCGAGGCGGAGGTACTCAGAGAGTGACTTGTTCTGGCCTTATCCAATCAGTACCTGTGGGATCAGTACGTGTGGGAGGGAGCAATTACAAGACCGTTGTAATCAATGTGTCTTGTTCTGCTCCAGTGGCGATCGTGGTGACGGGCGCACGCCTTACTTGTACTGGCCTCACCCGATGGTGACTGGTGGTCATTGTCAAACGGGAGCAGCAACTATAAAATCAGTTTATAAGTCCAATTGACTTGTTAGTTGTCGCGGTAGTCAGAAAACGACTTGTTCTGGCAACTACCTGTATACGAATAGAAGCTTAGCTGCCATGCGATTAAGACCTGTCATTTGTCAATCACAGCTGCTGACTACTATATCAGAGGGCCTTACTGTATGATTTCTTCCGGCCCAGTGGCGATCGTGGTAACTGGCGCGGAGAGCTCGGAGGGCGAAGCGGAGGGCAAACAGCAGTTTACTACAATCAGCCCTTTTACCTATAAATAGGGAGTGTCTCAACTAGACAGTGGTGATCATTCTTTGGGTGGGAGTAGTAATAAGTAAAAGTTGTAAAGGACCTACTGACTACTTATGTTATGCATTAGCAGCGGCATTATTAGAGTGCTTGTTCTGGCCCCACCAAGTGGTGATCCAATCCGAATCCACCAAGACATTTTTGCGCGAATCCACATGCACAATGTCGTTCACGCATATGTCCTGTCCTGATCAGGTGAGTGACTTTTTCTGTTCTTATCCAGTGGCGATTGTGGTGACGGGCGCGGAGGGCTCGGANCACAAGTTCTGATAACTTGTACTGGCCTCACCCGATGGTGACTGGTGGTCATTGTCAAGCGGGAGCAGCAACTAGAAACTCAGTTTAAAAGTCCAACAGCTGACTACATTAGATCCTTCTAAACATCAGCTGCTGTCTGCTAGTAGTTGCGTGCGCGCCAGTCAAGGAGGGACTTGTTCTGGCCTCACCCAGCAGTGATCATTGTCAAGCGCGAGGAGTATCTAGAATCTCAGTTTGCGAGCAAGTAGCAGCTGATTAAGACCCTTGCAAATGTCATCTGCTTCCTCCTTAGTTATTGCAGGAGTTTTGTTCTGGCCTCATCCAGTAGTGATCATTGTCGGGCGGGAGTAATCCTTGCCAATCTCAGCTGCTAAGTAACTGCTGATTATACTGCGAGTCTTAAGTACTGTATGAGTTTTTGACTTGACCCAGTGGCGACCGTAGTGACGGGTACGGAGGGTGAAGCGGAGGTAGTCAGGGAGTGACTTGTTCTGGCCTTACCCAATCAGTACCTAGTGATCATAACGTGTGGGAGGGAGCAATTACAAGACCCTCGTAATTTTTTTGGCCCAGTGGCGATCGTGGTGACGGGCGCGGAAGGCTCGGAGGGCGAGGCGGAAGGCGGACGCGCGTGCGCGGCGGCGGCGGTGCAGCACGGCGCGCGCCTGCGCAGGAAGCTGCAGCGCCGGCTCACGCGCCAGGCGCTGGCCGAGGCCAAGGCCATCAAGGAGCAGATACACGTGCTCGTCTATGTTGCTGAGCTGGTAAGTCACGTAATTAATTAATGCCAAAAATGTTGTCGTGACTTGAGTGGCTACCATGAGCCGGAAGACGTAGCGTGGGCAGGCCTCCCACTAAGTGGACCGACGATCTGGTAAAGGTCGCGGGAGGTGCCTGGATGCGAGCGGCGCAGAACTGGTCTTTGTGGAAATCCTTGGGGGAGGCCTTTGTCCAGCAGTTGACGTCTTTCGTCTGAAACAAACGTACGAACGAAAAATGTAGTAGATACTGCAGTTCCCATTTCCGGTCATGTTGTCTCGTTCTATCGCAAAGAATCGGCATTTGATGAGAGCGAGAGAAAACATGAAAATGGGTATTTGGAACTGTGGCCCACTATACACTGATTCCTAGACCTGCATCTAAGTAAATGTTGGATAACAAACAATCCTAGATCCAAATGTTGGCAAATCATATACTTATGTAGAAACTGTGCTTATTTCACACTTAAAAATCTAGTCACAAGAACCAAACATTTATGCAGAGGTTCTTAAAGTTGGTCGAGATCAACTTGAAAACTTTATGAGAACAAATATTTCCTTGCCTATTCTTACGATGACTCAAACAATGGCAGTCTTTTGTCTGTCGCCATTGCTTCTCTACCAATAAATTCTCCAGGTGGCAACCGACCCAGCCCTTGCATGGAAGAAGGCCAAAGAGCTGTACTCGTCGCTGAGCCAGCCCGAGCCGGAGAACCAGGCCCGACCTGAAACTGTTGAGGAGATGCTGGTGCTGCTGTCCCGCGAGACCGCGCGCAAGCTCGTGCACCTCGTCAACTACACGCACACTGACTTGCCCAGGTGAGGAAATTAACGGATAGGTATAAAAGCATTAAAAGCTTTTTTCTCTAGATAGGTATAAGAATAAGAATGTCTTTGTTCAGCACAATTATTATTTAAGGTAGATATACAAAGCAAGAGTAAGTAAACATAAAAAATAAATAAAAACATATGCTGAATAGGCGCCCGCTCAGCAAAAATCGCGACATGACACAAACGTCATGCCGAGACGCTGGTTTTCAGCGGGAACCAATGCGTGATGAGGGTTGCGCGCCCTTCTGGTCGAGACCCGATTCTGAATTAGAAGTGTTCTTTATGGGACTATTCCTTAACGAGAGATATCTCGTTCTCACTGTGCACTGCAGTAAAAACCCAACCAGTGAATAAGTTTTAAAACAAATAAATAGATACGACAGAAGAAGCATCTTTCAACTTACTTATGCGGTTTACAGGGACTTTATTAACAGGGCTAGATTAAATAATCCAAAACATTATTTTTGTCTCAGGAATGTGCGCCAAGGCCTGTCGATGATCACGAGGCACCTGTCGTCCGCCGCCGACGCGCTGCTCAAGGTAGTGACCAGGCGCGCCGCCGTCGCCCCCGCGCTCCTGCACCGCGCCTTCGCCCTGCATCTATCCATCATCGCACCCCAGCCCAGTCAGTCGCCCCTCATTCCTCCACGCCATTTACATGCTTAGGGTTTTAGATCCGCGCCTTAGTACCTACCTTCCTACAGCATCTTTAACGCCTTCGTGACTTTTAAGCTCCTGCACCGTGCCTACGCCCTTCATCTATCCATCATCGCACCCCAGCCCAGTCAGTCGCCCCTCATTCCTCCACGCCATTTACATGCTTAGAGTTTAGATCCGCGCCTTAGCACCTACCTTCCTACAGCATCTTTAACGCCTTCGTGACTTTTAAGCTCCTGCACCGTGCCTACGCCCTGCATCTATCCATCATCGCACCCCAGCCCAGTCAGTCGCCCCTCATTCCTCCACGCCATTTACATGCTTAGGGTTTAGATCCGCGCCTTAGAACCTACCTTCCAACAGTATCTGTGATGCGACCGCGGCTTTCAAGCTCCTGCACCGTGCCTACGCCCTGCATCTATCCATCATCGCACCCCAGCCCAGTCAGTCGCCCCTCATTCCTCCACGCCATTTACATGCTTAGGGTTTAGATTCGCGCCTTAGAACCTACCTTCCAACAGTATCTTAGTACCCATCCTACTGTAGTCCTCGGCTGTCATGATCCTGCATCGCGCCTTCGCCCTGCATCTATCCATCATCGCACCCCAGCCCAGTCAGTCGCCCCTCATTCCTCCACGCCATTACATGCTTAGGCTTTAGTAGATCCGCTCCTTAGAACCTATTCTACTGCAAATTATGGCGCGGTCTCAGCTGTCGCACTCCTACACCACGCCTTCGCCCTGCATCTATCCATCATCGCACCCCAGCCCAGTCAGTCGCCCTTCATTCCTCCACGTCATTTAGGTACATGCTTAGACTTTAGTAGATCCGCTCCTTAGAACTTTTTTTTTATCCACAACGAGGAAGCTCTTGGCCTGTATCTCACCTGATGGTAAGTGACGATCAGGCCGATGCGAGCTTCACCCGGAATCCTCAACCGCGGAGGAACTGGCTATCTTACCTCTAACTGCCGGAACACAATGATGCTGTTAACATTGTTGTTATGGCGACAGACTTAGATAAGATGGTGGTAGCTAGCCAGGCGGACTTAGAACAAGTCCTACCACCAACCAAACCGAACAGAAAAAACTCCCCACTGGGAATCGAACCCGGGACCTCTGCGTCTGAAGCAGGTGGTCTTACCACTAGACCACAGAGGCGGTTATTCTACTGCAACGGTCTCAGCTGTCGCGCTCCTGCACCACGCCTTCACCCTGCATCTATCCATCATCGCACCTCAGCCCAGTCAGTCGCCCCTCATTCCTCCACGCCATTTACATGCTTAGGCTTTAGTTGACGCGATCAATCCGGCATCCATTTACTAGTTACTTACTTTAACTATTCCTTTATGTATTCCATAGCATTGCAAAACCATTGAGACTGTTCATACCTTTACCTTTCATACACCCCATCACTATTAGCTCTCATGGACCATTCTACCTAATAATCCTTTCATGTCAATGAACCCACATTCCATGACATCAGATAATTAGAGAAGAAAAAACAAAAAGAAATACGAAGCTAACTCAAGTATCAATGATGATTACTGGTCAAGGCATTACCATCACGTTAATCTCATTGATGAATCAAATCTCAATTCTGTCGGCTCTACCCTTCTCTCTTACTCACGTCCATCACTCATATAAAGGTTGAGTGAGAGATAAGGATAGAGCTAGAGCTGGAGTAGACCTGTAAGCTTCAACAAATGCTATTACGCAGACGGTGCCGGTGGAGGCGGCGCTGACTGAGATGCGCGGCTGGCGCTCCCGCCTGGCGGCGCTGCTGCAGCAGCTCAAGCAAACCTCGCACTCATATTTGGTAAGTATTACTACTAATGTACAGGCGACAGCACACCAAGCTATACATATTTGTGGAAAAATCGTCCCTATTACCACTACATAAGATGCTACAGTATTTAGCTTGATATGCCGTCGTCTGTACAAATCGTAGGAGACAACTTAGCACTTCGATGTAGACAGTACGATCGGTTTTGGGATGCTCAGACGTCTTGGAGCCTAATCAACTTCTGCTTGTTGAAAAGTAGACCACACCGATGTGAGACTTCATAGTATTGATGATGAAGGCCACCTGCCATAAGCGTCAGCTGCATGCGTTTTAAAGTAATTAGGTAAGTACTTATCATAGTTTAAAAGCTATCAAGTCGTGTTACAAGCATTTACTATCGAGTTTGAGACTATATAGATACTGCTGATTTTGAAAGTCAGGGCCACATCGCTCACTTTATAAATAACCTAATGTTAATCGTTGCAGTTAAGATCTTCAATTAACTTTTTTTAAATGTCGGTGGTCCTAGGATATTTCTTTACCTTGCGTCTATGACAATTGGTATTTCTGAAGCAATATCATTTGAATTATTTTGTTCAAGGAACACCTCGCCGTATTTCTGGCAGGCAACGAGGAGCGGGAGAAGATCGCCCCGCGCTCCACGTACGAGGCGCGCGACGACCTCGCCGCCATTAATGGAGTCAATTGATATATTTAATTACTATTATTAAGCCACTGTCGACGGATCCAGGTTCTTTTTTCTAACCGTCATTCGCATCTTTAGGCGTTTATCATTACAAGTAAAGACTGTTTTAACGCGCTAATATTTCGAGCAATCAGTTTTTATCAAGATAATTGACATTCTTAAAAAAACTCGCTTGTTTTGATTTCAATAACTTATCTTCACTGATTACAGTGGTTTTGGCCGACGAATTAATTTATTTATAGAGTTGTTATTGAATCACGATTGCAGATCCTGGATTCGTATTTTTGTTATTTGAACAAGTTACACAATATCATTAAAGTGACATCACTGTAGCGCCTAAGAATGGATTTTTATAAAAAGTAGATTCAACCGAGGACATAAAATAGTCCCTTGTCGCACTCCCTATTCGTTTATTTGGAAGAAAATCTCTGCCTTAAAGTTTGAGTGATAAATTATTATTTTTCAGGTTATTTATTTATATTATTTTAAAATGTAAAAATATAAGAAGCCCATACATGCAATAATACCTATAAATAAAAGTGAAATCATTCACAAACGCAACTTCCTGTTCAATAAATTAATATTTGGGTCAAATTATATAATTACATCTATATTAATTTAAGTACTTATTATAACTATAATCAACTAAAATTAAATTAAATACGTTAGCTGGTAGTAGTGAGGCTAGAATTTGTAATTGTTTTTTACATCGATTGTTAGTTGATATTATCATGTTTTAATTTAAGACTGTAGGGGTTATCATGTTTTAAGGCCTTAAAATAGCACTAACCCATGCCTGAATTAAATGTAATTATTTTATAGAATTGTTCTTTTATTTATTGTTTCGAATTTTTGTGCCAAACAGTGCACAACGAAAGCTTATGCCACAGGATTGGAACACATTGGAGCCTTTGCCGTTAGAATAATAGACTAGGACTTATNTGCCCGTTTTCACCATCAATCCCTAATTTTTAAGTGACCCCTATGTAAACAAAATTCCTGTTATGTGTTACCATAGATTCACTTAAAAATTAGGGATTGATGGTGGAAACGGGTATAGGACTTATTTTTTTAATTCAGCACTAGGTACTGACATTCAGAAAGACTCAACACAACTCAACATGTCAGCAGTTTGACATTTTTAAACTAAATCAATAGTTTTTAAAATTATCTTGTAGTAAGAGAAAATATAATCAGTCCACAATGAGTACCAGTAGTACCACACACATTTTAGAAGAAAAACCTAAGGATACTTATTACGTACGTAGCAGTTTTTAATAAGTCAAAGGTCCATAGCTCTTAGCATCCTAGCGTTTAGGATAAGGTCCAAAATAGAAAGCACTTATTGCGGGAATAATGTAAGCTTTGATTTATAAAAACCAACAGGAACCACTTGTTCACATTACCATCGTTTCGTAACACCGTAGCTATCTGAATCGGTCAAAAGTGGCTCGTGTCTAGGCAACTCTGTACCCTGAGCACGAATAACTTACGCAATCGTTTTATTACATACTTTACTTATTCTGCAACGTCACCGCCTGTTCTGGTTTTTGTACAAAAAAAGAAATTACGATACTGTAATGGGAACGATATTTGTGCTCCGGGTGCAATTCTCCATACAGATTAAAGGGTATGTTTCTCCAGCTTTAAAATTCTTTAGTCTTAAACCTACAGTCGTATTCACATTTTAGGCAGATATAAACGACGTTGAAGACTTGCCTCGGCGAAGGTGGAGCATTGGCGACGACTGGCGAGCGAGCACCACTCTGTGGTTGCTGGTGCTGGCCCTGCTCCTGTGGCTGGCTACATACTTGATGACGGTGCTGGTGGCAGTGTACTTTGACTGCGGCGTGCGCTCCGTCGTCAGCCTGACCACGCTGCTTGGGTGGAACAATGGCACTTCCATAGTCTCCCTTGATGAAAATACTAAGTTTATCGTGACGTATTAATTGTGTTATGTACCTGTTATTAAATTACCTAACAAACAAGATATTCTACAAGTTATGTTTTTTTATATTGATCCAGCAAAAAATCTTCTAAACATATTAAACGGAGTATGTATATGAGTATTTCGGATACATCGAGGTATGAGTAATGAAGAAAAATGATGTCGCTCTTTGAACCATCTTGTATACCGTCCAGTCCATTTTTTAATTTTTGAGACGTCCAATTGAAATCTTTGCCTCTTTGTTTTTAAAAAGTAAACAGTCAATTTGTCTATGGTTTGACAGATGATGACAACAAGGTCGTCTATAGTCTATGGTTAGTACTAGTGATGANATCTCATGATAAAATTCTATATCCTAACACTGTGTGCCTACCATGAGTTTACGTTAGGTGTGCTCGCTAGCGACTGCGTAAAAAAATGACATTTAAATGTATGACATATTGTGCAGCGCCCCTAGCGGCTACTTTCAAGAAATGAAATCTTCATATAATTTTTTGACGTATTCGCTAGCGAGCTCACCTAACGTAAACTCATGGTAGGCACACTGAGCACGAATAACTTACGCAATCGTTTTACATACTTTACTTATTCTGTAGCGTCACCGCCTGTTCTGGTTTATATACAAAAAAAGAAATTACGATACTGCAATGGGAACGATATTTATTTGTGCTCCGGGTGCAATTCTCCATACAGATTAAAGGGTATGTTTCTCCAGCTTTAAAATTCTTTAGTCTTAAACCTACAGTCGTATTCACATTTTAGGAAGATCATTGTTGTGCCGTTCACTCGATCGGACGTGTCAGCGCTATGAAAATAAATATTTAATTTAACTATTCACTAGCAAAATCGCGACCTACTTTATCGAAACTCGGAAGTGTTTTATCTGTGTCATTAATTTCTAATTGAATACTGAACTTATAATGATTTGTGTATAGACTTGNTTTATTTATTTATTTATAAACGACGTTGAAGACTTGCCTCGGCGAAGGTGGAGCATAGGCGACGACTGGCGAGCGAGCACCACTCTGTGGTTGCTGGTGCTGGCCCTGCTCCTGTGGCTGGCTACATACTTGATGACGGTGCTGGTGGCAGTGTACTTTGACTGCGGCGTGCGCTCCGTCGTCAGCCTGACCACGCTGCTTGGGTGGAACAATGGCACCTCCATAGTCTCCCTTGATGAAAATACTAAGTTTATCGTGACGTATTAATTGTGTTATGTATCTGTTATTAAATTACCTAACAAACAAGATATTCTACAAGTTATGTTTTTTAAATTGATCCAGCAAAAAATCTTCTAAACATATTAAACGGAGTATGTATGAGTATTTCGTATACATCGAGGTATGAGTAATAAAGAAGAAATGATGTCGCTTTTTGAACCATCTTGTATAATACCGTCCAGTCCATTTTTAAATTTTTGAGACGTCCAATTGAAATCTTTGCCTCTTTGTTTTTAAAAAGTAAACTGTCAATTTGTCTATGGTTTGACAGATGATGACAACAAGGTCGTCTATAGTCTATGGTTAGTACTAGTGATGATAGTGGTCTATTTTTAGTAACCGAATAATTATAGAATCGAGTCAGCAGAACTCGAGACGACAACCAGTTAAGAAGATTCCAGTGGGTCTGCTGGACAAGAGGCATTTTTTGATCGATCGAAAATAGATTCCGTTGAAACTTCATACAAAAAAACACGCTTTTGTTCACACGCTGAGTTTGTTCCGGCGTTTCTTCTCAGCACTTGCCATATGTTTGTCTCGAAGCGCTGGTAGGGCCCAAAAGATAAGGAGACATGTAAATTGCCCCATAAGGGCTACCTTTTTCTTTTTTTATTATTTTCTATTGACGTTCATAAGTGCCACTTGTGGTCTAAACTGAATAAATATTTTTGATTTTGATTTGATTTTTGATTTTGATTTTAAAAAGCCAAAAATAAACTGTAAACAAACAATTTTTGTTTTTTTTATCGATTCATCAATATTCGATATATGTACTCGAATCATCCTGACACGGCACATCACTAGTAATTAGTGATGGGCCAACTCGGGAAAAACAAAACCCGATTTAACCCGAGTTAAAGTCCACGTAACTCGGGTTGAACTCGAGTTACGTAACTCGAGTTGACTGGATGGACAAGTAAGTTTTTTACTTATTTTTACCAGTTTATTCCCTCAGATTCGTATTAACATTTAAAAATTATCTTTTATAATGTATTGGGAGAATCATACTAACTAAAGTAAGAAAGAAAAAAATATTGTTTGAAATATAATAATTTATTCATGGATTTTTGGCTTGAATTTTAATTTTAAAAAATATTTATATTTATTATCACTTGGCATTTTTCAAAAACAGAACATAAAACACGAAAATCTACAACAATAACCGGCAGTTTAAAGTTAACTTCAAATTAACATAGTCTCAACACTCAAATGATCGGCAATCTTCGGTCCATGTCGGATCCATTCGGTTTACGAGTCAGAGAGCATTTAACTCGAGTGGGTTCGAGTTACGCCCAACTCGAGTTAACGCGAGTTACTTACTCGAGTTGACCATCACTACTAGTAATACACAATCAATTTCCCTGTGGTGTGTCTGTAAAGCTTGATGACAATAAATCTTTAATTTTCTATTTTAATAAACTTTAAGTAACTGGTGACATGTCACACATTGCCAGTAGTTTAATTTGTGTTCTAAAATTGTGAACGCTGTAAGGCAAAATGCCGTCCATCGATGTGATGGGTCCTCCGGGGCAGGCGATGGACGTGGGAGCCCTGCCCGAGGAGCCCCAGGCGCCGCCGCCCCCTGTTATTGGCATCATTTATCCGCCCCCTGAAGTCAGGAGTATCCTTTATCAATTACTTTTTCAAGTGAACGTATATTGGTAAATATTTGCTAACATAACCTATACGATGTTGTTGTTTGTGTAGGTGCACGACTGTTACCTACTGAAGTTCCAATTTATTTAGCAAAAGTCAAGTATAATAGGTACTTGTTAAGGCTTCTAATGTAGTGGCCACATCTAATGAGTTAATGCTTTACATAGATGCATACATGATTGGTTTACCATGTTAATATTGTCTTGAACATTGGGCCTAAACTATTGACTTTCTATTGTATTAATGAATGTTATAGTGCGAAATACCTACTATTTTTTTAAAATGTATTGAAGTTTCTTCTTAAGTTTCTTCAAGGTTTAATTAGATGTGTTCACGCTCCACAGTTGTAATGTAACTTAGTACTAATAAAATTAACTGATATTTTGTACATAATGTACCTAACTGTAGACCATACAAAAACCAAAGATTATGTATGTATTACTTAAGATTGAAGCAAATAAATATATGTATTTATTTCATGGTAAAAAAAGCCAAATGATATGAAATGATCTTGAAGATTTACACTAATTCCAACTTTCAGCTCCAAAGAATTTCTTTAACCTCCATGTATAGATATTGTTGACAAGACTGCCAGCTTCGTAGCTCGTAACGGTCCAGAGTTCGAAGCGCGCATCCGGCAAAATGAACTTGGCAATCCCAAGTTCAACTTCTTGAACTCCGGAGACCCCTACCATGCGTACTACCAGCATAAGGTCAAGGAGATCAGAGAAGGAAAAAGTAAGTGTTTTTAAAACATTTATTTAAAGCAATTTTAAAAAACAAACATCACTAATTCTTAGTACTATTGATTGATACTGGATACGAGGGCTGCACTAAAAGTATCGGGAATGGAATATTTCCACTGTTCCAGTCATATTAAAATCTATTTAATTGCAAAGTCCAGGGTTTTAAAAATCGTATACCATTTATTTATTTAAAAAAAGATTCTCGGTCGTATCACAAGGTCTTGTCAAACTTGTTTAGTCGTTGAGAAAATGGAATTGACTCGAGAAAATTCAAGAGCGATGATTTATTATGACTTTTGAAGTGGTTTAACACAAAAACAGTGTGTTGACCGGATGATTTCTGCATTTGGTAATGAAGCCCCATCCAAAACCACAATTTATCGCTAGTTTCCTGAATTTCAACGTGGACGTGTCAAGCTCAGTGATGATCCCCGTCAAGGTCGTCCAAAAACTGCAGTCACCTAAGAAAACGTTGATGCTGTGCGTAAGCTGATTGAAGAAGATCGACATGTGATATACCGCGAAATTCAGGCAACTTTAGACATTGGCATGAGTCAAATACAAATAATCTTGCATGAACAATTAGGTGTAAAAAAGTTGTTTTCCCGATGGATACCGCATTCGCTCTGTGAAGAGCAAAAAGCNCATCATAATATTGCATGGTCATCCAAATCACAGGTGTTTGCGAAATTTCAGCTTAATCGGTTGCCTGGAAGTGGGTCTTAATTCAGCTTGCAAGATTCCACCCATACAAATATGAGCCAGTCACTGTAATATGACGTCACGCGCATAAAATGGCGGGCCGGCCGCCGCCCGCACTTTTAAAATTCAATATCTTGGAAACTAATTGACGTATCGAAATAATTCTTTCACATGTATTTTTTATTTTTAACAGAGAATACAGAAAGCTAAAAAACAAAATTAGTGAACATTCTTCATTTTTGATTTTTTTTATCGATTCGTCAATATTCGATATATGTACTCGAATTATCCTGACACGGCACATCACTAGTAATACACAATCAATGAATCAATTTCCCTGTAGTGTGTCTGTACTTGATGACTATAAATCTTAAATTTTCTATTTTAATAAACTTTAAGTAACTGGTGACATGTCACACATTGCCAGTAGTTTAATTTGTGTTCTAAAATTGTGAACGCTGTAAGGCAAAATGCCGTCAATCGATGTGATGGGTCCTCCGGGGCAGGCGATGGACGTGGGAGCCCTGCCCGAGGAGCCCCAGGCGCCGCCGCCCCCTGTTATTGGCATCATTTATCCACCCCCTGAAGTCAGGAGTATCCTTTATCAATTACTTTTTCAAACAGGCATACTAATGGTAAATATTCGCTAACATAACCTATACGATGTTGTTGTTTGTGTAGGTGCACTGTGACCTACTGATTCCAATTTATTTAGCAAAAGTCAAGTGTAATAGGTACTCGTTAAGGCTTCTAATGTAGTGGCCCCATCTAATGAGTTAATGCTTTACATAGATGCATATTAACACGATTGGTTTACCATGTTAATTATTGTCTCGAACATTGGGCCTAAACTATTGATTTTCTATTGTATTAATTAATGTTATAGTGCGAAATACCTACTATTTTTTAACAATGAATTGAAGTTTCTTCTTAACTTTCATCAAGGTTTAATTAGATGTGTTCACGCTCTACAGTTATAATGAAACTTAGTACTAATTAACTGACATTATGTACATAATGTAACTGTAGACCATACAACAACCAAAGCCTAAAGCATATGAAATGTTTTTGAAGATTTACACTAATTCCAACTTTCAGCTCCAAAGAATTTCTTTAACCTTCATGTATAGATATCGTTGACAAGACTGCCAGCTTCGTAGCTCGTAATGGTCCGGAGTTTGAAGCGCGCATCCGGCAAAATGAACTTGGCAATCCCAAGTTCAACTTCTTGAACTCCGGAGACCCTTACCATGCGTACTACCAGCATAAGGTCAAGGAGATCAGAGAAGGAAAAGGTAAGTGTTTTTAAAACATTTATTTAAAGCAATTTTAAAAAACAAACATCACTGATTCTTAGTACTATTGATTGATACTGGATATTACATCATTATTAATGAACTGTAAGCAAATGAAATGCTACAAAAGTAAAGTAAAATCAGTGTTTACTAACATTTTATTCTTCTGAATGAAGGGATGAAAGTCCTTTAATGAAATGGCATTTAAATCTGAATTCAAACTTAAGTTAGGCCTAATTAAATTACCCAATCGATTGGTTGAATTTCAATAATTTTCTGATTATGAATGAATCTGTTCACATGAATGAAGCAAAATAGGTGAATTGAGTTTTTCAATTTTTCTTAGATTTTTCAGCCCTTGCGCACATTATTGAGTGCCATTTCATAATAAGAACCAGTGGCAAACTATACCATCCGAGGCTCGTGGCAAATTCTATGCATGGGGCCCTTGGCGTTTTAGGGTTGTTTTTCAGGAGGGCCCCAGACCATCGCCCTGAAGCAACGCATCGCGAGGGGGGAGTGTGATTAGGGACTTAGGCCGGGGCTCCCTCGGGTCGGGGGTCTGTGGCATTTTGCCAGCCCTGCCACCCTATAGTTACGCCACTGATAAGAACTTTGATTATTACTAGGCCCAGATCCATCGGCTCCGTCGCTCGGGCCGCCGCCGATACAACGGCCAGGACTTGCGCCCGCCACCGCAGCCCGCCAGCAGGAGTTGCTCAAAGCCGCCGCTCCCGCCGAGCCGCCGCCGCCGCGCGACCCACCCCCAGACTTCGAGTTCATCGCCGACCCGCCCTCCATCTCCGCCCTAGAACTCGACATCGTCAAACTCACCGCCCAATTCGTCGCCAGAAACGGCCGCCAGTTCCTCACAGACCTGATGAAGAAGGAGGAGCGCAACCATCAGTTCGACTTCCTTCGCCCCCAGCACTCTTTGTTCCAGTACTTTACGAGGTTGCTTGAGCAGTATACGAAGGTGCTTCTGCCGCCGAAGGAACTTGTCAATAAGTTGGGAGCGGAGGTTCGGAGTGGGGTGCTTGAGCAGGCTAAGAGTAGGGCGGCGTGGCACTCGCACCAGGCGCGCCGCAAAGCAGCAGACGAGGCGAGGATCGAAAAAGAACGGTTGGCTTACGCCTCGATCGACTGGCATGACTTCGTCGTTGTCGAAACGGTCGATTACCCCGCCGGGGAGCCGGGTGACTTCCCTCCTCCCACGACTCCTCTAGAAGTAGGCGCGAGAGTGCTAGCGCAAGAGAGAGGCGAGAACATCAATCTGGCGCAGGACGATGACGACACTGAGATGCAACTTGAGTCGGAGTCGGAGTCCGAGTCCGAGTCTGACCTGGACGAGATGGAGGACCGCACGCAGCAGCAGCAAAGGCCGGATGATAACCGCGTGCAAGACATGGAGGAAGACTCGTCTTCGTCGGAGGAGGAAGGCGACACAGGTGATTATTTTTTCCGTCCTCATTTTGTAGAAGCTTTTTTTTCTATTTATTAATTTAGGGACTTTTACATAGTATATCAGTCTCATCATAACTTAATCGTAAACTCAATTTGTAGAAGCTATAGGTTTAGCTTACAGCTATAGGTCTAGTGTGACAGGTATGGGAGCGACATGAGAGACATAATTATGATGTGGCAGAGCATACAAATCTGACAGAGATCTGAAGTCTCGCTGACGTTTGAGGTCTTAAAAACACCCTTCCGTGCCGCTCCCATACCTCAGGCACTAGACTATAGTTCCTCGCTATTCAGTAATTCACAGAATTTGACTTGCCTTATATTTCAAACCTTTTGTACAGCAATAGTGCATCAAATTATCAGACTAAGTAATGCTTTTGTCTCTGTATTGTAACATTGTATGCAACAACTTTAAAATACAAAAATATGTAACTAAGAACATAGAACTTCCTCCTATGATCAGTCCGGTGAGTCTGCCGGGCTGGCAGCGGGTCCCCGCCGCCTGCCTGCCGTCCTAACGCTGCTGCCCTACTCTAGGCTCACTAGGGAGTTAGTTCCCTTCCTGACCGCATGTCCCGGGCACAGGAGCGGTGCCTTACAACCACTGCCTCCCACCCGTACATCCTTTTTAAAGTCGGTTAAATAGCACATATTTCCGCAGTCCGTCCGGGCACAGACGAGGCGCCGCTGCCGCCTCGTCTGGACCGCGTGGTGGTCAAGAAGTACGACCCCAAGCGCGCCCGGCCCGCGCCCGCGGCCGCCAGCGAGGAGTGGCTGGTGTCGCCCATCACGGGAGAGAGAATCCCCGCCAACAAGGTGCGTAGTTGTTTGTTTGCACGTCACGTGTTGTTCTTTAGTTGGAAAAAATACAGCACATGGTGGATACCATACCATATTTTTTGTTTATGACGTGTGGTTTGCACATTTAGCGCCAAAAATATTTCAAGTAATTAATACATTAAATTATGAACAATGAAAGATGATAGATGAATGATAAGGGATGTTCTTCCCTTTCCTGTAAGTTAAGAGAGTCCCTTTATTGTAACCTCATGAGGAGAACTTTATCAAATAAGAATACAGTCTTGGTTATCGCTTTTGGTAACATTCTTATGTCAGTTTTAAAGAATATTTTAGTAACACCAGGTTAAATCCTTACAATCGATGTTTACTGTATGTGGTGATTGTGGTGTATATCTTTTCTTAAACTACTTAAACCTTTGTTTTGTCACCTGTCATCCGCTTTGCACTGGAAGTCGAATCTTAACTTCGAACTCCTTCTATGTTCTTCTATTTAATTTCATGCGGGTCCAATGACAGTTCCCTGGGAGAAACTTGAAATTCACTGGTTAGGTTTTTATTGGCGGTCAAGCTGTAGATCTAGACTACACAGACGTTGCAGCGGCGCAAAAGTATAGGTGTAGACTGTAGTGGGATACGTCCCTTAACACCAGGTTTGATAAGGATCTATACTAACAGTAATATGAACTCATGGACCTATAAAAAAAGGCGGACGGAACTCTACGCTACAACGAAACTGTGACGCAAAATTTTGGCGTCTGTCTATTGTGTGAGTGAATTTAGGGATGCCATGTTAGCCAAAACATTTTACCCATTTATTTTAAGAAAAACATAGATCGGCAGATGTTACTTGGAAATGTAGACAGAATTTGAAAAGGATGAAAGGTGAATGCGTTGAGGTAGGCGCGAAATTTTCAATGTTCAAATTTTCTTACATTGTTTGCAAGTCAGTGTCAGGGTATGTACATAATGTTGATCAAAAATGATTCACGCAGTTACAAATTACGAATCTTGTGTACATTATAATCATAATCTTATGCATCATCAATATATTATTATTATTATCTCTGATAGATTTTAACATACAACCTGACACTGACTTGCAATCAATGTAAGAAAATTTGAATTTCGCAGTTCCACATTTTTGGGAAGGATCAAATCTGCCTATGAAAATATATCCCATTAAAACACAATTATTATGATAAATTATTTTATTTCTATAGTATGCGTAATAAATAACTAAAAAGTCCTAAAATTAGTATTAATTTCCCATATTTCGGGTAATTTTCCCACGTAAATAACTGAGAACACTGGTCTTTGACGTATTATTTTTTCGAGTGAATGACGTTTGATTTCAATTAATTTCAATATTTTAATNAGCTGGTGTATCCTAATGTCACAGTATTTTGTTGATGAGAATCCGTCCGACTTTTTTTATAGGTCCATGTATGAACTGCTCAAAATATTTATTTATTGTTACGTCCTTAGGTGGCGGACCACGTGCGCATCGGTCTGCTGGACCCGCGCTGGCTGGAGCAGCGCGACCGCGCCGCCGCCGAGCGCACCGACCGCGACGAGGCGCTCGCGCCCGGCGCCGCCATCGAGGCCAGCCTCAAGCAGGTACGGTATCCTTCCGTTTGGCCAAATTACTTTTCGCCAAATTTCACTTCGCAAACAACTTATCGCCAAAGTTTCATTTCCCAAATGAACTTTTAGCAACTGTACTTTTCGCAACTAATTCATTTGGTCAAATTATCATTTGGACAAATTTTACGTGGCAAATTTTTATATAGCAAATGTTTTATTTTGCCAAATATTAAATCCCAAATAATTTGTTTGATCAAATTGACACTTCACATACTTACCCACCGTTACCCACAAATCAAAGCATAGGCACATGATCATGGTTTTCACAAGAATTTTATGTAAAACAAAGAGATTGCAGAAAACAGTATGGTTGCAGAAAGTAGGTATTGCTGAAAATAATAGGTTAGGTTAGGTTAGAACAGTGACCATTAACGCGCGAAGGCGAGCGAAGCGTGCCGCGGCAGCGGCCGCCGAGCGCTAGAATCACCTTTATTGTTAATGAATCATTTAGAAATTTCGAAAAAAGAATGAAATATGAAAATTACTATAGATAATTTTTATATTTACTACCCACGAAACAAAATAA
Source organism: Ostrinia furnacalis (assembly GCF_004193835.3). NCBI lineage: Eukaryota > Metazoa > Arthropoda > Insecta > Lepidoptera > Crambidae > Ostrinia > Ostrinia furnacalis. The sequence goes on from NW_021131895.1 coordinate 388,279, forward strand.
TAACCACAGGCTTATTTGTATTCCATTCTATGCACCAATCAAATTATTTTGTAAATTGTTTATTGGCAAAACATACTTTGCCAAACAATAATTTGCTAAACAATAATATGCCAAACACGACATTTGCGAATTAAACATTTGCAATAAGTTGTTTTGCCAAATGAAAATTTGCGGAACGTTGTTTGCGATGTGATAATTTGGGAAACGTTTTTTGGCCAAACATTAGTAATCCAGCAGGTACGTACCTTCTATACGACTTTAAGAGCGTTTACGCGAAGCGCGGCGTTTCAAGCGGCATCATTGGAAATGATTCGCGCGCGGCGTTTTTTAATAGTTTTCAAATGTTTATAGCAAAACAATAACAATGAATTATATATCGTTTCAAAGTAAATATTTTAAAGAAGATGTTATTTTATTATATTCAGCTATTTTTATGTTGAATTAAAGAAGAATAATGGTGTAAAAATCACTTTGATTTTTGGGTATTTCACGTTCTTTGAATGTGTGATTTCTTATTGTAAAATGCTTAAATCTAAGAATTTTCTCAACTAACTATTTGCCTAAGGACCTATGCTATAGGATATAAATGTTTGTTATATCGTTTTCACAGTATTTTTATAAAAAATTCAGCTTGTAAACTGACGCTAAAGTGGAAATTCGAAAACCTGTGTGGACTTATCTTGATAGAATTCTTAAATACTATACTAATCGAAATATTTTCTTAACTAACTATTTAGACGACGAAATTGCCCAATTATTTATGCCTATAACATATTTGTAATTTAACTGGTTAATGATTGTAACAGGTTGAAAAAGTACTGTTTTTGCGCCAAACAGCGTAAACGCTCCACCACGCGTACACCAGTTATCGTTGTCTTCTTATTTGTTACGCTCTTGGCAGAGCGGTCGTGGTCACGTTGAGGCTTTGTTCGCATCGGTTGTAGAGGCGGATACAACTCTCCGCACGATCTCCCTCCATCTCTCTCTATTGGCAGACTGTCTGGTGCAGTCACATAAGCCGTCTCCCACTGCTGCTTTCACTTGGTCGGTCCAGCGCATTGGTGACCTGCCACGCGATCGGGTTCCTTCGACTTTTCCCTGGACGACCAGTCGTTCTATGGAGTTGTCATCCCGCCTCGAGACATGTCCAAAGTATTGCAGTATGCGCGACTGTACCGTTATTTATAGTTATGGTTAAAATTAGGTGGTGCAACTCAGCCTAAGACAGTTTGCGTTATAATGTAAAACTATCTGAAAACACCGACCGCGTAGCGGCGCTGCCCCATGGCGCCGCCATCAAGGCTAGCCTCAAGCAAATACGCAGGACTTTCAACTGCAAACCCTCTGCCTTAAAGTTTCAAATTGACTTAGGCCGTATACAGAAAGAAAGCTGGAAACTTATAAGCGCTTACCGGCGCTTGACAGCGCTGGTAACCCGCGCAGGAAAATATATGAACGCGCGCCGATAAACACTGAACGGCGCCGACAAATTTCAACACGCGTTGGTCAGCGCTGGACGCTGCCATATAAAATGACATTCAACTTGCTTCCTTTGTGAAGTAAGCGCTTATAAGTTTCCAGCTTTCTTACTGTATACGGCCTTAGAATACAAGGCCAGCCTCAAACAGGTACCTATGCAGGATTTTCAACTTTAAGATAGTCAGCCTTAAAGTTTAAAAGTTGTCATAAAACACGATAAGGCCTTTGCGCTGGTATCGCCATCGTGGCCAGCCTCAAGCAAGTACGCAGGACTTTCAACTTTAAAACAGTCCTTTGAGTTGAAAGTTGACTTAGAACACGAGGCGTTTGCACCGGTATTGTCATTGAGGCCAGCCTCAAGCAGGTAAGATAAGGACTTCTATGACTTTCAACTTTAAAAAGGTCTGCTTTGAGTTTGAAGTGGGTTGATTTTTTGTGAACGTAATCGGATCGGATCGTAAGCAGGACAACGTATATCGTGACGTTCTTTACGTCCAGTAGTGTAATGCCATTAACTGAAAATAATCCGCCCTTATTAGATTTCTGCAAGAAATTCATCGTGATAAACATAAATGACGATCCACTTTATTTCATTCTAACGACTCTTAAACATTTTAAGATTACTAACCATTACTTCCAGTCATTGTTACAAAACTCAACCAATCTAATCCGCAGCTCGCCGAGCGGCGTACGGACATCTTCGGCGTGGGCGACGAGGAAACGGCCATCGGCAAGAAGATCGGCGAAGAGGAGAAGCGACGCGACGACGCCCTCGTATTACTTCATTATTAATGAACTGTAAGCAAATGAAATGCTACAAAAGTAAAGTAAAATCAGTATTTACTAACATTTTATTCTTCTGAATGAAGGGATGAAAGTCCTTTCCAGAAATCTGAATTCAATCTTAAGTTACCTACTTAAATTACTCACTCAATTGGTTGAATTTCAATACTTTTCTGATTATGAATGAATTTGTTCATATGAATGAAGCAAAATAGGTGAATTGAGTTAAATTTCAATTTTTCTTAGATTTTTCAGCTCTTTCGCACATTATTGAGTGCCATTTCATAATAAGAAACCAGTGATAAACTATACCATCCGAGGCTCGTGGCAAATTCTATGCATGGGGCCCTTGGCGTTTTAGGGTTATTTTTCAGGAGGGCCCCGGACCATCGCCCTGAATCATCGCTTCGCGAGGGGTTAATGCGATTAGGGACTTGGGTCGGGGGTCCGCACGGTGGTCCCGATTTAATAAAACATGGACATTGATGCTAGAAGCACGAAAATCACGAAAAAACTTGTTATCCTTCAGAGAGAGACGATATTTGTGTGAGTTATCAATGATGGACATATTGTAAATTGGGCAACCTCTCGTATAAGCTACTTTTTGACGGCCAGCGGACCTATACATACAACTTTGTATTAAGTATTTCCCTTAATTTTTAGTAAAAGTTGATGCATACGAGCGCGCGCGAGTGCGAGTCGTTGTTATGTGTCATCAAAAGTGTCCCTTATACACCATATTGTAATTCTGGCAATTTTTCGGGGAAATATTTAATATAAAAAAATCGATTTTTCAACCCTCGATAACTCAAAAGTACGCAGAGATAAGTGACAAGTATCTTCGCATGAAATACTCAGAATCACTTGTTTTATAACATGTGTGATCGGCATCTTGACATCGTTAAAGAATTTCGAAAAATTGACAGAAACGTAATTTCTTCCATACAAAAAATATGTATATATTTTTTTTTACTACGGAATAGACGTCGTAGGATTGTAATATATTTTTGCCTTATTAGTTATCATAGCAGTAACCATCAAAAAAATTTTCGTGCCTCTAGCATCAATGTCCATGTTTTATTAAATCGGGACCACTGTGGTCCGTGGCATTTTGCCAGCCCTGCCAATAATTACGCCACTGATAAGAACTTTGATTATTATTAGGCCCAGATCCATCGGCTCCGTTGCTCGGTCCGCCGCCGATACAGCGGCCAGGACTCGCGCCCGCCACCGCAGCCCGACAGCAGGAGTTGCTCAAGGCTGCTGCTCCCGCCGAGCCGCCGCCGCCGCGCGATCCGCCCCCAGACTTCGAGTTCATCGCCGACCCGCCCTCCATCTCCGCCCTAGAGCTTGACATCGTCAAACTCACCGCCCAATTCGTCGCCAGAAACGGCCGCCAGTTCCTCACAGACCTGATGAAGAAGGAGGAGCGCAACCATCAGTTCGACTTCCTTCGCCCCCAGCACTCTTTGTTCCAATACTTTACGAGGTTGCTCGAACAGTATACGAAGGTGCTTCTGCCTCCAAAGGAACTTGTCAATAAGTTGGGAGCAGAGGTTCGGAGTGGGGTGCTTGAGCAGGCTAAGAGTAGGGCGGCGTGGCACTCGCACCAGGCGCGCCGCAAAGCAGCAGACGAGGCGAGAATTGAGAAGGAACGTTTAGCCTACGCCTCGATCGATTGGCACGATTTCGTCGTTGTCGAAACGGTCGATTACCCCGCCGGGGAGCCGGGCGACTTCCCTCCGCCCACGACTCCTCTAGAAGTGGGAGCAAGAGTGTTAGCGCAAGAGAGAGGCGAGAACATCAATCTGGCGCAGGATGATGACGACACTGAGATGCAACTTGAGTCGGAGTCGGAGTCCGAGTCCGAGTCTGACCTGGACGAGATGGAGGACCGCACGCAACAGCAGCAAAGGCCGGATGATAATCGCGTGCAAGACATGGAGGAAGACTCGTCTTCGTCGGAGGAGGAAGGCGACACAGGTGATTATTTTTTCCGACCTCTTTTTGTAGAAGCTATAGGTTTAGCTTACAGCTTTAAGTCTAGCGTTTAACTGAGGCAGTGACACAGGTATGGGAATGGGAGCGACATGAGAAACATACACTCAACATCAAATAAACCGCACCTTCCGCGACGCGAACTTTAAAGATTTTCTTCTGACACAATCATGGTGCCCCAACAATATTGGTGTTATTTGAAAGCCCAATAAATATCCTTAAAGAAAAACACATTTAATTTCTTAATAAATGATTAACATATTATACCATAAATATGACCTGAAAAAGACCTCACTTTGAGCTCACCTCTGGGATCAATTAGACCAAATTTTATGGTTATTAAACCAAATAATGATCACACGTGTCCTCTTTAACAGATGGATAACGATTAATCCCAACTTAACAGTTTTATAGCCATAAAAGTTGGCTCAAGCGTAATTACCTATTTTTTGAAGAAGTGACTGGATCCTTCTAAAAACACATTTTTGGGGTAAAAACCTTTCCTTTAATGAAATGAAGTTTAGAACTAGGCTTTCAAATGGAACCAATGTTGGTAGGAAGTGGGGATGCATACGTTTGAGAAGTGCTTGTTGCGGGAGGTGCGATTTATTTGATGACAAGTGTATTATGACATGGCAGAGCATACAAATCTGACAGAGATCAGAGCCCCGATTACGGTAACTTTTAACGTTTACAATCCAGACACGCTTCTCGATTCTGCGATACGATTGGTCGTTCAACAGCGTACGTCAGCTGTTTCGACCAATCGTATCGCAGCGTCGATGAAGCGTGTCTGGATTGTAGACGTTAAAAGTTACCGTAATCGGGGCTCTGAAGTCTCGCTGACGTTTGAGGTCTTATAAACACCCTCCTGTGCCGCTCCCATACCTCAGGCACTAGACCTATAGTTCCTCGCTATTCAATCATTCACAGAATTTGACTTGTCTTATTTGTCTAAACTTTTTGTACAGCAGTAGTGCATCAAATTATCAGACTAAGAAATGCTTTTGTCTCTGTATTGTAACATTGTGTGCAACAAGTTTAAAATACAAAAATATGTAACTAAGAACATAGAACTTCCTCCTATGATCAGTCCGGTGAGTCTGCCGGGCTGGCAGCGGGTCCCCGCCGCCTGCCTGCCGTCCTAACGCTGCTGCCCTACTCTAGGCTCACTAGGGAGTTAGTTCCTTTCCTGACCGCATATCCCGGGCACGTGAGCGGTGCCTTACAACCACTGCCTCCCACCCGTATATCCTTTTTAAAGTCGGTTAAATAGCACATATTTCCGCAGTCCGTCCGGGCACAGACGAGGCGCCGCTGCCGCCTCGCCTGGACCGCGTGGTGGTCAAGAAGTACGACCCCAAGCGCGCCCGGCCCGCGCCCGCGGCCGCCAGCGAGGAGTGGCTGGTGTCGCCCATCACGGGAGAGAGGATCCCTGCCAACAAGGTGCGTAGTTGTTTGTTTGCATGTCACATGTTGTTCTTTAGTTGAAAAAAATACAGCACATGGTGGATACCATACCATATTTTTTGTTTATGACGTGTGGTTTGCACATTTAGCGCCAAAAATATTTCAAGTAATTAATACATTAAATTATACACAATGAAAGATGATAGATGAATGATAAGGGATGTTCTTCCCTTTCCTGTAAGTTAAGAGAGTTCCTTTATTGTAACCTCATGAGGTGAACTTTATCAAATAAGAATACAGTCTTTGTTATCGCTTTTGGTAACATTCTTATGTCAGTTTTAAAGAATATTTAAGTAACACCAGGTTAAGTCCTCATAATCGACGTTTACTGTATGTGGTGTATATCTTTTCTTAAATTACTTAAAATCTTTGTCATCTGTTATCCGTTTTGCACTGGAGGGAAAGTCGAATCTTAACTAAGAACTCCTTCTATGTTCTTCTATTTAATTTCATGCGGGTCCAATGACAGTTCCCTGGCAGAAACTTGACCTTCACTGGTTAGGTTTTTATTGGCGGTCAAGCTGTAGATCTAGACCAGCGGTTCCCGAATGGTGGTCCGCGGAACCCTGGGGTTCCGTGGAAAGGCCGCAATGGTTCCGTAAAAAATATTATCCCACGTTTCGTGACCGACGTTGTTCGCTCACACCGACTTGTTTACGCACAAGGGAGGGGCAGGGCGTGCGGGCGGAGTAGTACGGGGGTTCCGCTAGGAAAAGTATAATCAATTAGGGTTCCTTGGCAAAAAAAATTGGGAAACCCTGATCTAGACTACACAGGAGTTGCAGCGGTGGAAAAGTGTAATGAGATTCGTCCCTTAACACCAGGTTTTATAAGGATCTACACTAGATAGAATAGTAATAAGAACTATTGAAATCATATTTATTATTCTTCGTTGTCCTTAGGTGGCGGACCACGTGCGCATCGGTCTGCTGGACCCGCGCTGGCTGGAGCAGCGCGACCGCGCCGCCGCCGAGCGCACCGACCGCGACGAGGCGCTCGCGCCCGGCGCCGCCATCGAGGCCAGCCTCAAGCAGGTACGCAGGACTTGCAACTGTAAACCCTTTGCCTTAAAGTTTCAAATTGACTTAGAACATAAGGTGCTTGCACCAGTATCGCTATTGAGGCCAACCTCAAGCAGGTACAAGACTTCTATACGACTTTAAATATTAAACCTGGGTTGCACCATCTCTTACTTTTGACTTTCACAAACGTCAAAAAACTGTTTAACACCATACAAATACACCGGCTATCGTTATACATAGATACGTTTAAAATAAGGTGGTGCAACTCAGCCTAAGACAGTTTGCGTTATAATGTAAAACTATCTGAAAACACCGACCGCGTAGCGGCGCTGCCCCATGGCGCCGCCATCAAGGCTAGCCTCAAGCAAATACGTACGACTTTCAACTGTAAACCCTTTACTTTAAAGTTTAAAGTTGACTTAGAATACAAGGCCAGCCTCAAACAGACTTTTGACAGACAGATAGACGCAGGACTTTCAATTTTAAAACAGCCTTTGAGTTGAAAGTGGTCTTAGAACACCAACCGCGACGAGGCGCTCGCGCCCGGCGCCGCCATCGAGGCCAGCCTCAAGCAGGTACGTTAATAAATGTCGGCCGTTTGGTGTAGTGGTTCAGAACGGACTTCTATGCCGAGAGGTCCCGGGTTCGATCCCGGCCGAGCAGAAATTGAAATGATGAATTTTAATTTCTGTGACGGGTCTGGGTGTTTTCTATGTATAATATGTATTTATTTACAAAAAAAAAGTATTTAAGTATGTTTATATCCGTTGTCTAGTTCCCATAGTACAAGCTTTGCTTAGTTTGGGGCTAGCGGCGCAGTGTAAAATGTCTTAGGATATTTATTTAAAAATATAGACAGGTAAATAAGGAATTTCAGTGAAACCTACTAAATCTATGTAAGACCACTTGAATTACACAAATAAGGAAATTTTATTTGTTTTACGTTACTTCTATACTACTCTCAACTCTAAACCAGTCTGCTAGTTTAAAATTGTCTTGAAACAAGATGAGGCGCTCGCGCCGGAATCGCTATCGAGGCCAGCCTCGAGCAGGTGCGCAGGACTTGCAACTGTAAACCCTTTGCCTTAAAGTTTAAAGTTGACTTAGAACACATGGCTAGCCTCAAACAGATACGCAGGACTTTCAACTTTAAGACTGTCAGCCATAAAGTTTAAAGTTGTCTTAGAACACGATGAGGCGCTTGCGCTGGTATCGCCATCGAAGCCAGCCTCAACCAAGTACGCAGGACTTTCAACTTTATACCCTCTGCTTTAAAGTTTCAAATTGACTTAAGGATTTTTGAGTTTAGTCTTCTAATTTGATGAGTTAAAAATGTTTGTGGTCAGACTGTATGACTTTTATGAACAGGTAAGCGATCTAATTGACTGTAAACTCTTATGATAGTCTGTAGAGTTGAAAGGTGCCTTTTGTTGTCGGACTCAGTCTCTCACTGATGAAGTTTGCGACCACTAGTGTTACACAGTCTGAATTATGAAGAACTAAAAATGTTTCTCAAAATTGATATGATTTTCCCTTAAAAAAATTAAGACACCCATCTGCTTTGTAGAGCAATGACCACAAGAAAACACCTGGTAAAGACTGGATGAAACAAGCAGGAGATCGTGCATTGTGGCATTCCTCACGTCCGTAGTATACTGCCATTAACTGATTTAAAAATAAGTCATCATATTTAGATTTCTGTAAGAAATTCATCGTGGTCAAACATGAACGACGATCCACTTTATTTCATTCTAACGACTCGTTAACATTTTAGGATTACTAACCATTACTTCAGTACAAGAAACAAAAATAAACTTGCCGTTCCAAATTTCAGACTGCACAAGATTGGTAATTCATTTATGGGGAAATGTATTAAACTTTTCAATAAATTACCACAAACTGTTGTAGAATTGCCCATTCATAAATTTAAAGCACATATCAAAAGCATCTTAATGAAAAAGGGCTACTATAAAGTTGATGATTATATAAAAGATAAAAATTTTTGGAATGTTTAACTACCTAGCTCGCATCAATACTTATGACTATAATTTGTATATTTTAAAGACTGTAAAACCTTGAAAAGGAGGCTGACAATAGTGACTGAGTTTCTTGCGCTGCTTCTTCTCAGCACTGGCCCATTTATTGTCCCGAAGCAGTGGTAGGGTTCATATTGGGACGTGTAAAAGCGCTTTTTTAAAGCCTATTTGCAAAAATAAATGAATTTTATGAATTTTAATTTTTTAGTCATTGTTTCAAAACTGAACCAATCTAATCCGCAGCTCGCCGAGCGGCGTACGGACATCTTCGGCGTGGGCGACGAGGAAACGGCCATCGGCAAGAAGATCGGCGAAGAAGAGAAGCGACGAGACGACCGCGTCACGTGGGACGGACACACCTCCAGCGTCGAAGCCGCCACCCGCGCCGCGCGCGCCCACATCACGCTCGAGGACCAGATCCAGCAGATACACAAGGTTAGATGCGGATATATGCTAAGGTTAGATGCGGATATATGCTAAGGTTAGATGCGGATATATGCTAAGGACATCGGCGAGGAGAAGCGGCGCGACGACCGCGTCATGTGGGACGGACACACCTCTAGCGTCGAGGACCGGACCCAGCAGATACACAAGGTTAGATGCGGATATATGCTAAGGTTAGATGCGGATATATGCTAAGGTTAGATGCGGATATATGCTAAGGACATCGGCGAGGAGAAGCGGCGCGACGACCGCGTCACGTGGGACGGACACACCTCCAGCGTCGAAGCCGCCACCCGCGCCGCGCGTGCTCACATCACGCTGGAAGACCAGATCCAGCAGATACACAAGGTTAGATGCGGATATATGCTAAGGTTAGATGCGGATATATGCTAAGGACATCGGCGAGGAGAAGCGGCGCGACGACCGGGTCACGTGGGACGGACACACCTCCAGCATCGAGGACCAGATACACAAGGTTAGATGCGGATATATGTTAAGGTTAGATTCGGATATATGCTAAGAACATCGGCGAGAAGCGGCGCGACGACCGCGTCACGTGGGACGGACACACCTCTAGCGTCGAGGACCGGACCCAGCAGATACACAAGGTTAGATGCGGATATATGCTAAGGTTAGATGCGGATATATGCTAAGGACATCGGCGAGGAGAAGCGGCGCGACGACCGCGTCACGTGGGACGGACACACCTCCAGCGTCGAGGACCAGATCCAGCAGATACACAAGGTTAGAATATCGATATTTTATATTATATCATCCAGATAACTCTGTACAGCGTCGGGAGACAACGCAACCATTAGGGATCTATTGTAGCATAGCCTGTAAGGCCCGGTTTCCACCAAAGTGGAGCAGAGCGGAGCGGAATTTAGAAGTGTTTTGAGTAACCAATTAAATTTAATTTTTTCCACTTCTCGTCTCCAGTCTTTGGTGGAAATTGAGCCTTAGTCACAGACAAAGGCACATCAAGGCAAACATCGTTCTATCTTACTAAAACTGAAACACTGAAAGATCACCTATTATAAAATTAAATTAATTATAATATTATTATTGATTGTCTTCTAGTGTATGTCTTGTTGGTTGTCTTATTAAATAAATAAATAAATTACTAGCGGTCGCCCGCGACTTCTTACGACTGGATTCCGCTTTACCCTCTTGGAGGTGGAGTTTTGCAAAATCCAGTCTCAGTGAGCACCTAGTTCTAAATGGAACCCCCATGCAAAATTTGAGACTCCTAGCACTTGTAGTTTCTGATATTTTAAAATCTCACAAATTATAACACCTACAAATTTTAAATATAGCAGGTAGGTACTTTATAGGGTATAGTAGACATCCGCTAAGAACTCCATCCCCAAGGGGGTAAAACGGGGTCCACGCGTACAAAGTCGCAGGGTGGCAGCTAAATAGCTGATCTTTCAGTGCAAATGCATAGTACATAGTCTCATACGCCCATTACAACTGATTCTCTACATAATATTTTGTAATATTAAGAAGAGAGCAAAATGAAAAACCGTATTTTTCTGCGTTTGTTTGAAAGGTGACGTCTTTATTCTTTTTTCTAATTTATGAAATTCTGTCCTTGACAACAACTTCCAGGTCAAAGGCCTCCTCCCAGACGAGGAGAAAGAAAAGATCGGTCCGAAGCCCGTGGCGGGGGCCAGCGCCCGCCCGCCGCCCCCGCGGGCCCCGCCCCCGCGCGCCCCTGCCCCCGCCGTGTTGCTACAGCCGCTGCCGCCGCTTATGGTCATACCGCCGCTGGCGCCGCGTCCGCCGCTTATACCCACGCCAGGTAAGAACTAATTCTTTTTAGGGCACTTAGGCCCAGAACAGACGGTGAAACGCAACTGCAACGAAGCTACAACTTTGTGATGATTCCGATGAATGAAACTGAAACTGAAAGTTTCAAACTGGTCGCGTCATGTGTGGTCTCTCAACGGACGCTAAGGCAGAAACTTAGATGCAACTCAAAAGTAACTAGCAGTTGCAGTTTCGTTGCAGTTGCGTTTCACCGTCTGTTCTGGGCCTAAAGCTTTAAATATAGATCGTTTCATCCGCGAAGACGCGCCTCACCACTTTTTGGTTGAAAGAAGCACGAGGTGCGAAGAGTTTGATTCGAGCAATCTGAGCGTCATTATTGCAGTGTGCGTGTGCAGTCTACTGTTACTTAATACAAATTATGGATTAGCGGAATGCTGTATTAATTAATAATTGGCGACGTTGAACTTGGAAATACTCGTAAATAAATTAAAACAATTTAGAGCAGCACTGAAGAGCAGCCTCACACGAACACAGAATATTGTAAGTACAGTGACTGAAATCTCCGACGAAGAGATTACATTACGAAACTCCCCGTACCCCACGCTACCCTCGCTCAAAAAGTGGTGGGGCGCGTCTTCGTGGATGAAACTAGTATATTGGCTGTGAACATGTGGAATAATGGTTCTTCTAAGTTATTCGTACTTCTAAGCGAGTTAACTATTAGTGATAAAAAAATATATCTGTCTGTTGACATACTTTTTGAAAGCTATAAAATGCGACTTTCATAAAGATTTTTTTATCAATGGAGGACTGAGACAAGATGTCATTAGGTCGCGATTTTTTACACTTTGATGTCGATCTTTATTGTATAAATATCTCATATTAAGATGAGACTATTTTGATGCTGACCTAATTTTATAAATGTTAATTTTGTTTATGTATTCTAAAGTCCGGTCGCCGAGCACATAGACCAGACCAGAGTAAATACAAATGAGTAGGTCATCTTCATAGAAACGCCCGAGCGCGATTTGTATGAAGATGACCTACTCATTTGTATTTACTCTGCTACGGCCGCCCGTCGCACAGTCACAACAGCAATATAATTACGAATAAGCGATAAGGATGTTAGCTTGGGGTCATTGGACGAAATAGGCTAGTTTCCTAAAAAAATTTTTTTAGTCCGTCATGTTTAATATCAAAAAATATTGGACACATATATTTTTATTTGTCAATCTAACAAATAATTACATAGTTATGGTGCATTGAAGTTCCGCACGACGTCACAACGTGCGGCACTTTTATGCACGCATTGACGTCACGGGCCTCTTCTTATGAACATTGGCGCGCTTTATCTCTTTAAATTTTCATTAGTTTGAAAAAGTGCAAAATACGTATAGAGTATTTTTTGATAAGTTAACTGACGGAGTAATTAAAACTCTTGCTTTTTGACCCAGGAAACATTCTACGTACTCGGCGACCAGACTTTAGTATTAAATATTTTTCTTGCTTATTCCCTCAGTGGTAGGCGGCGTAGGCGGGCCAGCATACGGCTTCGCAGCAGCAGCAGCGCCGGTGCCGGCGGCGCCGCCTCCCGACGAGGACGACGCGCCGCTGGCCAAGCGCATGCGGACGGAAGACGCGCTCGAGCCAGAACACGCTTGGCTCGCGAGGCATCCCGGCACCGCGCCCATGCAGGTAAGACCAGCCTCTTGCATATGCTGAAAACTGACTTATGCATATTCAAAAAATTCAAAATTTATTTATTGGAAACAAGAAAATTTGTACATGAAAAAGCGTGTACGATAATAGCCGCAATAGTTTCAGAGAACTGTGGTGCGACTACTAACGCCCACTTCCGTAAAAATATTCCATAAACATACTACTTTAGGCGTGCTGTTTGAATGTGTGTGATGTGTGTATGTGTGTGGTGTGTGTATGTGTGTGGTGTGTGTATTTGTGTGTTGTAAGAGTGTGTTGGCTTTAAAAATATAGAACCCAAGTTACCCGTTTAAGAGATATGCAGACACAATCCTGACTCGCTATGCAGGTACATCCTGCTCGTTATTTAAGTTCTCTCATATCAATGTGACGGTATTCGCTGGGTGCGAAGTACTAGGTGGGGGTAACATAATCTATCGCAGCGCTCATGGTGGTCAAAAGTAGAAATAATGTAAGCTCTGTCATCAGATGTATCTGTCAATGGCAAAGCGATTCTACTTAATACATTTTAATATCATTANAGGTTAGATGCGGATATATGCTAGGAACATCGGTGAGGAGAAGCGGCGCGACGATCGCGTCACGTGGGACGGACACACCTCTAGCGTCGAGGACCGGACCCAGCAGATACACAAGTTTAGATGCGGATATATGCTAAGGTTAGATGCGGATATATGCTAAGGTTAGATGCGGATATATGCTAAGGTTAGATGCGGATATATGCTAAGGACATCGGCGAGGAGAAGCGGCGCGACGACCGCGTCACGTGGGACGGACACACCTCTAGCGTCGAGGACCGGACCCAGCAGATACACAAGGTTAGATGCGGATATATGCTAAGGTTAGATGCGGATATATGCTAAGGTTAGATGCGGATATATGCTAAGGTTAGATGCTGATATATGCTAAGGTTAGATGCGGATATATGCTAAGAACATCGGTGAGGAGAAGCGGCGCGACGATCGCGTCACGTGGGACGGACACACCTCCAGCGTCGAGGACCAGATCCAGCAGATACACAAGGTTAGATGTAGTATATGCTTTTCAGGTAGAGTTTTATAACGTTTGGAGGGAACTCACCAGCCGTGCGTGCGGGCTGAAGAAACCCGTCAAACGCATGCCATGCTCAATGCTGTTACTATTTTTCGAATTAAAGCTGCGTGTGAGCGACCATGCGAGTTTTAACTAAAGGCATACATTAATTCTGACTTACGTTGATAAATAAAACAGATTTCCCGTTGCGGTGAAAGATTAGCTTCAAATACAATTGAATGAGGACTGGTGACCCGTAGCATAGGTTTCTCTTTTGAAACCTATTTCAGGCACGAGTCCCTCGCACTTTGGTTAGAAATCCCTGGCTTAATTTCTATTGTATTGTGTACTTGATTGTGAAGGGTAATAAATATTTTTTGAATGAGTAAATGAAAAGAATAATTTCTATTCTATTAGTTACAAACAACGAGATAAACAAGGTAAACATAGTGCTATCTTATTAATTTCTAATATCTGTGATCTTTCAGTGCAAATGTGTTGTAGTAGGATCTGCTGTTTCGCCTAAGCATAGTAGCAGAGTAAATACAAGTAAATGAGTAGGTTATCTTCATAGAAACGCACCGGGCGCAGTTTGTATAGAGCGCGCCAATACGTATGCGGCGCGCACGCACACACTGTCAAAATTTAGCATGGATTAGCAGGGACCCAGTCGTGGTTGCGCCGAATTTTGTCAGTGTGCGCGCCGCATATGTATATTGGAGCGCTCCCATACAAACCGCGTTCAGTGCGTTTCTATGAAGATGACCTACTCAGGGCTACTATAAAGTCGATGATTATTTAAAAGATAAAAATGTTTGGGATGCGTAACTGCCTAGCTCGCATAAATATTTATAACTATGTATTTTGAAAACCTGTAAACCTTTGAAAAAGAGGCTGACAATAGTGTCTGAGTTTCTTGCGCTGCTTCTTCTCAGCACTGGCCCATTTATTGTCCTGAAGCAGTGGTAGGGTTAATACTGGGACGTGTAAAAGTGCTTTTTTAAAGCCTACTTACAGAAATAAATGAGTTTTTTTTACTGAGTTTTTTCATTTGTATTTACTCTAATAGTAGCCTAATACGCCCATTACAACTTCCAGGTCAAAGGCCTCCTCCCAGACGAGGAGAAAGAAAAGATCGGTCCGAAGCCCGTGGCGGGGGCCAGCGCCCGCCCGCCGCCCCCGCGGGCCCCGCCCCCGCGCGCCCCTGCCCCCGCTGTGTTGCTGCAGCCGCTGCCGCCGCTAATGGTCATACCGCCGCTGGCGCCGCGTCCGCCGCTCATACCCACGCCAGGTACGAATTCCAATTATTTTTAGCGCACTTAGGCCCAGAACAGACGGTGACATGACGCAACTGCAACGAAGCTGCAACTTTGTGATGATTCCGATGAATGAAACTGAAACTGAAAGTTTCAAACTGGTCGCGTCATGTGTGGTCTCTCGACGGACGCTAAGGCAGAAACTTAGATGCAACTCAAAAGTAACTAGCAGTTGCAGTTGCGTTTCACCGTCTGTTCTGGGCCTAAAGCTTTAAATATAGATCGTTTCATCCGCGAAGACGCGCCTCACCACTTTTTGGTTGAAAGAAGCACGGGGTGCGGAGAGTTTGATTCGAGCAATCTGAGCGTCATTATTGCAGTGTGCGTGTGCAGTCTACTGTTACTTAATACAAATTATGGATTAGCGGAATGTTGTATTGATTAATAATTGGCGACGTTGAACTTGGAAATACTCGTAAATAAATTAAAACGAATAGACATGTTGACACCACAGTCAATTTACGTACTTTTTAAAACTGTCAAAACGAAACTCTCCTATAGATTTTGTATGGCACTACAAGCAAGTGACGTCACTATTTTGTCAACCCAATTAAACTACTTTTTTCAATTACAATTCGAACAAAAATCGAAATATACAGGTAATTTAAAATAAATTAGGTTTTTAAGACCAGAATGAAGAGTCTTTTTAAAACAGTCGTGGTTTCGAATTATTGGGGTATGGTGTCAAACTGTCTATTAGAGCAGCACTGAAGGGCAACCTCACACGAACACAGAATATTGTAAGTACAGTGACTGAAATCTCCGACGAAGAGATTACATTACGAAACTCCCCGTACCCCACGCTACCCTCGCTCAAAAAGTGGTGGGGCGCGTCTTCGTGGATGAAACTAGTATATTGGCTGTGAAGATATGGAAGAATGGTTCTTCTAAATTTAGTCGTACTTCGAAGCGAGTTAACTATTAGTGATAAAAAAAATATATCTGTCTGTTGACATACTTTTTGAAAGCTATAAAATGCGACTTTCATAAAGATTTTTTTATCAATGGAGGACTGAGATAAGATGTCATTAGGTCGCGATTTCTTACACTTACATACCCAACGAAATGATGTCGATCTTTATTGTATAAATGTCTCATATTGAGATGAGACTATTTTGATGCTGACCTAATTTTATAATGTTAATTTTGTTTATGTATTCTAAAGTCCGGTCGCCGAGCACATAAAATTTCGTCCAATCACTCCAAGCTACCCATCCTTATCGCTCGCGCTTAATTAGGTATATTGTTTTATCGCTCGCACACTGACTACGGCCGCCCGTCGCACAGTCGCGACAGCAATATAATTACGAGCAAGTGATAAGTTTGTATGGGTAGCTTGGGGTCATTGGACGAAATGGACAAGTTTCGTGATGTTAAAAACATTAGAGTTCACTGAATGGGATTAAAATATAGATTAAACCAAAAAGCCGGTGAAGTTATTTTTGAAATCCATCAAGAAATGGCTGAGAAATTAATTATTAAATTACCTCCATATTTTCGCGTGGAACTTAAAAATAGGCGGTGCCGTGAAGTCATGCCACCTGTTCAAGTTTCAATCACAATGCTTACCACCCCTATTGTTCATTCTACGTACTCGGCAACCGGACTTTAGTATTAAATAATTTTTTTTTCTTATTCCATCAGTGGTAGGCGGCGTAGGCGGGCCCGCATACGGCTTCGCGGCAGCGGCAGCGCCGGTGCCGGCCGCGCCGCCTCCCGACGAGGACGACGCACCGCTGGCCAAGCGCATGCGGACGGAAGACGCGCTCGAGCCAGAACACGCCTGGCTCGCGAGGCATCCAGGCACCGCGCCCATGCAGGTAAGACCAGCCTCTTGCATATGCTGAAAACTGACTTATGTATATTCAAAAAATTCAAAATTTATTTATTGGAAACAAGAAAATTTGTACATGAAAAAGCGTGTACGATAATAGCCGCAATAGTTTCAGAGAACTGTGGTGCGACTACTAACGCCCACTTCCGTAAAAATATTCCATAAACATACTACGTTAGGCGTGCTGTTTGAATGTGTGTGTATGTGTGTGGTGTGTGTATGTGTGTGGTGTGTGTATTTGTGTGTTGTAAGAGTGTGTTGGCTTTAAAAATATAGAACCCAAGTTACCCGTTTAAGAGATATGCAGACACAGTCCTGACTCGCTATGCAGGTACAATCCTGCTCGTTATTTAAGTTCTCTCATATCAATGTGACGGTATACTCAGTCTCTCCCAAATAGCTAGGGTTGGGGTGTATGTATCACCCCAACTCTTGAATATTATTTTAAATAATTGTTCGCCCGGCCCCATATACTGAAAACTGTTCACTGCTATTGCATATATTTGTAATATTGTACCTGCCTCATGTATATGCTGGAAAATGTATACTTCGCTTCTCGCAAACTAGCATCGTATATTGAATCTTCGGGTATGCGTCAGTTTTACATCTCTTTTTTTTTAATTTTAATAGATAGTGATTCAAAAGGAAGGTTTTTAAGTATGATACATTGTACCTGTTCGAAGCAGAGGCGGGTCGCTAGTTTATTTATAAGTAACAGATTATAGAGAAGATTTGAAGACTGGCTCATCTGTTCCTGCGTTTTCTCTATTCCAGGTGTCGATCCCGTCGCAGCCGGAGCGCACGGAGTGGCGTCTGGACGGGCGGCCCATCCAGGTCAACCTGCCGCTGTCCACCACCGTCGCCGAGCTGAAGGCGCTACTCCAGCGGTCCACGCTCATGCCCACCGCCAAGCAGAAGCTGCACTACGAGGTATGTCATAATCAAAATCTATATTAGTATGCAGGTAGGCCTTTTTCAATGCCCTCTTACACGTCCCAAATATAGCTTGCCCTACCACTACTTCGGGTACACATAGCTCGTGGAGACGATGGCCGTTGGGGCAGGAAAGTTCTCGAGTGGCGACCACGGGCTAGAAGACGTAGCGTGGGCAGGCCTCCTACCAGGTTGACCGACGATCTGGTAAAGGTCGCGGGAAGAGCCTGGATGCGGGCAGCACAGGACCGTTCATTATGGAAAACCTTGGGGGAGGCCTTTATCCAGCAGTGGACGTCATTTGGGAACCACTACTTCGGGACAACATATTGGCTGGTGCTGAGAAAAAGTGGCGGAAGAAAGTCACTAATGTCCATGGGAGACGGCATATGGTGGTATGTCTGGAAGGGCCCATCCAGGTCAACCTGCCGCTGTCCACCACCGTCGCCGAGCTTAAGGCACTACTCCAGCGGTCTACCATTATGCCCACCGCCAAGCAGAAGCTGCACTACGAGGTATGTGTCGACGGGAGACTAAAGCCCGGTCTGTGAGCACGTAGTTTTGTTCAATGACCCCAAGCTACCCATCCTTATCGCTCGCGCGTAATTATATTGCTGTCGCGACTGTGCGACGGGCGCCCGCAGTGAGTGTGCGAACACGACAGACAGACTAACCAGACTATAGTAATGTGCTAGCTTATTGATTAGCATGGCATATAGTGCTGGACTAGCACCTTCTGTGAAACCGGGCTAGAATGCGCGCCATGATAAAATTTTATCGACGAATTAGACGACAAATGTATGGGCTTATCGTGCAAAATCGATAAAAGTTTGTCGTGGCGTGCATCTTAGCCAACTTGCTGCTGTCCACCACCGTCGCCGAGCTGAAGGCGCTACTCCAGCGGTCTACCCTCATGCCCACCGCCAAGCAGAAGCTGCTCTACGAGGTATGTGTCGACGGGAGACTAAACACTCACTCACTGCGGGCGCCCGTCGCACAGTCGCGACAGCAATATAATTACGCGCGAGCGATAAGGATGGGTAGCTTGGGGTCATTGGACAAAATTCTACGTGCTCACAGACCAGACTATAGTAACGTGCTGGACTAGCAGCAGCTTCTGTGCAACCGGGCTAGGATGCGCGCCATGATACAATTTTATCGACGGTTTAGACGACAAATGTATGGGCTTATCGTGCAAAATCGACAAAAGTTTATCGTAGCGTGAATCTTATCACCGTGGCCGAGCTCAAGGCGCTGTTGCAGCGGTCCACACTCATGCCCACCGCCAAGCAGAAGCTGCACTACGAGGTACGTGTCGACGGGAGACTATAGTCTGGTCCGTGAGCACGTAGAATTGTGTCCAATGACCCCAAGCTACCCATCCTTATCGCTCGCGCGTAATTATATTGCTGTCGCGACTGTGCGACGGGCGCCCGCAGTGAGTGTGCGAACACGACAGACGGACTGACCAGACTATAGTAATGTGCTAGCTTATTGATTAGCATGGCATATAGTGCTGGACTAGTAGCTTCTGTGCAACCGGGCTAGGATAGGCGCCATGATACAATTTTATCGACGGTTTAGACGACAAATGTATGGGCGTATCGTGCTAAATCTATAAAAGTTTATCGTGGCGTGCATCTTATCGCCGTGACCGAGCTCAAGACGCTACTCCAGCGCGTAGAGCGCTGCCTAACGCCAAGCAGAAGCTGCACTACGAGGTATGTGTCGACGGGAGACTTATGCTGCTAGTTCATAGGCATACAAACTAAACCCAATTTTTAGAAGAATACGTGACCAAATAAATCTATACACGTACCCAATTTCAATTCCTAAGCTGAGATTCATAATAGTAGGGGAGAGTTCGGTATATTGTACCGCCNTTAAGGCGCTACTCCAGCGGTCCACCCTCATGCCCACCGCCAAGCAGAAGCTGCACTACGAGGTATGCGTCGACAGAAGAATATGTTAGCTAAGTACCTAATTTATGTTACCTGAACTGAGTTCCCTAAGCTCAGGAGCATAAGGCGACCGAGGCGAGGTAAAGGAGCGATTCTATTGGTTCTTTACAAACACATCCCTCGCTACAATTCAATTTATTTATTTAAAGATAACAATGATCCACATGGTTAGTAAATGCGTGCCTTATACAACTATGTTAGTAATTAATTATTTATTGCTACGCATCCCTCGCACATCTCTGGTGAAAACAGACTTATTATAGTACTAAAAAAATTATAACTATTTATCCTAGTGGAATCCAAAGGTTAACTTGGTTTATCTAGTAATCTAGTTGATGCGGTCGCTACTAAAATGCTCTGGCGATGACGTCACGTACTAGTCACTTATAATGCCTTCAATGAGGACTGTCGTTTTAGCACTCACCAATGAGGGTTTTCGCGATTGAAAAATCCGCCAGATGGCAATACGTAGACGCGAGGTCCAAATGCTGCGTGATTGGTGGATTCTGACATATCTGTCAATGTCATGTCAAAAATAACCAATCATGCAGCAGCAGAACCTCGCGTCTACGTATTGCCATCTGGCGGATTTTTCAATCGCGAAAACCCTCATTGGCAATACTATGGAGTAAGGCCCTGTTACTTGCTAGTGGCTAAGACAGTGACGCCAACTGGCGAGCGCTGAAGCGGTAAGAGGACTATCGCACTTACACTCACCAAGATGGCGCCACTGTGGACTAAGGGTCAGTCACTCGCCAGTGCTGCCAAATTATAAGTATAAAAACGGTAACACTCATTTTGAATCTTATTTCTTGCTCCGCAGGGTCTATTCTTCAAGGACTCCAACACGCTGGCGTACTACAACGTGCCTCCAGGCGCTTTACTGCATCTGCAGGTGAAGGAACGCGGAGGAAGGAAGAAGTAAACGCAAACTGGGTTAGAATTCTTTGTCACTTTGTATTTAACGCAATAAGGATGATCCCAATAAACGATATATTGTGAAGTACATTGTAGTTATTACTCGTGTAAAGAGGTAGCACATTAGACTATGTATTTTTTATTGTAGAAATATTTTCTAATAAAATTTCCCAATGTTTAGATTGATGTACCATCCTCAAATATTTGTTTACGGACATCACATCGTAAAGGTTTCAACATGATAATATCCAGTAAAGAAAACCAAAAGATTTTTTAGTAAACATTTAATAAAAACGTGTAAAATGTATAACAAAATGCATGTAGCACATTAGTTGTGTGTAAAAATATATAAACTTTCAGCTAGGGAATGTATGTGATGTATATTGCACATAGATCGAAGCACCATCTAGAAAACCTATTAAGTCCCTGGTATATTAAAAACTCTCAATATAAATTATTATATATTAAAACAATCTCTTATCTTTGCTTTTAAATCACAAAATATCAGATTCATTGACAAAAATATCAACACATGATTATATTAAGTCTAAGGCACAGTAAAGCTTATCAAATGGAATGTTAACAATTATTATTTAGCTATCTTTCAGAGTACTAACTATCTAAATACAAAAAAGCATATACCTACGTCTTTCATGCTAAGATTGAACGAATGTAACATTTTATCTTTCGATTGTTCATTCGTTCGACCTGTTTGAAATTAAATAATTATTATGATAATTTCACTGTAAGCTTAGGCGTGAAACGATTGTCTACTAACGCCAGCGTGAGATAAACTATTTCCGATTAAAAATATCGTAATTAATGAGAATTGCGACTAATAAATGGGTCTACTTTGCAAATCGACATCGTGACTCTCGTATCAAACCCTACTCTAGCGAATGACGACTATCGGTTGAACAGAGAAACGAAACGTTTTACAAAGTGGGACAGTACCCAGCCATATGTTATTAGTTGTGACG
This sequence comes from Ostrinia furnacalis, assembly GCF_004193835.3. NCBI lineage: Eukaryota > Metazoa > Arthropoda > Insecta > Lepidoptera > Crambidae > Ostrinia > Ostrinia furnacalis. Next base: position 409,977 of record NW_021131895.1, read on the forward strand.
TCACTTTACATCCACTGCCGCAGCGACACAAATCACTGGGATGGTCTCTATGAGCTAGCGATGGATGAACAGTGATTGTCAAATTGAAAGCGACTTAAATGATGAATGAACAATTGGGTAGGAGACACCAATAAATCAATTACTCTATCATCGTCTTTAGGAATCTCGTTTGGACGGTTTGTAAGGACGCCAATGACTAGTTGGCAACCCTGGCGAATGAGGTCCTGTCATTTGCCAGTGCCAACTGGTCTACGGTAGTATAACTTGACCACTAGAGCTATGCCGCTCTGGGCTGACTTTCTGGAGCTTTTATTTCATGGTCGTTTGACGTTACATTCGCGGGATTCTTAACAAGTAATTTTATCTTTGCTAGATGTCCACTTAATTACGAAGCGAAGCGTGCTCTCTGCGATCCACATTTGATTGCACACTACTGGGTCCACATTGTTCTTGTTGCTCGAATTGTAAGACCTAAATGCTAATCTAGTGAAGCAATAAAGTATTGAGTACTAAACACAAGAGCGGCACAGCTTGTGGTTAAGCTATAACGATATCAACTACCCAAATAGCGGGTCAGCTCAGTCGCCGAGCTTGGGAATCTCAGCCAGTATCTGTCGGTAGCGCGCGAGCAGCGGCGTGTAGATGGCGTCGTGGTCGGCGTAGGGCGTGGCCGCGGGAGACACTGACAGTTCTGAGCCTGGAAGCAATGGATAATAACTTAGTTTTGGTGGCTACCGATAGATGGCGTTAGTTGAAAAAGATGGGGTGGTTGGATTTGACCAACTTAGCTAGCACATTTGAAACGTTGACGTTCCTGCTAAATTAAATAATTTACTGTAAACGGTAGCAAGAAGGATGCAGGCCGCTATCATACGGCCTTTGTGGAAATCATTGGGGGAGGCCTATGTTCAGCAATGGACCTCATATGGCTGAAATTATGATGATAATTTCTAGGGGGATACTCATCTCGCTCGTCCAATACGACTAAACGGGTTGATACAATTACAAGCTAGGTGATCAATATCTTTGTTCAGCATACGCTCTCTGGTAGTTACATAGAAGCGTTTAATCATAGTAAGTCTAGTTACCGGGCAGTTTAGTGCCGGTACGCGTGCTCCACACGTCAGCGGCACGAATGGCGGCTCCCAGCAGAGCTGCGTTCGCGTGGTGATCCTGTAAAAAAATTACAAGTTTAGTAACCATCTTCAGTCGTGTATTCACTTGCAAGTTCCTTCGCCTGAACCTAGTAAGGTATTTTGATAAATAATAAGTAAACAAAAATATTGGATGTTCGTGTCACTGCGGGTAAATAAAGAGGGATTATGAGGGGTAAAATTAGATTATAAAATAAAAAATAGTATTTAAAGCAATAAACATTTCGTATTTTAATTATTAATTAACGGTCGTTACAACATAGCAAAAGCTGGTTTGACATAATTTAAAAAGACCGGTGGTGGGGCGGCGTCGGAGTGGCGGCGTGACAGTTTGAGATCGAGTCAGTTGGTCGTCGGTTCTGCTACGAGTAACATCGCTTCTAAAATAAGTGTTAGTTGATCGTCAGTTCTTCAGTTAAAAGTGTGTGTGTACATGAACTTGGCTCACCTGAACATAAACGGGGGTGTTGAAGACATCAGCGAAGATTTGAAGGAGTTCCTTGTTGACGGACGCGCCTCCCGTCGCCACCAGCCGCGACGAAGAGTCTGAAAGCAAGAATTTTTGGAACTTCGTGGAACAATAACAAACGTAAGTAAGTACTAAAGATTTTATAAGAGAGTGTAGCTAGTTTTCATACTATTTCTAGAAGCGCAACATGTCGCATTTCCTCAACGTGCACGCGGCGCGCTAATGCCTAATTGCCTATCCTAGCAGTTTGCGCAACTCAAATTGATCAGCGACCGTGTTTCGACGTTTAATTGAATGAATAACGCTGACTGAAGAAATAATTCGTATATTTTGATTACTTTTCAGATTAATTTACAACCGTTGTTCGTACGTGTTTTCTTGCTGGTAATCGAGTGAAGTTGACGCGGGCCGCTCCCGCGCTCCCNACCCGCGCCGCGCGTGCGCACATCACGCTCGAGGACCAGATCCAGCAGATACACAAGGTTAGATGCGGATATATGCTAAGGTTAGATTCGGATATATGCTAAGGTTAGATGCGGATATGTGCTAAGGACATCGGCGAGGAGAAGCGGCGCGACGANCGTGTAAAACAATATCGATAGTCTATGTTATTAACTACTGTTCCTTTTCGTTTCCTAATTTGTTAAGAATGTATCGTATAATATTTTGCCATAGTTTTTTTATAGGCTTGAAATTTATTGAAATCCAATTTAGTAACCCTGTGGTACAAATTATCGAACCGGTTGGCTAAATTGGACCGAAGCTCTGAGCTCGTATTTTGCTGATTTGTGCTAAATATACAACAAACATGTTAATTAATACTTATGAAATAGTAAGTTGAATAATTTATCTTTTATTATATACCACGGACATTAGCAAAAACAAAAGAAAACTATGTGTAAAATGGAATTGAAAAAAACTGGTCCAAATTAGCGGACTCTCCCTTATGTACTAAAAACTTTATAATTATTTATCCTAGTCGAATCCGAAGGTTACTTTCTTTATGTCGTTCACACGGTCGCTACTAAACTGCTCTGACGATGACGTCACGTACATCTAGTCACTTGCATTGAGGACTGTCGTTTTAGCACTCACTAATTGCCGCTACTGTAGAGTAGACAGTTACGCTAACTGGTGAGGCGTTGAAGCAATTGCACTCACCAAGATGGCGCCACGGTAGAGTAAGATTCAGTCAGTCGCCAGTGCTGCCAACTGTTTAATATAAAAACAGCATTGTGAACCTTATTTCCTTTTCCGCAGGGTCTATTCTTCAAGGACTCCAACACGCTGGCGTACTACAACGTGCCTCCAGGCGCTTTACTGCATCTGCAGGTGAAGGAGCGCGGAGGAAGGAAGAAGTAAACGCAAACTGGGTTAGAATTCTTTGTCACTTTGTATTTAACGCAATAAGTATGATCCCAATAAACGATATATTGTGAAGTACATTGTAGTTATTACTCGTGTAAAGAGGTAGCACATTAGACTATGTATTTTTTATTATAGAAATATTTTCTATAATAAAATGTTCCAATGTTTAGATTGATGTACCATCCTCAAATATTTGTTTACGGACATCACATATCGTAAAAGTTTCAACATGATAATATCCAGTAAAGAAAACCAAAACATTTTTTTAGTAAACATTTAATAAAAACGTGTAAAATGTATAACAAAATGCATGTAGCACATTAGTTGTGTGTAAAAATATATAAACTTTCAGCTAGGGAATGTATGTGATGTATATTGCACATAGATCGAAGCACCATCTAGAAAACCTATTAAGTCCCTGGTATATTAAAAACTCTTAATATAAATTATTATATATTAAAACAATCTCTTATCTTTGCTTTTAAATCACAAAATATCAGATTCATTGACAAAAATATCAGCACATGATTATATTAAGTCTAAGGCACAGTAAAGCTTATCAAATGGAATGTTAATAATTATTATTTAGCTATCTTTCAGAGTATTAACTATCTAAATACAAAAAAGCATATACCTACGTATTTCATGTTAACTTGGATTGAACGAATGTAACATTTTGTCTATCGATTGTTCATTCGTTCGACCTGTAATTTCAAATTAAATAATTATTATGATAATTTCACTGTAAGCTTAGGCGTGAAACGATTGTCATCTAACGCCAGCGTGAGATAACTATTCAAATTAAAAATATCGTAATTAATGAAAATTGCGACTAATAAGTGGGTCTACTTTGCAAATCGACATCGTGACTCTCGTATCAAACCCTACTCTAGCGAATGACGACTATCGGTTGAACAGAGAAACGAAACGTTTTACAAAGTGGCATAGTACCCAGTTATATGTTAGTAGTTGTGACGTCACTTTACATCCACTGCCGCAGCGACACAAATCACTGGGATTGTCTCTATGAGCCAGCGATGGATGAACAGTGATTGTCAAATTGAAAGCTACTTAAATGACGAATGAACTGGGTAGGAGACACCAATAAATCAATTACTCTATCATCGTCATTTATGAATCTCGGTTGGACGGTTTGTAAGGACGTCAATGAAGGCTATCGCATTTACTCACTAGTTGGCAACCCTGGCGAATGCGCGAATGCAGTCCTGCCATATGCCAGTGCCAACTGGTGAGCGCTACTACGGTCTACGGTTAGCTTGACCATTAGAGCTATGCCGCTCTGGGCTGACTTTCTGGAGTTTTTATTTCGTGTTACATACGCGGGATATTGATTCTTTGCTAGATGTCCACGGCTAAATTATGAAACGAAGCGTGCTCTCTGCAATACGCATTTGATCGCGCACTAAATACAAGAGCGGCCCCAGCCATAGCCTAATTCACGTATTTTGACAGTCAAGATCTCGCTGACGTTCACAAGTCGTCCCATTGAAAAACAGTTCTAAATTCGTATTCATAAGGGTCATTTCGATTGAACGATTACTCGATAGGATTGCATTCAGCGATTTGTTGTCGTTGAAGTTTTGTTACGTGAACGAGGCTACTGGTCTTGTGGTCAAGCTATAACGGTGTCAACTACCCAAATAGCGGGTCAGCTCAGTCGCCGAGCTTGGGTATCTCAGCCACTAATTGTCGGTAGCGCGCGAGCAGCGGCGTGTAGATGGCGTCGTGGTCGGCGTAGGGCGTGGCCGCGGGAGACACTGACAGTTCCGAGCCTGGAAGCAATCGAGTATAACTTAGTTTTGGTGGTTACCGATAGATGGCGTTAGTTGAAAAAGATGGGGTGGTTGGATTTGACCATCCTCGCACATTTAGCCTTTTAGTTAGCCGATAGTTGGGCCCGATTCCAATTTGAATGAAGAATCGGTGTCATGTGCGTACTTTCATACGTCTCCATACTGATTAACCCGACCCAACTATCGGCCAACTAAAAGTCGGTGGTCTGCGACTAAGCTAAAACGTTCACGTTCCTGCTAAAAATAAATTACATGTAAAATAACAGTGCCCTACAAATCTAGGGGGGATGCTCCTCTCGCTCGTCCAATGAATACGACTAAACGAATGATTGGTGAGCAATATCTCCAATATTCAGCACACTCTCTGATAGTTACATAGAAGCGTTTAATCATAAGTAAGGGCTATTTACCGGGCAGTTTGGTGCCGGTGCGCGTGCTCCACACGTCAGCCGCACGGATGGCCGCTCCCAGCAGAGCTGCGTTCGCGTGGTGATCCTGTAAAAAAATTACAAGTTTAGTAACCATCTTCAGTCGTGTATTCACTTGCAAGTTCCTTCGCCTAAACCTAGCAGACGTAAGGTATTTTACCCCACCGCGTAAGGTATGATAAAAAACATTGGGTGTTCGTGTCAGTCACTGCGGGTAAAAAAAGAGGGATTATGAGGGGTAAAATTAGATCATAAAATTATATTATTTAAATAAATAAAAAATTCGTATTTTAATTCATAAATTAACGTCGTTACAACATAGCAAAAGCTGGTTTGACATGGTTTAAAAAGACCGGTGGTGGGGCGGCGTCGATGTGGGGGCGTGACAGTTTGAGATCGAGTCAGTTGGTCGTCGGTTCTGCTACGAGTAACATTTCTTCTAAAATAAGTGCTAGTTGATAAAAGTGTGTAGAGACCAAGTCAGTTCTGCTACGAGTAAATATGTTAGTGTTACCGCGAGTTTACATCGAAAACAAAACACGCACGATGGCCCACCTACAGGATACTATTCGACAAGGCCTCACATACGAGCGAACATTGACTCACGCACGCGTATTCTTGTGTATGATGGAAGAAGATAAAGAAAATGGTGTACTAAATACTGTGCAGTATTTAACTGCCTAAATAATAATAAAAACACAGAATGTACTTTTTTAAGTTGCCTCAAGACACTGAGAGGTAAATAAGTAGTTAATATTATTCATGATAATTCATGCTAAATCATGTATTTCCTCCGCCATTTTCCGCAGTTTGGCACCTCACGTCACATCATTTTACCGAAGTCAGCCCTATAGCTTCGGCGCAGTACCGATCACTGACGTTTGTCAACAAAATGGTGCTTGACTCTTGAGACAGACTAAATTACACCATATTGTTAATGACATTGAGCATACATTTTTTTAAATACTTTCGCGGAGTAAAACTTCTGTACGTAGTACTTATTATTATTCTGTGGTGTTACTCTAAAATAGTGTTACTTGATAGTGTGTGAGTATGTGACGTGTGTACATGAACTTGGCTCACCTGAACATAAACGGGCGTGTTGAAGACATCAGCGAAGATTTGAAGGAGTTCCTTGTTGACGGACGCGCCGCCTGTCGCCACCAGCCGCGACGAAGAGTCTGAAAGCAAGAATTTTTGGAAATACGTGGAACAATAACAAACGTAAGTAAGTACTAAAGATTTTTATAAGAGAGTGTCGCATGTCGCACTTCCTCAACGGGCACGCGGCGCGCTAGTGCCTATCCTTCTAGCAGTTGCGGTGATCATACTGAGTGGGCTCACAGATGATTACGACCCGCTCATCATGGCGATTGAGCACTCATCTTCCAAGCTAAGTACGGAAGCCATCTCGACTAAATTACTTCAGGAAACCCAAAGACGGGAAGAGAAAGCTGAAGAAACGGCACTGATTACACAGAAGAACCCAAAGAAGAACCCAAGCACACAGAGACTACATGGTAGCAGAGCGTAGTTACAAAAAGTGCTTCGGGTGTGGTGCCAGAGGACATATGCTGCGGAACTGTCCAAAAAGGAGTTCAACGTCCAAAGAACAGACCTCCGGGGACGAGCCAAAGAGTCAGAAACAGCAGAAGAAGCCATGGAAGAAGAACAAGGCTAATCTGTCGGCACTCTCCGTGAAGGTGAAAAGTGACGTGTGGTACATAGACTCTGGGGCCACAAACCACATGTGTAATAGTGAAAAAGTGATGGTGAAGTGCGATCGTAATAAGGTTTTTAAAGTGAGCATTGCAAACGGTGAAATGCTATCGACCGCGGGCTTAGGTGAAGTTCAGGTTCGTTTAAAAGACTGTGTAAGGACACTAAGTGAAACTTATTACGTACCTAACTTAAGTACTAATTTATTATCTGTCAGTGCTTTGACAAAAAAGGGTTATGTTGTCAAATTTGACAGAAATTCTTGTATTATTTACAATGGTGATGAAATTCTAGCTACTGGTACTCAAATTAACGGTGTTTATCAACTCGACACGGTGTCAGACAACGCCAGTACTGTGGAACAGGAGTGTACCATAGTGGCGTCGCCAGCAGTAGACACGACATCCCATGATTTGTGGCATTTGAAGGGTACTAGTAATTTTGCTCTTGTGTTTTCTAGGTCGGGCATGGATATTTCAGCTTATGCTGATGCTGACTGGGCGTCAGACAACATGGACCGCAAGTCATACACAGGCTTTGTGTTTACTATTGGTAAGTCAGTCGTTACTTGGGAGAGTCGCAAGCAACGTACTGTTGCCTTGTCCAGTACTGAGGCGGAGTACATGGCGTTGTCTGACACATGTAAGGAAGCTCTATTTATTAGAAAGTTTATATGTGAGATTTTTGGTACCATGCCTAGAATAACAATTTACAATGACAATCAATCTGCTATAAAACTATGTAAAAACTATATGTTTCATTCTAGAACTAAGCATATTGATATTCGTCATCATTTTATTAAAGAAATTGTAAACAAAGGAATAGTTGAAATTAAATATTTGTCAACTGTTGTTATGTTAGCTGATGTGTTAACTAAAGCACTATGTAAAGAGAAACACAATAAGTTTGTGTGTCAATTGCTAACTGTAATTTAAGTTACTTAATGCTAACAATTGAATTAAAGCTAATTGTAACTTAAGTTTTTTAAAATGTTAACTTTGTATTTGTGTTGTGTTTCTTTAGTGTTAAGTGTTTTATAAATGTATTTATTGTAAGTTTAGCTTGCGTTTAAGGGCCAGTGTTGGAAAGTTAGAAACTTTTTGGTTAAACGCAAGCATATTTGAATATTTGAATTTGGCACTCCGCTGTCAATGTAAGGTTTCCATACTTCTGGATCAATCACTCGATCTCATGTAGTCTCTGTGTGCTGTATGTTCTAAAATAAATCCGTGGTAATCTTCGTGGTCTTTTCCTTCTTACGCTCCAACTCAAATTGATCAGCGGCCGTTATTGAATGCCCACCAGCCAAGGGAGCAGTTATGTGGGGCTCAATCTGCCAAAAGGGTAGAGGTACCCGCTGAAATCCGATTGGTTATTCAAAACGTCTCCTTTCGTTTCCTCTCCTCTACGTTTTGGTGGATACCATGCTTGTTATTTCTCACTCACCCAGCGTGAATCCCATATCTTCAGCGTGCGCGCGGCGCGCTAAAGCCTGTCCCTCTAGTAGCGCGCGCGCTTCAAACTGCGGCGCTAAGCGGTCAATAGCGCGCCCGTTCGCGTCCCGAAGCCAGCGGCCCGGCGCCGCCCGTGGGACTATTTCCGCGGTGTCAAAGTAAACGCCTGAAGGACAAAAAAACACCAAGTCGAAAATTAAATCTTTGAGTGAAGTTACTGAACTTTTAAGGCTCGAAATCTGAGAGAAGACTAATGATGATACAAATAGGCTTTGCGTCAGACTCTGTTCGAGAGCTTAAAAGGCTCAGGAGCCAGCAATCTACCAATACTACGCCTATCCTATGAGGTTAAATTTAAATTCCTTTGAATGCTCTTTTAGTCGCGCTAATGCTATCTATCCACACTACTATCCAAGTTTGACATCATTATCATTGAAGGCATCCCAGCTAGGCCTGGCTAATCTCACGGTGATTATGCCTTATTAGTGAGCCGTTGGCGAAACACAGTAGGGCCAGGTAGGGTGCATCATTAGTGGGCCCCACGAGGACGTGCCCCACGGGAGTCGCACGCAAATATTCCTTTAGCTGCTGAGTTATAACTCATCCATATATCCCATGTTGCCTCTAACAGTCGCCTTTAGTAAGTCATTAAACGCATCCCAGCTAGGCCCGGCCAGCCTATCGCGGTGGTTCTGCCTCGTCAGCGAGCCGTTAGCGAAGCACAGTAGGGCCATGTAGGGGGCATCGTGCGTGGGCCCCACGAGCACGTGTCCCGTGGGGGACACGACGCAAATATTCCTTTAGCTGCTGAGTTATAACTCAAATATTCCTTTAGCTGCTGAGTTATAACTCACCCATGTATCCCATGTTGCCTCTAACAGTTGCCCGTAGCAAATCATTGAACGCGTCCCAGCTGGGTCCAGCCAAGCGATCGCGGTGGTTCTGCCTCGTCAGCGAGCCATTAGCGAAGCACAGTAGGGCCATGTAGGGGGCATCGTGCGTGGGCCCTACGAGGATGTGTCCCGTAGGAGTCGCACGCAAATATTCCTTTAGCTGCTGAATTACAACTCACCCATATATCCCATGTTGCCTCTAACAGTCGCTCTTAACAAGTCATTGAACGCGTCCCAGCTGGGTCCAGCCAAGCGATCGCGGTGGTTCTGTCTAGTCAGCGAGCCGTTAGCGAAGCACAGTAGGGCCATGTAGGGGGCATCGTGCGTGGGCCCCACGAGGATATTTTGTTGACTCACCCATGTATCCCATGTTGCCTCTAACAGTCGCTCGCAGCAGGTCATTAACGCGTCCCAGCTAGGCCCGGCCAGCCTATCGCGGTGGTTCTGCCTCGTCAGCGAGCCGTTAGCGAAGCACAGTAAGGCCATGCAGGGGGCATCGTGAGTGGGCCCTAATAGGACGTGCCCCGCAAGAAGCGCGGTAATTTCTCTAGCTACTTAATTACAACTCACCCATATATCCCATGTTGCCTCTAACAGTCGCTCTTAACAAGTCATTGAACGCGTCCCAGCTGGGTCCAGCCAAGCGATCGCGGTGGTTCTGTCTAGTCAGCGAGCCGTTAGCGAAGCACAGTAGGGCCATGCAGGGGGCATCGTGAGTGGGCCCTATTAGGACGTGCCCCGCAAGAAGCGCGGTAATTTCTCTAGCTACTTAATTACAACTCACCCATATATCCCATGTTGCCTCTAACAGTCGCTCTTAACAAATCATTGAAGGCGTCCCAGCTGGGTCCAGCCAAGCGATCGCGGTGGTTCTGCCTTGTCAGCGAGCCGTTAGCGAAACACAGTAGGGCCATGTAGGGGGCATCGTGCGTGGGCCCCACGAGGACGTGTCCCGCGGGGGGCGCGGCGGGCGCGGGGAGCCCGAGCAGCAGCGTGTCGCTGGTGCCCAGGCTGAGACCCACCCAGCCGGTGCGGAGGCGGAGACCTGCGAAGTGAGATTATCTCTATTTTCTCTAATGAGGGTTTTCGCGAATGAAAAATCCGCCAGATGGCAATACGTAGACGCGAGGTCCAAATGCTGCATGATTGGTTATTTTTGACATGACATTGACAGATATGTCAAAATCCACCAACCACGCAGCAGTCAGACCCCACATCTACGTCCCGCCATCTAGCGGATCTTTCATTCGCGAAAACCCTCATTACATAGATTTTTGCGTGAATTTAGCAAAGTTAAAAAGTCTGCGTAAATGGGCCACCGCCCACAGACACTGCTTTTTAATATATTTAGACGCGCCGCACACGTATATCCGGTGGCGGCCACTCGCTACAGTAGTGTCCGCGACTCGCCACTATACAAAGTGTGTTAAGTCGCCGTCGCTGGCCACCGGTGGCTGTGGTCGGTGGCCCATTTGCGCCGAGCCTTAATTCCATTACTTACAAGGACTATTAAAAATATTGCATACAAATTTTCAACTCCTATTACGATTATAAGTATGGATTTCCGAAAATGTCTTTTTATCATTATTTACGTTTTTTAATCATTTTAGTCTAGAGCATTTCCTTTAAATTTTCCCACACGAACGAAGTCGTGGTTTTAAAAAAGCTAATTACTAATTTTACTAAAATCACATCTAAGTAGAGATAACATATTATTATAAAACATCTCAGCTATTGTAAACACATACAAGATAAGCGAATCAAACGCTGTCACATTACATCGCCTTAATCTCGTGTGCTGCCAGTTAGATATCTTATCGCGAAATTGTTTTTTGACGACTTGTAAACCTTAGCCCTATTGAGTTATCTGCTAAGATAACTCCCAGATAAATATTTATTTAGATATTTGCGAAGTATATTACTAAGATTGTATGCTTATTTACTTTGCCAATATACATTAACATAGTGGTAACTAACTGTCGGTGTTTTATGGAAATACTTTAGTCTGACGTCCAATCAAGGCACGGTAGCCGATTCTTTGGAAGACTCTTGGGATGTGTAAACCAAATCCTCTATTTGCTTCTGATGAATTAGAGCCATCCTCCTGTGCTGTATATTTGTATAAAAAAAAGTAAGAGCCAAAGCACACGATGCAGAGAGAACATAATGAGACGCAAAGATTTCGCCGCACCGCTCCTGTGCCCGCTACAGATTTCTATGGAAGACGACGCAGCGACACTGCTCCGGCGTCGCACCGCCGCCGCAACGCATCGTATGCTTTACTCTTAGTTTATACCCGTTTCTTTGGGGCTACATGGCAGTGTAAACAGTCCAAAGATATTATTATTACCTGCTAACGCAGAGCAGTTGTCTCCAGTGAAAGCCACCACGCGACAATCGGCGCGGAAGCCGTAGCGCGCCACGAAGTAGGGCGAGATGACGCCCAGGTCGCTAGCAGTCGCTATCGGCTCGCCTAGCTTCTGGGCCAGAGTCTCGTCTCCACACGCCTGGAAATAAGTGTCGAGTTTACCAGGTTGCTATATGAGCTTAAGGCGATTAGAGTCCTCAATCCGCGTCAAATGGGCATTTTGTAAAGCCTACTCCTCTTTTACTGCTGGACAGAAATAGTTGAAAAAAATATATGTTATACAACAGTTCAAGGACTACATTTGTGACGTTTGAATTTTCGCTACGTCTCTTTGTTTTGGATTAAAAAAATAAATACGGGACATCGATTTTTTACTTAAATTCCCTACTCCTCCAAAACGGCTATGTTAATTTAAAAGATTTTTGCACGAATAGATTAGGAATTCTTTAATCTTTAAATGACACGTTGCGTTTTTCAATCGAACATTACTTTCATTCATAAATTTTACTTTTGATAAATTCCGAACGTTTTGCTGTTGAGGGGGCCTTCGCGGGGTGCGGGCGGCAGTCGGCCGCTGGCCTTCAGACGGGGAGGTTGTGTCACTCGCTGCAAACTGACATTAGCGATCAAAATGAATTTTTTCTTTGGCTGAGTTGCACCACCTGACGTGACCTAACTTTGACCGTAGCTTTGGCGATAACTCAGTTTATTCTTCATAAGTGACACAAAGAGAATGACAATAGACAAAAGAAGAAACATTTGCTTTTTTAAACCATAGACAATACTACTATGTGTTCCAATACCTACAGTTGTCGTCAGGAAGTTGGTCTAATAAATTCAGCTTGCAAGATTCCACCCGAAGTTACCTACATATTACATGTTCTAATTTCGAGAACGGCTGAACCGACAAAAATATTAGAAAATTTACGAAAAAATAAAAATATCCCGTACAAAATGTTCATGGATTGTGTTATTTTTACGCCTGAGTTAAATGACACCGACGAGTATCAAGGTTCATCAATTCAAGTTTAAAATAATAGGCAGTAATGTCATGAAAAAAGAGCTTCTATTCTGTATCTACCTATGCCCGTGTAATTTTGATCGGTGTCAAATCGGAGTTTTCGTGCGGGGTGCGCGGGTGTTTCGCGCGGCGTGAAGGTCAAACGCCCAAGGTCATTGAGGACTCTAATCGCCTTAAGTGGATGACGAAAGGTGGGCCAAAACCCCTAAATCAGTCTTTCCCAAAGTGGGCGATAACGCCCCCTTGTGGGCGCTGCAGGCTTAAAGGGGGGCGGTAAGAGACCCAGAAAAAAAATCGGGACGTTGTGTAGAGGCTTGGGAGGCCTTCATCTACTAGGAGATGTCTAAGAGTCCTCTCTTAGACATCGACTGAGCTCGACTCTTGACCACAAAAATGGGGGGCGCTAAAAATAAATTATTCTCAAAGTGGGCAGTAGACTAAATAAGTTTGGGATGTTAAATGATGGTTAACTGAGGCAAACTGGAGCATATGGGTTGAATGAGACAGTTTCAGAAAACGTAGCGACAAGATGCGCACTAGCTTGATGGACCGGCAACCCTAAGAAGATAGTTAGCAACGGATGGATGAAAAAAGCGGGAGATTAGATACTTAAGTTAGATCATAAATATATGATAAATATTGTAGAAAGTTTTAGTGCAGTTGGTGGCTCGCAAACGCATGTCTCCTGCGAGGGTTCAAAGGTCTAATGACAAGTTTAATTGCCTTTTAACTTCTGGATTCAAGTCATACAAGAATACAAAAAGCGTTAAACTACCAGTTAATGAATAACACCTACCTTCAAAGCCTTCTCATCCCACTTCAAAGAGTGTATATCGAGCAGATTCATCCCCGAGCCGTCCGACAAGTCGATGGGAGCTATGCGGCCCAGGAACAGGGAGCAGGCGAAGGAAGACACCAGCGAGATCCGCGTCGCGGCTTGATACGCCC